>NC_067403.1:157786920-158386920 GCF_016432865.1 Antechinus flavipes | reverse complement strand
CTGTCAAGGAATTTCCCTAAAAAGGGAAATGGTTGTACTGGTAAATGTTTAAGCACAGTTCTCTAGCAAAAAAAAATGTGGAGGGATGTATGATACATTTTATTTTATTTTATTTTTTATTTTTTAATTTAATTTTTTTTATTATAACTTTTTATTGACAGAATCCATGCCAGGGTAATTTTTTACAACATTATCCCTTGTACTCACTTCTGTTCCGACTTTTCCCCTCCTTCCCTTCACCCCCTCCCCCAGATGGCAAGCAGTCCTATACATGTTGAATATGTCACCGTATATCCTAGATACAATATATGTGTGCAGAACTGAACAGTTCTGTTGTTGCACAGGAAGAATTGGATTCAGAAGGTAAAAAATAACCTGGGAAGAAAAACAAGAATGCAAACAGTTTACATTCATTTCCCAGTGTTCTTTCTTTGGGTGTAGCTGTTTCCGTACATCCTTGATCAATTGAAACTGAGTTAGATCTCTTTGTCGAAGAAATCCACTTCCATCAGAATATATCCTCATACAGTATCATTGTTGAGGTATATAATGATCTCCTGGTTCTGCTCATTTCACTTAACATCAGTTCATGTAAGTCTCTCCAAGTCTCTCTGTATTCATCCTGCTGGTCATTTCTTACAGAACAATAATATATTCCATAGCATTTATATACCACAATTTACCCAGCCATTCTCCAATTAATGGGCATCCATTTATTTTCCAGTTTCTAGCCACTACAACCAGGGCTGCCGCAAATATTTTGGCACATACAGGTCCCTTTCCCTTCTTTAGTATTTCTTTGGGATATAAGCCCAGTAGAAACACTGCTGGATCAAAGGGTATGCACAGTTTGATAACTTTTTGGGCATAGTTCCAAATTGCTCTTCAGAATGGCTGGATGTATTCATAATTCCACCAACAATGTATCAGTGTCCCTGTTTTCCCACATCCCCTCCAACATTCTGCATTACCTTTCCCTGTCATTCTAGCCAATCTAACAGGTGTGTAGTGGTATCTCAGAGTTGTCTTAATTTGCATTTCTCTGATTAATAATGACTTGGAGCATATTTTCATATAGCTAGAAATAGTTTCAATTTCTTCATCTGAGAATTGTCTGTTCATATCCTTTGACCATTTTTCATTTGGAGAATGGCTTGATTTCTTATAAATTTGAGTCAGTTCTCTATATATTTTGGAAATGAGGCCTTTATCAGAACCTTTGACTGTAAAAATGTTTTCCCAGTTTATTGTTTCCCTTCTAATCTTGCCCACATTAGTTTTGTTTGTACAAAAACTTTTCAACTTGATATAATCAACATTTTCTATTTTGTAATCAATAATGATCTCTAGTTCTTCTTTGATCATAAATTCCTTCCTCTTCCATAGGTCTGAGAGGTAAACTATCCTGTGTTCCTCTAATTTATTTATAATCTCAACCCATTTTGACCTTATCTTAGTGTAAGGTGTTAAGTGTGGGTCAATGCCTAGTTTCTGTCATAAAGTCTCTTGTTAAAAAAAAAAAAAGTAGAGTCCAGCCTCACTGACAAGTGTGCACTACAAAGTCTAAGAAGATCGAAAGAAAAAAGTGGCCACGTTATGTAGGACTTTACAAGCCAAGTAGAGAATTTTATTTTTGTTCAGAGAGGCACTGGAGTTTATTGAATAGGAAGTAAAGATTTGTGCTTTAAATTTTCAATTTGATAGCTTACTGGAGAATAAAATGGAGTGGGGAGATACTTGAGGAAGACCAACCAATTAGTTATTGCAAAAGTATAGATATGGAATGATAAAGGTCTGCACTAACAACTTATAAACAACTATATAAATATAGAGTACATATATGTATGTATGATGGTAGCTGCTAAATCTTGTGGGATTGGCACTACAATATCTGGATTTTTTTCCTTCTTTCTACTTTAGCATTTTCTCCTTCACCTGGAATTCTGGCTTTTGATGTCATTATTCGAGGGAAGTTTTCATTTTTAGATTTTTTTTTCAGAAAGTGATCAATTAATTCTTTCAATTTCTACGTTGCCCTCTATTTTGAAATAGAAAAAAATGGTTTTTCCCCTGAAAAGTTTTTCTTTATTTCTTGAAATATGATAGCTAACTTTCTTTCTATTCATAGTACTCAGATACTTCAATGATCATTTATTTCTTTTCAATCTACTTTCCAGTTCAGTTGTTTTTCCTATGAGAGATTTAACATTTTCTTCTATTTTTAAGCCTTTTAGTTTTGTATTATGTTTCATGATATGTTATGTAGTCATTAACACTTAACTAGTTCTAATTTTTAAGGAATTTTTTTCTTCAGTGAAGTTTTATATCTCTTTTTTTATCCAATCTGTTAATTTTCTTGTTATAATTCACTTTTAGAGCTCTCACTTCTATTCATAATTTTTGTTCTGCTGCTCTTATTTGATTTGTAAAATCATTTTTGCTCAATTTTAATATCTTTAATTCTTCTAGAAATTTCTATTGGGCTTGTATCTAAAATACATTTTTTTCTTTAATACTTTGTTTATAGATATTTTCAAGTCCTTCTTTTCTTTTGAGTTTGTGTCTTGAGCTTTCCTGTCATCATAGTAGCTCTTTATGGTCAGGATCTTTACTGCTTGCTTATTTTTTCAACCTATTTCTTGATTTTGGATTTTGTGTTAGTGTTGAGCTCTGCCCACTTCTAAGGATGAATGTTTAATCTGTTCTTTATGTATTTCTGTTGCTTTCAAAAATTAATTTGGGCTTAATTAAAATTTTAGTTCTTCCAAAGTGGTATGATCCAGTGAGAAATTTGCTCTTTGTAAGTTTTTGACCTGCTTTGGGTCTGTTTGTTGGTTTCCTCTTGGTTTTGGTCTTCTACCCTCATGTATTATACTCTAAGTTTGTATTCAGGGTTAAAGATTAGAATTGAGTACCCACTGTATTCTTGGGCTCAGAGTCATACAACTATGGTATGAAGCTTTTTTCTTGCTTCTTACACAGGGAGGTCTCTCTTCCTTAGCAGCCATAACCACTTCTCTTTAATTTGGAAATGTGATGAGTAAGAGGTGTCTGACAGCATCAGGGTCTTCTGGGCTGATGGGCTGCTTTTCAATGCTTCTACTCTTTCTCCCTGCTGCCATGCTACTGCTGGTGTACTTCAGGCAAACCTCCACTCCAGTGAATATCAACCCCTATGTCTATCTACTTAAACTTCTGTAGTTTGAAAAATGATTCATAAATTTTTCTTATTTTTCCCATTCGAAATTTGGTTTTATGCCTTTTCTTTTTTATATACCAAATTGAATTTATTGCTAATTTGAAGTTTGCCTAATTTTACATTTAACCATACACCAAAAACAGTTTTTTAAGGCATTTTCTAAAATATTGGGAAGAAGATTGTAGAGAAATTAAGGCAAAATTGTTAACTCTCACTCTGCCATTTTGATTCCTCCCCTGCTTCTCATTGGTAACTTTGGAAAGAATGGTTTCAGTTGAATGATGAAATCAGAAGCTAGACTGCAGAGAGTTAGGAAGAGAATGAGAACAAAAGAAGCAGATGAGTTTCTCAAAGAAGTTAGCCACAAAAGAACAAGGAAGTATAGGATAATAAATAGCAAGAAAACAGACTTCTATACTTTTCCTTGAAAATATTTATCTCTCATTCTTGTCATTTTTTTGGTCTGTCTCTGATATTTGGAGTGCTCTGCTTTCCCATCTTTGCTTTCTGGCTCCCTTCAAGTCCCAGTTATTTATTTTATTTTTTCCATGATCTTGAACAATGTAAAACTATTGTCTTCCTCCTGTTGATTATTTCTAATTTATCCTGTCTATATCTTATTTGTACATAGTTGTTTGCATGCTCTTTCTCTCATTAGTCTGTGAGCTCCCTGTGGTCAAGGACTATGTTTTGCCCTTTTTTTTTTTAATCCATAGCACTCAGTACAGTGCCTGTCACATAGTAACCTTTAGAGATTATATGTTAGTATGAGAGTTGGTGTGAGGTGATAATATAATAGCTCAAGATCTAAACATAAAAAAAAATTGATGAAACATTCTGGAAACCAAATTATCAAACTGAAAAGCAAACACCAATGGTTAAGTGTTATCCTTTTTTGGATGTCTTATTTGCCTGATCCTTGAGAGGTCTTCTTGGTTCTTATTTGGAACCAGATGTTTTTAAAATCTGTATTTCTAGGCCTTGGACATATATTCTATTTCTCCTGTTGCCCCATGATAATCAATTTATTTTTTTCCTTGTATAATTTCCCATTTGCTTTTCAGTATTAAAAAGAAAAGCATACTCAAAAATCTTCAGTGACTTCCACCATATCCCTCTACTCACACAACTATTTCTTATACTATTAAGGGCAAACATATCCTTCCATTCAAGATTCTCCATGCTCTGGCTAGAAACTTATGTTTCTAGATTTGTTTCCCATTACACTCTCATAGAAATATTCGAAGCAGTCAAGCTTATGATTATTCAAACAGACCTTGTACTTATAGTATAAAGGAAGAAATTCTAAATTGACATTTAGAAACCTAGTTCATACCATAATGGATCATAATGTCCTTCACCTAAACTCTTCATCAATTGTACTCTTACAACAATCTGTCATGTCTTTACCTCTTATCTCTTCAAATATAAATTCTATCTAATCTTCATGGAAGAGACAATTGGGCAGCACAGTGGATAGAATGCTCAGAGTCAGAAAGACCTGAATTCAAATCTTTCCCCAGATATTAGTTAGTTGTGTGATCCTGACTAATTTACTGAACTTTTGTCTTCTTTTGTTTTCTTAATCATACACTGAAGAAAATAATAGCAACTTCCTTTAAGAATTGTAATGAGGATTAAATGATATGATATTTGTAAGCATAGATACATAATAAATCCTTCCTTCTTTCATTCCTTCTTCCTTCCTTCCATTTCCTTTATTTCAGCAATAAGTTAAAGAAGTATAGGCATAATTAATGATGTTTTTTCTGACATGCTTCAATTTAAATGTTATTTTAGTATTTTTGCTATTATTTATAGGTATGACAATGGGTTGTATCACTGCTAGGTGAATATCAATCTAATTAAGTTAATAGAGAATCATCAAAAGATTGGGTACAGGTTGATAACCTATTTAGGACCATAAAAGTTCTCAGAGACAAACTACTAAATTAAAGAGGAGTTATGCATTTCATTAGTGGTAGGGATATTTGTATCAATTAACTTATCTGCTTCTCCAGTGTTATGGGAAGACACATGTTAAGTTTAAGGAGGTTACAGGTTGCATCTTAGCAACAATAACACATAAAAAGAAGCATGTAGGACAGAGGCTCAGAACTCATGCAGTGAAAAACTTCCTGGAGATAGTTGTGTTCAAGATGTGTGACCTTGTACACGTATTTTATCTCATATCTTTTAACATCAGCTTTTTTCATATCCATATAGGGAGATTAGATTACTTCTGATGTCCTTTTACCTTAATAACTATGATTAAATATAAATATAAGATTCTTGAATGCATATATTAGCAGAAAAAAAGTATACCTATCATATAATAAGAATGAGAAACAATATATGGAAAGCTCAGATGGGATATTAATTTGCCTAAGATACTATAAATAACTACAAGAAAACATAGCATATTGAATGGGATTTAATGAAAAATGTTTAAGGAAGCATGTATAAGAATTCTACAGGATAAAAAGACAATGAAGAATTCTCATTCTCTAGTAATAGAGCCTTCAAAATACCAGTGTCAAAAGTTTCTTGTCTTTTCTACTTCTTGAGGATAGGAATTCTGTAAGAAAAGGAAAGAGAGAGAGAGAGAAAGAAAGAAAAAGACAGATAGAGAAAGAGAGAGACAGACAGAGAAATAGAGAAGGAGGGAAGGAGGAATAGAGATAGAGAAAGAGGAAGGAGTAAAAGAGAAAGGAGGGAGAGATGAAGAAGAGAAGGGAAAAAGAGAGAGAAAGAGACACATACAAAGAGAATAGTGGTATATATGAATATTTATGTATGTATATATTATGGCAAACAGAATGATGCCTACACATAAAGTTCAATCAATATTTAGTCACTATTTTAATGGTTATCTTTTTTTCTTAAATAATGTTAGTGAAAAAACACATACAACATAACCATTTGGTATTTTATGTAGTTTTCAGGTCAATATTATTGGGAAGTTTTGTTTTTGTTTCCCATTTGGAGAACAATAATGATATGACTTTAAATTGTCAGCAGAGTAGTCTCATTTTATAAAAAAGTCCCTCTCAAATTCATCATTCCCAGAAACACCTATCTCAGCTTGTTTTTGTTTTCCTGGGCTTGGGGGTGTTGAAGTAGCAGATTAAGGAGTTGTTTTCCAAATTTCCTAAGTATTTCAGTGACTAAGAGATCAACATCCAGGGAAATAGAAGGAAGAGTAAAAGCAAGGTGAAACAAGGTATCTAGATCTCATTATGTAAATGGATTTTGTTGTGTCCTTTTATGTCCTTGTGTCTTGTGTTCTTGTATCTTGTCTGTTTCTGTCTACTAAATAAATTAAGTCTCACTCTCCAGATGGTACTAGAGTCCAGCACCCAGGGAAATAAGGAAGAGGTTCTAGAGAACAGCAGCAAGATGAAATATAGTGGGAGGCTTCTTTTATTTTTATATCACCAGTTTCTCTCTCAGACAGACAGTTTTCTATTATAATCGCCAAAAAGAGTTAGTCAAGATAACTACCAAAAAGAACAGAAATGATTCTTCATCCAGTTTGAAGCATGTATTGAGAGCAAGGTGAATTTTCTTTAATCCACAGAGAGTGTACTCTGTGTTTTTGCCAGTATGTGCAAGTTTATTTTTATCTTAAGAAAAAAATAAAAAGATTATAGGAACATTTTTTTTCTCTTCAGTGGTCAGAGGAGAGGATATTTTCCTTTTAAGAACAGAAATGTTTCGAAGAGAAAAGAAAAACATTAGTGTAAAGAGAGAAAATTGTGTTAGGAATTTGGAGAATGGAAGAATATGACACAAAAGAAGAAGGAAAGAAGGATGAGAGAACACTTCAAATTATATAATAAATATGAGGTTCTTCTCATAGAGAATTTCTGTACTTTCTTTGAAGTGTGGCTTCCAAAAGAAAAGAAAGATCACTAAGAAGATTTTGCCTGAAGCAAGATTTTGCTTTAATTTTATTTGGGCAATTTTTAAAAATTTCATGACATCAAATAAATATTTTTTCTTTTATAATTAATTGACTGCATCCCTTATTTTATTATTAAAGCATGTCCTATTTATAGCTGTTAAAAGTTTGTAATCTACATCTTTACTAATTATTATAGTATGCTCTCTAAGAAATAAGTGACATATCCAGCTTGAATTTATTGTAGTATATTGCAGTTGGAATCTTTGCTAGTGTGATTAGCACACCATTAAAATAGTGAATTGTCATTGTTATTATATCGATTGTATTGTCATTGTTATGATATTAGCATAGCTCAACCATGAGCAATGAATATTTGTACTTAAATAATTTAATTAATGATAAAGCAGTAGTCAAAAGAATAAAGATAAAATGTGTCATTTATTAATCAGAAAAGTGATAAATATTAAATGTCAGATATGGGATTTGTGGAATTTGTTTTGTAATACTATGCATCAATGAATTGAGAACATTTTTGTTCTATTTTAGGTTCTATTTTTTTACCCAATTGGGGCATAGTGGAGGAATGGATTAAAAAGGAAAAACATTTAAAATGAAATAAGAGGAATAATGGAGAGGTCTTATATTTTTTGTTGTTGCCATGTTAATGATAATGGTATTTGTTGTGGGAGGTAGATTGAAGGTATCACATTATAGAATAAAGGCAAAGCAGTATAGCTGCATCTGCAGACTCAAATTTGTGAAATGTTACTCTCTGAGGTTTCAAAAACAGCCCAACTTCTTAATTGTAGTTGAACAATAATTGAAGAGGTTACACCATAATGGTAACTTTAGCTGTAGGAATTCTTTTGTTGAGGGATATATTATGCTTCTCTCTTCTTTTTTAATTTATATCTTCATTTGTTCATTAAATAAATGGAGGGATTAGAGAAGAATTTGATTTCCCCTGGTCTATATCATACAACTAGTTAGTGCAAGAATTAGTGCTGGCTCCCCTTCTTTTAGCCTACTCTGCATCCAGAAGCTGTTTGAAAATTGTCACATTCCATTCTTTTTCTGGAAGTTTTTTCCCCTAGATATATACAGATATATAAAGAGCTGGGAGGAAGCCAAAGAAAAAGGCACTTAGGTTCAACTGAAATGTCAGCCTGCTCCACTCAAAGAAGCATGCTTTCTGAGAACCAATGTCAAGCAGTCTGTGCTGTTAGAACCAGTCTCCTACTAATTCATGGCTTAAATGACTATTAAAAAAATAAAATATTATTGGATTGTGGGGAAAATTAAATGTTTGTTCATTGAATAATTGAATTAACATTTCCTAAATACATGTATTACTCAAGACAATGCCAGGGATCAGAGATGTAAAAATCAAACTTTCAGGTTAATTATGTTGCAATGTATTGAAGATCCTAAACTTGTCTTCTAGTTTCCCATGAATCATAGCAGTCAAAAAGTGATTTAAAGATTCTTTTATGCAATGGTACTTCTCTACCAGCATTAGTTGAACAATCAATGCAAAAAGAAATGATACAAATGGAAAATAACACCAATGCCCATGTGATTAACAAAGTAAAGAGCCTTTCTCATACTTTTCTAATAGCATGTTATACTCCTGAAGGTCTCACTCAGTCAGAAAGGCCAAAAACATAGGAATGAATTTCTTCATGTCACTTTTTCTTTTGCTGAATTAGTCAGGCTCAGAGGTCATATAAGTCGCAGGAGTTCTAGAGCTGTCTAAACAGTTGAAATATCAAAAACAAACCATGGAGGACAGCAAAGTGAGAAAGAGTTTCTGTTAACTAAAGATCAAAGGAAGTCAGCTTACTAATATATACATTCTATGAAACAAGAAAAGAAATATAGTTGGCTTCAATGAGTGAAGAGCATAGCTTGAAAATAACACAAAACAGTTCTACAGAGAGAGCAGAAAAAGTTCTTAGGGAAGGTGATTATGAGGGTGAACTTTGGTTCAAACTATCTTAGGGAAAATCAGTGGACCTGTGCCAGGGCTTCTCATATGACAAAGTAGTGCTTAAAACCTGACAATGCAGAATAAAGCAATTTAAAAAATCTTATTTTCTAGACAGATTTTGATTTTATATTACTTTAATTTCTAAATATATCCTTTCTCCCTCTTTTTCTGAGTGAATCAATCCTGGATAAAGTGCTTAGCCCAGGACCTGGCACACAGCAAGCACTTAATAAATACTTATTCCCTCCTTTTCCTCTCATCTTCAATTTAATTCAATTCAACAAGTATCGATGACATGTCCGTTATATCCTGGACACTATGTTAGAATCTAGGGATACCAAGAAAAGAAAAATAAAACAATTTATGCACTCAATAACTTTGCATTCTGCCAGGGAAAACAAAATTCCTATAAGCAAATAAGAACAAATTATTTCCTGGGAAAGAGAGGTAAGTATGATTGAAGAACATTTTCTTAATCAAACAGAGTTGTCAGTGGTAAAATGGAACAGTTGGGAAGAATACATTTGGGATAAAGATTTAAATAGAAAATGAGAAAAAAGATCAATTTGACAAAAACAAAATAAACAAAATGGCTAACTGGTAGCATATGAAATAGAATAAAACCAATTTAAAATCCCTGTATTTTGAATTAAGACAGGCAGGGATTTTTAGGGAGCAATTGATGGTCTAAATGCACTGGAAAATATTCCCATAATCATCTTTTAATTCATTCATTTAAAAATTAATATGGGTTTTTATATATTTGACAAATGGGTATCTCACTAACTTTGTAATAGCATATAATAAATGTTGCATGTATTCTGAAAGGATAACATATGCACATAGAGATAAACTACAACAAATTATATGAGATTTGTTTTCTGCTATGCATAGACCACAGTTTATAAAGAAGCAACTAAGTTTCCTGAAAAGGAGGATTTGAATCTAATTTGAAATAACTTTTAGCCTTGAACATTTTGGGGGGGTCTTTTTAACCAGCAGTTTAATAAGGTAAAGTATCATCTTATAGAATCCCATCATTTGCTTTGCTTTCACCTTAGTCATAGAGCACCTATTCCCTGTAGCCTCATAATTCAAGCAGAGATTGGCAATGAAGATTTCATACAAAACTCCATCAACAATCATTTACTATTTATTGTGCATAACAGCAGGGTGTCCTAAAATATGGGCTGAGTGTATAGATTAGAGAAAGCTGAAGATGATGTTTTTGTAAGCAAATAGGCAGCTATTCCCTGAGGCTGCTTTGTATCTGGTTGAATTGAATTTCACATTTGATATATCTGGAGTATTAGTTTGCGAGACAGTGACAATTAAAAAACTAAGACCTTTATTCTATGCAGGTTCAAAGCACTTGATAAAACACTTTCATTTAAAATGAGAAGCATTAGAGTTTATAAAATAAAATATATGTGAATAGCAACTAATTTTATTTAAGTAGGAATAATTAATACTAATATGTAATTTTTACAAGATTCTTTCCTTATAACAAAATCCCTATTTCATTGATAGGAAATTGTGACTCAGAGCCATTAAATGACTTGTTTTAGGTCACATAATCAATAACTGGCAGGACCAGGCCTAGAATTCTAATCTGCTATTGCCCAACCTCATGCTTTTTTCATTATGGCACAGCTGACTCCCTCATGTTATAGAACATGTGATCCTTGTCCAATTAGATGATTTGAATGTAATACTCAAAACTCCCAATCTAATGAGACCATAGACACTTCAGATGTAAAACTCATTTTTACTCAGGCCAGATGGAGAAAAGACAATCCTGTGCTATATGCTGTGTACATGAAGGAAGAAATGACAACTCATAGAGAGAATGTTGTTTTTTACTGTACATCTATGTAAAGAAATTGCTTCAGGTGATTGTATAGAGAAACAGAGACAGTGAGACAAAGATACAGAAATAGAGAGAAAAAGGAGATTAAGACAAAAATTTGGAATTATGAACTTTGAGTCCCTGGTGTAGGGAAAGTCAGAACCATACCATGTCCCTTTCCCTCCAGTATCTATAAAACTAGAGACTGTTGAGAATAGGACTTCTCCATTGTGAAATCATTCTTTCTCTGTCTCTCTGTCTCTGTCTCTCTCTGTGTCTCTGTCTTTGTCTCTCTCTCTCTCTCTAGATGAATTGAGATACTTTTAACTTGAATGCCAGATAAAGAGCTCTTTGATTATTGTTTTTGTTTTTCATTTTTGTTGTTTACTCATTTTCAGTAGTGTTGAATTCTTCATGATTCCTTTTTTGTTTGTTTGTTTTTTGCAAAGATCTGGAGTAGTTTGATATTCCTCTAGCTCATTTTATACATAAGGAAATTGAGACAAATAGGATTCAATGAGATGCCCAGGGTAAAACAGCTATTAAGTGTTTGAGGACAGTTTTGAAGTTAGGATCCAGAGCTGGTGATGTATTCACTGTGAGACGTAGCTGCTTTCACAGTATGGGGGAGGGGGAGGAGGATGTTAAATAAATAAAGGAAGGAAGGAAGAAAAAAGAATAGATGCTTCAAACCATAGCCAGTGAGCTTTACTTTGAATTCTGAGAAGCAGTTCATCAGAGATGGTCAGGAATCATCTAGAAAGGGAAGTACTGATTACAAATTTTATTTGTTTTCTGATAATATTACTCAACTAGCAAATTAGAGAGATACTGTTTATATTTTAGTACAATTTTGATGAAAGATCCCTTACTAGTCATAAAGAAAATGGAGAAATATTTACACAATAATACTGGTTAATTGGCCAGACTCAGAATAGTTGTTGATGGTGGCTGTCAAAGAACAATGTCAATATTGCATGAGGTCTCCAATGGAGTACATTAAGGATCTATGTTTGTAATTTTTTTTATCAATTATTTGGATAAAGGCATGGTATATCCATCAAATTTGATGATGATATGAATCTAAGATGTATAAATCATTCACTGAATAAAAGAGAATCCTAGCAATCATTTTGTCCACACTCCAGCTCCTCTTATTGTACAGATGAGGTAATTGGGACCCAGGAAGTCTTAATGAATTCTTCAAGGTCACAAAAAATAAATGTCCCAAGCAGGATTTGAATCTAAATCTTCAGATTCTAGAGGAAGTGTTACTTTTACTAAACTACTCTATTCTATTAACATGGATAATTTTAACTATATAAAATCATAATGGTTTTCACAAATAAAACAAGTATAGGGAGACTTAAGAAAGAAAAGGTTAACTGGAAAATTTCTATAACAAATTTCTCTACTGAAGATCAAGAATGCATGGGAATTGCAAAGATAGAAGAATTTTAAAGCCAACCTCAAATGGATAAATAATCAGAGGATGTGAATATTTTCAAAAGAAGAAAATGCCAAATGTTGGAGGGGATTTGGGAAAACTAAGACACTAATGGATTGTTGGTAGAGTTCTGGACTGATCCAACAATTCTGTAAGGAAATTTGGAACTATTCCCATAGGGTTATAAAACTATGAATACTCTTTGATCCAGCAATACCTCTGCTAAGTCTACGACGCAAAGACATCGAAAAAGGGGAAAGAACCTATTTGTACAAAAATATCCATGGTAGTTCTCTCTCTCTCTCTCTCTCTCTCTCTCTCTCTCTCTCTCTCTCTCTCTTTCTCCAAGAATTAAAAATTGAAGGGATGCCCACAAACAGTGGAATGGCTAAACAAATTGTGCTGTATGGTTGCTATGGAAATTACTGTGCTATAAGAAGTGACAGCAAGAAGAAAGAAAGAGAGGAAGGAAGGAAGGAAGGAAGGAAGAAAAAAGAAAGAAAGAAAGGCAGGAAGGAAGGAAGGAAAGAAGGAAGAAGGAAGGAAGGAAAAAAGAAAGGAAGGAAGGAAGAAAGAGAGAAAGGAAAAGAAAGAAAGAGAAAGGAAAAGAAAGAAAGAAAGAGAAAGAAAAAGAAAGAAAGAAAGAAAGGAAGGAAGGAAGGAAGGAAAGAAGGGAAAAAGAAAGAAAAGAAAGAAGAAAGAAAGAAAGGAAGGAAGGAAAAAAGAAAGGAAGGAAGGAAGAAAAAAGAAAGAAAGGAAGGAAGGAAGGAAGGAAGGAAAAAGAAATGAAGGAAGGAAGGAAGGAAGGAGAGAGAAAGGACAAGAAAGAAAGAGAAAGAAAGAGAAAGAAAAAGAAAGAAAGAAAGAAAGAGGAAGGAAGGAAGGAAGGAAGGAAGGAAGGAAAAAGGAAGGAAGGAGCAGAATGATTTAAGAAAAAAATTAGACTTACACAAATTGATACAAAATGAAGCGAACAGAACCATGAGAATGTTGCATACAATAACAGCAATATGATTTGAAGAAGACTTGTGAATGGCAGCTATTTTCCAATACCTTCTTCCAATCATCTAGGTTCATAGTTTACAAATCATGGTTAAGTTCTGCCATATCCCTCTTATTGGCTATTGGGATAGCCAAAACAATCCACAGTTTTTAATGATGAAGCATACTATGTACTTTCAGAGGAAGGCTGATATTGTTTGAATGCAGACTGAAACATTTTTTCACTTTCTTTCTTTCATTCTTTTTCTTTTATTCGTATTCTTGTATAAGATGACTGCTATGAAATGTTTTACATGATTGCACCTGTATAACATATATCTGATTTTTTTTATTAATTTAGAGAGGGGGGAGAGTGAGGGAAAGAGGAAGAGATTAGAATTTGGAATTCATAACTTAAAAAAGAACCTAAATATTAATTATTTTGACATGTAATTCAGGGAAACATATATCTGTTTTTGCACATAAACATACATATATGTAAATATATGCATGCATTTTATAAACATATATACACAAACATTTTTAAAAATATAAAAGGAAAGAATCAGAGAAATAATGGAGGCTTTGATATAATGCACATTCAAATAAATAGTCAGGAGAACAATTTTTACAATGATACAATGGTATAAAGAAAAGCAAGTATATATGACTTAAGAACTAAGATCAATGAAATGCCCATTCTTAAAAATACTGATGATGAAAAATGTTTCCCACCTTCTGATAGAGATGTGATGATGTAGGCTTCCAGAAAATATGCAGATTTACTTTTCATATAGCTATGTACATACTTTTGTAGGAGCACTTTCCCTAATACACTTGTTTCTTTGTGACAAGAGGAATTTTCTTTCTTTTTATTTCTTCCTTCCTTTCTTTTTTTTTTTTTCAGATTATTTGGGACTAGGTGATAGTCATGCTAATCAAGAAAAGAAAAGAAAGGCCAGCCATTGAATTATTGTTTTTAAAGTAGGCAGAAGAGAATAGACCAAACTTCAGAAGGGGTCAGACAAGCAGATGTAATTACTCTCTTAAATTTGAATTAAACAAAACAATATGAAAAAATAAGTTGCTAGGAAAAATAAACAAACTGTACATTACAGAACAACACAATTCTTTCTCCTTTTATTTCCTATGCTTTGAAAACAACTCCCTATAATCTTTTTGCTGTGAGGTCTGCTGCATTAAGGCTTGTCATATCCTCACCAATTTCCCCACAGAAGGGACTAGGTATACAAACAAGTTCCCAGTCTTCTACTGTCAGTATTTTAAATTTTTTTTTGAAATTTTTTTTTTATTTTATAATAACTTTTTTATTTACAGAACCCATGCCAAGGTAATTTTTTACAACATTATCCCTTGCACTCACTTCTATTCCGATTTTTCCCCTCCCTTCTTTCCTCCACCCCCTTCCCTAGATGGCAAGCAGTCCTATCTATGTTAAATATGTCACAGTATATCCTAGATACAATATATGTGTGCAGAACTGAACAGTTATCTTGTTGCACAGGGAGAATTGAATTCAGAAGGTAAAAATAACCCGGGAAGAAAAACAAAAATGCAAATAGTTCACATTCATTTTCCAGTGTTCTTTCTTTGAGTGTAGCTGCTTCTGTCCCTCATTGATCAATTGAAACTGAGTTAGGTCTCTTTGTCAAAGAAATCCACTTCCATCAGAATACATCCTCATACAGTATCATTGTTGAGGTATATAATGATCTCCTGGTTCTGCTCATTTCACTTAACATCAGTTCATGTAAGTCTCTCCAAGTCTCTCTGTATTCATCCTGCTGGTCATTCCTTACAGAGCAATAATATTCCATAACATTCATATACCACAATAACCAACCATTCTCCAATTGATGGGCATCCATTCAATTTCTAGTTTCTAGCCACTACAAACAGGGCTGCCACAAACATTTTGGCACATACAGGTCCTTTTCCCTTCTTTAGTATCTCTTTAGGATATAAGCTCAGAAGTAACATTGCTGGATCAAAGGGTATGCACAGTTTGATAACTTTTTGGGCATAATTCCAGATTGCTCTCCAGAATGGTTGGATTCATTCACAACTCCACCAACAATGCATCAGTGTCCCAGTTTTCCCGCATCCCCTCCAACATTCATCATTATTTTTTCCTGTCATCTTAGCCAATCTGACAGGTGTGTAGTGGTATCTCAGAGTTGTCTTAATTTGCATTTCTCTGATCAATAGTGATTTGGAATATTCTTTCATATGAGTGGTAATAGTTTTAATTTCATCATCTGAAAATTGTCTGTTCATATCCTTTGACCATTTATCAATTGGAGAATGGCTTGATTTCTTATAAATTGGAGTCAATTCTCTATATATTTTGGAAATGAGGCCTTTATCAGAACCTTTAACTGTGAAGATGTTTTCCCAGTTTGTTGCTTCCCTTCTAATCTTGTTTGCATTAGTTTTGTTTGTACAAAGGCTTTTTAATTTGATATAATCAAAATTTTCTATTTTGTGATCAGTATTGGTCTCTAGTTCATCTTTGGTCACAAATTTCTTTCTCCTCCACAAGTCTGAGAGATAAACTATCCTATGTTCCTCTAATTTATTTATAATCTCATTCTTTATGCCTAAATCATGGACCTATTTTGATCTTATCTTGGTATACATTGGTATAGCATTTTTATACATCACCAACAAAATCCAACAGCAAGAGATATAAAGAGAAATTCCATTCAAAATAACTGTTGACAGCATAAAATATTTAGGAATCTATCTACCCAAGGAAAGTCAGGAATTATATGAACAAAATTACAAAAAACTTTCCACACAAATAAAGTCAGACTTAAATAATTGGAAAAATATTAAGTGCTCTTGGATAGGCCAAGTGAATATAGCAAAGATGGCAATACTCCCTAAACTAATCTATTTATTTAGTGCTATACCAATCAGACTTCCAAGAAAATATTTTAATGATCTAGAAAAGATAACAACAAAATTCGTATGGGACAATAAAAGATCGAGAATCTCAAGGGAATTAATGAAAAAAAAAATCAAATGAAGTGGCCTAGCTGTACCTGATCTAAAACTATATTATAAAACAGCAGTCACCAAAACCATTTGGTATTGTCTAAGAAATAGATTACTCGATCAGTGGAATAGGTTAGGTTCAAAAGACAGAATAGTCAACTATAGCAATCTAGTGTTTGACAAACCCAAAGATCCTAACTTTTGGAATAAAAATTCATTATTTGATAAAAACTGCTGGGATAACTGGAAATTAGTATGGCAGAAATTATGCATGAACCCACACTTAACACAGTATTTTAAATATTTTTGCATAATCCAGTAGATTGGGTTGTTCCTAAAGTGGTCTCTTAAATCCTAATTTTCCTACAAATTATTTTGCATTCTCTAAATCATTTGACTTTTCTTGTTGATATCTTTGTATTTTTTTTTCTCTGCTTAGATTCCACTTCTAAAAATTAGGATATTTCATATATATTTCAAGTACAAAGCAACAGAGTACTCATTAAACAGATCAATCTTCAATTTTTCAAGTATTGATAATATAGAAATTGTAATTGGCATACCAATATGCCATACTAATCAATAATCCTGAAGAATAAGTAGAATAAATAATGAAATAATAGCTACATGAAATTAATGTGTATCATAATAGCAAAATAGGAAAATTAATGCCATTAATCATTTGCTGCAATTCACATCTGTGGGTCTATAAATTCTAATAATTTGATAATGAGATAAAATACTTAATTGCAAAGGAAAAGATATTCAAAAATCTCAGATACTAGATCCCATGTATGGCAGGGACCTAAAATTAACCATTTTAAATGTCACATAAGGTAATCAATTGTTCATTTATTATTAGCTCATTACTCCCTTATTTATTCTTATTCTTGGTTCTAAGATAAACAAGAGACATGTTCAATATTTCTACATTAATTATTAAAATTGCAACATATTTCTCATTGATTTATCAATTAGGTTTGAGTCCTATAAAAGCACTTTCCCCATATTCCTTTGCTCACCTTTATATAGCAGAACCCTTATTCTCTTAGGCATAAATAAACATGTCTTACTGGCTGTATTCTTTATTAACATTGTAACAAACACTAAAATAGCCATAAATTATCATTTAAAGCATATCAACCATGAGAAAGATTTTAGCCAAAGTCATCTTTTACCATCACTATGATAAACATTTTGTTTCTGGAAGCACAAGCCTACAATTCATACTCTCAGGATAAGAATTAAAGATTCTAAGCAATTCCTAAGGCTCTTCTATAGCACTTTTAAATGTTTTGGGATTTGTTTGTGTTTTTTTGGGGGGTAATCATGCCAGCATAAATTATATTAAAGGTAAAAAGGGGGGAAATCTCCCTCCAGTCTTCTGAAAGAATCACAATAAAGAAAAATGAAGAAAGAAATATGGAAGAGAATAAATCTCAGCAATTTAATTTATATGGTGGTTGTGACTGCTCTTCACAGTTCACAGTAGATTTTCTAATGTAAGGAGGTAACAATGAATCAGAGCAATAACACAGAGGGATAGGTCACAACACAGATAATAACAGTAGTACAACTAAGAATTTTTCATCATGCATTAGGTCATTTGTAATCATCTGGCTAAAATGCTAAGTTCATTTATCAAGACTTTTCCAATACTTCTATCTTCTCTATATTCTCTTACCAATGCATCAAAACGTTTTGTTCTTCAAGGATACATCACAGAATGATACCACATGTTTGCTTCCTTGGAGGTCTTTATAGAGGAAATAACTCCTTTCCCCACAAAATAACTTGCCCCGTCCAGGAATTTGTTATTATCATTGAATCAGGTTGGGGTTTCTTTTTCTTTCAAGTGAATTCACATTCAACATAACAACATACTGAAAAATTATGTCTTTCATGCTTTTAGAAAGCAAGGCATCTCCCAACATTGCCACTTCCTAAATTTTTTATGGTCAGTACTTGTCCAAAGCATCTCAAAGGAAAGGAAGTCTTTCACTCGAGAGAGACCCAAACTATTTCTTTAGGACAAACAGAACCCTGTGAGAAGGCAAGGGCCTTAAAGTCAAGATACTTCTGTGCTGGAAAAACAATAAGAAAGAGACAGAAAGATTCATCTGGAACTTTGTCCAAAAGTATTCCATTTTAAAGTCTTGATAGAGATTGGATACAAGAAACCATTGGACTGGAAGTCCCTTTTCTCCCCAGAGTGACATTTAATCTATCTCAGACATGATTTCTGGGAAGTTGGACATTTAAAATAGGCAGTTAAGCACATGGTAATGTAGCTGTGGATTAACCGGGTAAATTCCTTGCTGTGAGTTAGGAGAGTGCTGTTTTGCCAGACAGGAACAGTTTCAGAGTCAATAGCATTAGGTAAATGCTCTGAGCACAGAGAACTCAGCTGGTCAGGGATAGCTATCTTGTTTTTACTTTGTGTGATAATATTATTCCATGAAAGGCAAAATTTGATATTACTAAATTAATGTCTTTATTGGCAAAAGACCTATTCCTCAAACTCTGCTGGAAAGGGAGAGAGAAGGAGACATGGGAGACAGAGATGAGGGAGGAAAGAAAGGAGACAGAGAGAGAGAAAGGAAGGAGAAGGGAGAAGAGAGGGAAAGAGAAAAAGAGAGAGACAGAAACTACTAGGGGAATGGAACATGGATGATGACTAGTGGAGGACAATGAGAATGAGTGCTTTGACACATTGGAGGAAAACCAAAAGAGTTAATAAAATAATGAAAACCAAAGGAAGAAAAATATTGGGAGAAATGGGTGCTCAATGTCAAATGTTTCAGAGAGGTCAAATGAAATAGAATTTTTAAAAATCTATTGTATTTGGCAACTAAAAGATCCTTGGTAATTTGGGAGAGAGTAGTTGTAGTTGAATAAGTGATCAAAAACTAAATTTTAGGAGTTTGAGAAATGATTGAGAGAAAATGGAATAATTGATGTAGACAGATTTGAGGGGATGTTTGCTATAAATGGGAGGAAAGATGTAGGAAGGGGAAGGTCAGATCAAATGAAATCTTTTGTTGCTGCTGTTGTTAATATATTTTTTTTAATGGACAAGATCTGATATTTTCAGGAAAGAAAGAAGTTGATATGGAGAGTTTAAAAATTAAAAATGGAAAGGAAATACTCATTGGTCAAGCTACTCAAGGAGATGAGAGTCCTAAGTAGAGGGGCTGGCTTTCCTTTTCTACCTTAGAGGCTAGAGCTAAGGAGGAGAGAACTGGAGAGTGTGAGGATGAGTTCTATCATGTGTAGAACTGAAGAGAAGTGTATAGTTCCTCATGGATGACCTTGTTTCTCTATAAAGTAAAAGTCTCCAGTTGAGATTGAATCAGGAAGCTTTATAAGAGATACTATGAGAGCATAATAAGAAGTCAACTGAATAAGCATAAAAATGCAGTAATGGAGGTTCAACTGAGATTAAATAACCTACATTTATAGTGAAACTAGTTAACACAGCAATGTGAGTTCCTCCATCAGTTTTCAGCAGCATCTGTAGGCAGCAGAGAAGGTGAATAAGAGTAATCCCAGATGGTGTTTGCACAAGGATTAGTGGTGATAGGACAAGAGAGGAAAGGGAAGAGGACATCTCAATTTAAATCTCAAAGTACTTTATGGTTCCTCATCTGCACAAAGCCATAATTCATAAGCTTGCGCTGATATGTTTATTTTTACTAGTCAGTTAGAGGACACAATTATTTCAAAGTAAAGACATCTAATGTAATAGGATGATAAGAAAAGTAGAAAGAGGACATTTACTCCATAAGCTTAAAGCATGCTCTTCTAAAATATACATACCATGAATAGGAAGAATGGACAGATCTATGAAATATTTGTGGGATAATATACACATTGAAACCAGTGTATATGTGGGAAAGGTAATTCACATCCCGAACACTGCCTATGTTTTCCAATCAAATTACCTTAATCTCAAGTTACCACTGGGCATTATTACCCATTGGTCTGTCACTGTTGAATATATCATTGTAGAGTTTGTTAACAGTGTTTTACTGAAGTTGGAATATTCAAACAATATTCTATCTATTCCCCAAGAGAAAGATAAGCAAGAACTACCTTCTCTTTTTTAATGTAGAGCTCAATAGTATTAAGTTCAACTCTTTCAAGGAAAGAGATAGCTCTTCAAAGGCAGTAGACCAAAAAAAATTTAATTATTATCTCTTAAAAAGAAGCAAGATCTCTGAGTTCCCAGAATTGATGTCTGCAAGGAATAAGCTCTTTTGGTATCTAAAAAGACTCTGAAAATAAAGCCTATTTTTGAGCCTACTTCCTTCTACTCATCATGATAAAATTCTCTTATCTCAATGCTCCCTCTGATTTAGGTTTACAAACTCTTCTAATTCCTGTTTGTTTGCTAATTATCAATCTGAATCCTTTTGAAAATAATTTAAAGCATTGCTAACAATAAACCACAAAGGGATGTTTTTGTCTAAAGTCTTGTGTATTTCCCTAGCCCTACAACATTCTTGAATTCTCTCATGCAGATGAAATGAAGTGGGGTAGGTGAAAAGGTACAAGAAAAGCTAGCTGAAAGTATAGTATATTATCATTCTGTCTGACTCTTTGTATTATATAACTGGTTAACAAAGACTCAGGCTTTTAGGCACTGAATACTTAACTGATGGAGGCTCTTTTTGTCTTATTCCTAACATTGCCTTGATTATAACATATGACACAGAAAAACAAGCAAACACATCTTTTTTCAAAAAAAAAAAAAAGCATTGTACCATGATTTTGATGCTAGATTTAGTGTGAAAGAGCCTGGGTTCAAAGTCTGATTCTACCACTTAATACCTCTATAGCCTTATAGATATAACTTAAGCGCTCTGATTTAGTTTTCTCATTTTTAAAATGAAGAGATCCCTGCCAATATTTTCAACCAAGTGCTGATTAATGTTTAATAATTGGTGCTCTGGGAAAAATATATAAGCAACACATTTTTCAATTTAATCTGAATTATATAGACTATTAACAAAACAGTAATTCCTGATTTGTATTTGCTGAATTGATGATTATATTTGCTGATATAACAAAATTTAAACAACTGATTCTTGTGAAATAGTTGAAGTTGGATCCAGTACACCTTTGCTTTTGGTATAAGGTGATAAATATGTCACCTTATGATCCTATAAGAGCTTATCGCTTACCATCGGCCTTACTTGTGTCAGTGAGTTGCCTAGTTATGGAGGTCTTAAGACATCCAAAATATTCCTTTTTGACTAAGAAGATTGACAAGAGCATTGCAAGATCTGTCCATGCCTAATTGAAGGGATAATTCTCACAGGACTGCTTGGAGGTAAATACTCTGGGAAACCTCAGATTTGGGAGAGAAATCTAGCACCAATGACCTAGGGAGGAAGCCATAAATCCAGGACCCTGAAATTCCTTCACTTCCTCTTGTGTCTATTCTTTCTTACCTAAGGTGAAGAAATATTGGAGACAGAGCTAACTAGATGGGGAACTTGTGAATTCGAGGGCCTGGAGACCTATCAGAGGTACAGAGAGATATGTGGGATGCAGCCCAATAGAGACTAGGACTTGGTAGCCAGGGAACCAATTTTTGCCATTCAGCTATTCTTATTCAGAGATGAACTTCACAAAGAAAATTCTTTAAGCTCTCTTGGAAACTAAGATTTTACATGAAAAAGTATAACCTAGTTTAGGAAAATAGTTTCTGTTCCTATCATTTCTTTTTGTTGAATGGGGAAGCAAATAAGCAAATGAAAGTAATAACCTAGGTTAGGGAATGAGTTGGTCACAGTTGAACTTTAGGTACATTTATCATTTAAATAGAGAGCTTCTTATTAGTCAGTAAAAGAGTAAAAATTTTAACCATTAAATAGCTATTCTTTTTTTTTTTTCAGTTGGTTACTTCACTAAAAGTAAAAAACAAAACAAAACAAAACTACATCTGTTATCAAGACAATTTGCAAAATTATCCTACCATTTTCTCCCACATATTGTATTTGTGTGAGCAAATATTTTCAATTTTTTTCTGGTTTTAACTCAAAATTCAGAACCTAATTTAGACTGTACTTGTCTAGTATTGAATTGAATATTATGTTATTATTATTATGCAAAACACCTTCCAAATTACAAGATATTTCATTGAAATATTTTTTACATTCAACAAAATTTGTAAAGAATTTTTATTAATGCAAGTTTTAATTTGGAAAGTTTATAAGCACAAGTGATTACTATACTTGTTCTAGGTACTTAATGAAGAAATAAAAAAGAATATTATGAGTGGTATGTTGAGTTATACTAGGAATTCAAAAACTTTTTTATTGAAAGAAGTTTGTAAATCAAATTTTTTTGAGAATCATTGAGTAGAGTAGCAATTTTGAAACTCCTTTGTCTTTTGATTCCCTAAATCTATTAAAAATTACTGAGGACTCCAGAGTCCTTATTTATGTGCATTATATCTATTTAAGTTTGCCATATTTGAAATTAAAACTGATAAAATTTTAAGAGGCTAATGTATTCCTTCATCTAAAATATAATAAATGCATTACATGGTAATATGAATAATATTTTGTGAAAAATCATAGTTTCCAAAGCAAAAAAAAATAGAAGAGTGGCATTGTTTTACATAATTTTTCAAATCTCTAATGTCTGGCTTAATAGAAAACAACTAAATTCTTATATCTTTTACAGTAATAAATCTAGTACAAATTTTTATGTGTGTGTTGAAATATATGAAGAAAATTTAGCTTCATACAGATAAGTAGTTGAAAAAAGGAGAGCATTTTAATAAATAAATAACATTATTATTATGAAAATTGTTTTAACCTTTTGGATCCCCTAATGGGTCTTGAAAACACTAAGGACACTTAGATTATGCTTTTTGAACCATTTGTGAAGAGGAAGAAGAACAGGATTACTCTCAGACAAATTCACTAGGTGATCACATTTTATGTGATCTCTCAACTTAACATTAAAATAGTTCACATATGTCCTCCAGGAAGCTTCCTTGAATAGTCTAAAACACAAAGTATAAGGCCAGCTGGGACAGAGACAAAAGATTCCTTCAGATAGTTAGTCTTGGCTTGGGAATTAGTAATGTAAACCTATAAAAGACCTCCTATGGAAAGCTCTCAGTGGCTTTCCAGACTTGATTAGACCCCACCTTATGCAAGCTGCTCCATCAGGGTCCCAACCATGTGTGTCTCTGTAGGACTGAAAGAAACTGAGGAAGTTACACATCAGCCAGCCACTGAGAAAGTTCCTCTTTGTTGTATCTATATTTTAGTTTTGTATCCTTGTTAGAAACATTATTTTAGCATTAAAAGTAAAATGCTGTTGGTTTCATAAGGTTTATCACAGAAACATAATATGAAAATAATGATAATGGAACAGTAAAAATAGCAAGTTAGAAAAGTGTCCCTGAATAAGAATTGCCTGATCTGAGTGTCTAGTATTCAGTGCCTAGAAGTTCTTCCTATTCCTGGGGTATTCCATACAATGGAGTAAAAATAATTTCCCTAGGCTATCTGATTAATTAATTGTGGATCAAAAGATAAGATATAGCTATATTATTAAAACAAAAATCCAACAAATAAAATGGAGGGGAGTATTGAACTTTTTTCTCTCTACATATGAGATTTAAGCAATGTTCTACAGAGACCAAGAGGAAGAAACAAGGGGTAAGTCTAAATCTTGTAAAACAATTTGAAAATTAATTTCCCCTTGGTCTAGTTAAAACAGAGTTTAGTGTTTTCTGAATCAGGAAAAGCTCAAACAATTCAATTTAGTATGAAATGTGTGCCCAGACTAAACTAAAATGATCAAAGAACTTCACAAAATAAAATTGTTTTCCTATTTTCTCTTAAGGAGTAGAGAAACTTAGAAGACCTAGAATGGGCCTTAAAAGAATTTCATAATGTCTGAAGACATTTTTGTTATTGTAAAATTAATGTCAATGTCAACAAAGGCATTTGCTTCTACTCTCTTTCTAAGCATGCCCGATTAAATACTATTTATTTATTCAACAAATAAAATTAGAATCAATTTTAAAAGAAATGGGAGTTTATAAGTAAAGAAGCTTTCCCAAATTATCTGATTATAAGTATGATTACATTTCTTTTCTTTTTCCTCTTCATTTGGCCAAGGCAGAGTAGAATGAGGAAAAAGGGGAAAGATAACAAAAATGTCAAGAAAAAAGGCTCTTTTAGAGAATTATGAATAAAAAGAAGAGACTAAAATTGTGTTTAATATGACCCTCTTCTGGATCATTGTCTTTTCATGGTGGAGGGCTTTCCAAGTTCAATGAAACTATGAACTATGGCCTGAAAGTTTACTGGAGACAGACAGTAGAGTTCAGAGAAAAGGTCATCCACTGGAGAAGGAAATGAAATACCACTCTAGTATCTTTGAAAACCCAAGAAAACCCCATGGACAATATCAATGTGCTAAAAGATATGACAACAAAATATGAACCCTATGTCCAACACATTTCTGGGAAAACTAGGGGACAAGTACAAATAATCAAGGAAAAAGTGAATCAGCTGTTTCAAAACTGAAAAGATACTCAGTTGTGGATGTCACTGATGAAAAAAGGAAAGTTCAATGCTGTAAAGATCAATATTGCAAAGGAACCTGGAATGTAAGATTTATGAACTAGATGTAGTCAAATGGGAGATGGAAAGATTAAACATTAACATCTTGAGTGTCAGTGATCTCAAATGGATGGAAATGTGTGAATTTAATCCAAGTGACTATTACATCTACTAGTCTGGACAAGAATCCTATAAAAGAACTGGAGTAATCCTCATAGTCAATAAAAAAGTGAGAAAAGCAGTAGTGGAGCATAATTTCAAAAATAACAGGATGATATCTTCAAATCTAAAGCATACTATTCAACATCAGAGTGATACAAATCTGTCCTCTAACTATTGATTCCAAAGAGGCCAAAGTTGATCAGTTTTATGAAAATCTACAACACCTTCTAGAAATAATATCAAAAATGGCTTAATATCATAAGCCATTAAAATGCTAAAGTAGGCAATCAAAAGATAATTGGAATAACAGACAAGTTTGCCTTGGAGAACAAAAATGAAGAGACAAACAGAGATAATTCACTGATCATAGTAAATACTCTTTTTCAACAACCTAAAAGGTGAATCTACACATGGATACTACCAGAGGCTCAATACTGAAATTGGGTTGATTACATACTTTTTCAATCAAAGGGGAAGGAGTTCTATACAGTCAGTTAGAACAAAACCTGAAACTGACTGTGGCTCAGATCACAAGCAAAATTTAGATTACAGTTCAATAAAGGAGGGAAAACAATGAGACCATATGGATGTGGCCTAAATAACATCCATTATTAATATATAATAGAGGTGATGAAAATGACTGAAAGGATTAGATATGGTAGATAGCATTCCTATGGATGGAGATTTACAATATTGTACAGGAGGCAGGAACAAAAAACATCCCCCCAAAAAAGAAACACAAAAACCCCAAAATGATAGTCTACTGAGACTTTACAAATAGCTGAAGAGAAGGAAAATGAAAAAAAAAGAAAGGGAAAAAATACCTAACTAAATGTAGAATTCCTGAGAAAATCAAGGAGAGATGATAAGAAGGTTTTCTGAAGTGATCAATGAAAAAAAAATAAAAGAAAACAATATAATAAATAATAATAAAGAAAAAGAAATTTCTTTGAGAAAATTAGAGATAATAAGGGATGTTTCATGCAAAAAATTGGAATAATAAAAGATAAAAATGGGAAAGATTTAACAGAAGTAGAAGAAATTAAGAAGAGGTGGCAAGAATATACAGAACTATACATAAAAGATCTTAACATCACTGACAACCACAATAATCTGGTTACTGACTTAGGCCAGACATCCTGAAGAGTGAAGTTAAATAAGCCCTTTGCATTGCTAACAATAAGACTTGTGGGAGTAATGGAATACCAGATGAATTAGATGATGGTCTTATGAACTTGATGGTTATGTTAAATTGCTACATTTAATATGACAGCAAATTTGGAAAACTCACCAATGGCCTCTAGATTGGAAAATATCAATTTATATTCCAAATCTAAAAAAGGGAAAAGCCAAAGAATGTTCAAATTATCAAACAATTGCTCTTATTTAACATACCAGCAAGGTTATACTTCAGATTTTACAAGCTAAGTTTCAGCAATATGTGAATTGGGAATTACTAGAAATGGAGACTACTTTTTGAAAAGGCAAGGAAACAGGAGGCCAAATTGCTAACATTAACTGGATTATGGAGAATGCAAGGGAATTCCTGGGGGAGAAGAAATCTACTTTTGTTTCCTTGATTACACTAAAATCTTTGACTGAAATCACAACAAATTATGGCAAGTTTTCATAGAGATGAAAGTACCAAATTGTCTTGATTGCCTCTTGAGGAATTTGTAGGTGTTTCAAGATGAAAAAGAACAGAGCATGAAACATTTGATTGGTTCATGATTGGAAAAGGAATAAGACAAAATTGTATGTTGTCACCATTTTTTTAAACATATATGCAAAGTATATCATTCAAAATGCCAGGTTGATTAAATTAAATACCAGAATTAAAATTGCCAGGAGAAATGTTAATAGTCTAAGGTATGTAGATGATAGCACTCTTATAAAGAAGGACTGAGGATTAAAGAGGAGAGTTAAAAATGGCTTGAAACTTAACATTAAAAAAAAAAAACTAACATCATGCCATCAGATAGCATTACATTCTGGCAAAGAGAGAGAGAGAATAAATAGAAGCAATATCAGATTTCATATTCTTGGGCTCAAAATTCATTGTAGACAATGACTGCAGCTATGAAATTAAAAGACACTTCTTGGAAGGAAAGCTATGGCAAATCAGACAATGTATTTAAAAAGCAGAGACATCATATTGCTGACAAAGGTCTATATTGTCAAAGTTATGATTTTTTCAGTAGCAATGTATTGATTTAAGAGTTGAACTATAAGGAAAACTGAGTACCATAGAGTCAATACTTTCAAATTCTAGTGCTGGAAAGGACTTTTGAGAATTACTTGGACAGCAAGGTAATCAAATTAATACTTTAAAAATTAACTCTACCTATTCATTGAAAGAAAAATACTGAAACTGAAGCTTAAATACTTTGGTCATATAATGAGAAGACAGGACTCACTGGAAAAGAATATGATGTGCAGAAAGATTGAAGGCAAAAGAAGAAGGCAATGGTAAAGAAAGAGATGGATAGAAAGCAATGAACATGAGGTTGGACAGACTTCAGAAGATAGAGGAGGACTGAAGGGCCTACAGTACTGTGATGCATAGAATCATGAATATTTGGAAAGGACAGAACAACTAAACAACAATGATGATGAATCAATGCAAAATATGGTGAGAAAGATGGAACTATGATCTTTGTATTAGTGGTGGTTGGTGATCAGGGTTCTTCACTCTAGTATTGATTATTGTCTTAATAAATTTCCTAGTGTAAATCATTTTTATTTATTCTGGGAAGTTGTAATAAAAGAGTACATAATTCTACCTATTTTTAAAAATACAAGCCTCCAGACTTGATGCCCTGATAAAAAATATTTCCACTATTAAAACTTCTATTTTTTCTGAGAATTCTCTTTCTCACCATCAATTGTCTCATTTTCAACACATGTCTAATAAGCAATCTAGACTAAAAAGGTCTGTGTTTAATGTATTGTAAATAGATAAAATAATAAAAATAAATAAAGGTAAAATTTTTCTCAGATGGAGATGAAAAAATTAGACTTGAATTTGTGTCCAGAGGGTTTTAATTTTAACAACACAGTTTCTATCCCAATCTTCTGTCATGTTTAATATACTTTTGCTCCCATATCCCTAATCCTGCTCCTTGTGTTGTTTACCTCTTCCCACATTTTGGCCTTCCTAGATTCATGAGGATTACCATTGCCCCACTCATCTTCATCCCTTGTTCTGCTCCATTTATTGCCCATACATTTTCTCAGAAGTTGAGTTTTCCTTCATGCTTATAACCTAATGCCACTTGCACATTCCTTGCTAGGTAGCTAAAAAAACTCCAGCTTCAAACTAAGCTGGAAGCCTGATCTGGGATAAGCCTTGGCAAATATTTCCCCAGCTTTTCTTTCTTGGTATTTCTCTGCTGATACTTGCCATATCTCAAAGAGCAACTTGAAGAACAGATCTATCCCATTAAACTAATATTCTTTAGGTTTTTGCTTATTCTTTTCTATAATTCTTTCTGTTACAATATTGAATCCTGTCAGTGAAAAATCTTCCCCTAAATTATGGTGACTATTCAGTACCTTTAGCAAATTATTTCTGCCAGAAGGATCGGGTTTTCTTAGTGAGATTTTATATTTCCTTGTCCATTTAGCTTACTTTTCTTAATAAGAAGTTCTTTTCTTCAGTGGTTTTTTGCCTTTTACCATTCTGGCAATTCTATTTTTAAAGATGTCATTTCCTTCATTTTTGTGTGTCTCTTTTTACCAAAGTGTTAATTGTCTTTTCACAGTTTTCTTAAATCACTCTCATTTATTTTCTTTATATTTGCTCTACCATTCATCTTTTTCTTTAACTTTTTCAGTAATTCTTGTTGGGCTTATGTTCCAACAAGCATTTTTGTTTGAGACTTTGTTTGTAGCTGTTTTTATAGTATGGTCTCCTGAGTTTATGTCTTGGTTTTCCTTGCCACTGTAGAAGCTTTTAATGGTCAAATTATTTTTTATTTTTTGTTTGCTCATTTTCTTATCTTATTTTGAAATTTTTCTTAATTTTGGATTCTGTTCACCTGGGAGCTACTTATTGCTGCTATTGAGTTTAGAGCTTCAAGTAGGTTTTTTGATTATTTTATTTTCTTATGCTATAAAAATGTCTCACCCTGAACATTTGTTGGCTTTATTACTGAAAAATTTAATTTGAAGCATTATTTTAAAGTTGTTTTGAGGGCAATGTTGATAGAGTCTACTTGGATTGCCACTGATTCAATAATCTTTGGCTTCAATAACCTTTGTTATTTCAATAGGTAAGAATGAAATAATGTATTTACTATGATGTATTAAAATTAAAGTTCAGAAATGGGTAAAAATGTACCGAAGTATATTTTTTGAAATGTTAATCCACTCCAATCCTAATCAGAAAGAAAGGAGGAAATTATTTATGCTCAGTGATTGGGTATTTGACAAATTCATCTCCACATTTACTTATCTATACAGCTTATTGAAATAAATATTTTCATAATGAATTCATCCAAATGCTGTATCCAACCATACCAAATTAGTTCCATTTTAAAGAAAACTTACCATGTTTGCTTCAGTGCTCATCTTTCTGGCAGCCAGCTATACAAGTGGCAAGTGGGACATAATTGATCACCTTGCTTTTAAGTTCCTGCTTAGCCTGGCAATATGGGATGTAATGCAGTTAATTTGCTGTTCAGATTGCATTTTCATTATAGAGAGCAGTGATATTTCAGAAGGATTTTAATTCTCATAGAAGAAATAGGAGTACAAGGAAGGGGTTAGTTAAGAGAAGGGCCTTGAAGTAGAGACTTTAAAGAAAATACCAAGATCTATTTATTACTGTCAGAAGAAAATTATTATTTCTAATGGAAATTCTTAGTTTTCTCAAAGAATGAAAATAGGCAATATGTGATTTCTTCCACTGTTAAAATTAATTTAGCAATTGATTTTGTGTTCTCTTTAAAATACCATTGGTCATCTAAAGGAATGACAAATACTTAATGATTTAAAACAAAACTTCCCTAACATGGTAAGGTTTATTCTTGAGTTAAAAGGAAATCTTTGTTTTATTTTAATTCTTTGACATGAGCTAAGATTACTCACATTTAGCACTAAAAGTAAGGAGATAATCTAAAATGTTTGACTGAAAATATCAAGCCCTCCACTGTGGCATATTCTACATATAGGCACATTGTTTTACATTTAAATATATATAGCTTTTAAATTTTAAATGGTTATATAAGAATCCTTGGCAGCAGAGAAATTAGATTGGGAAGTCAAGTGAGAAAACAAGAGCAGAAAACATATTAAAATGGGATTTTTTATTTTTAGCATCTCACATATCCACCTGAAATCCAGAGTAAATTCACAGATGGGCAGTGTCCAACATGGCATTTTCTGAAATGCCAAAGTACATGACAGAATGTTGAATAACTGTTCTTTAAAAATATCCAACTCTGTAATAAAAAGGTAATAAAGGAAAAAAAAATTGAAGGAAGCAAAGAGCTATCAGTATTATCATTGAAGAAGTAATGAATATCTAGGAAATAGTCCTTAAATGAGATTCAGAAATCCATAGCTCTGATTTACTTAGAAGATATTGGGAGTAATGCAGCTCATTATTTCCTTTTCCTAGTAACTTCCCATGAAATTGAGATAAATAAAATGGAGACAGAATAGAGTTTTTAGAGATTACTCCTTCTATTTAGTAATAAAGAGAATATGAATTGAAGTTTTGTTAGTATGAAATGAACTTCATTAAGATGGTTCTCTGAGGTGGAGACAAATTGTCAGTATACCAAAAAGAAGCACAGCCCACCATCCCAACATGCCTCATTTATCAAGAGTTTTGATCATGAAATACAAAAAAACAATCATAGTGATTTATTTCTAGCTTGGGTTTATACCTGGTGACAGACAAACTTTGAGATTCATAGTGGTTAAATCTAACAATTGAATTCAAAAACAAGTTCTGAAAATGATCAGGAGGAAGACCAGCAAACACAAAGGAAAAAATTCAAATAATACAAGACTATTATGGCTCACCAGAAAACTCAGTATGAAATGATATAATGGGTTCCAAAAAGCATTGCTTATATATCTGTATATTGTCCAGTTTGACTTAATCTAAAACTATAAAATGAAAAAAAAGGTGAAAACCAATAAGACAATATTTGAAATATTGTTAAAATGAAAATGACACATCTTTAGCATTCCAGACAATAGAAGTATAGAAAGGATGAATGAATGCAGCAATCAATGATAGCAATAGCAGCAGAGTGATAGCAGAGAAAACAGCAAGAGATTCCTTTCTAAATGTAGACAAGGAGACAGAATGAAAGTGGAAACTCAGTGGAGATAACAGCAAAGGAGCTGGCTTGAGGCATTTTGGACAAAAGCTAGTGATATCTTTCCTTATAGATGAATTAATGTTTTTATTTCGGGGTGGATGATTGGGACACCTACTTAAAAATGGAAGAATACATGGGAATAGATGAGAATTTGGAAGAACATGCAATTAGGCAAAGTTGACCCCTCTGATCTCAGGAAGAGAAGGATCTGCAAACAGTAGGTGAGGAAAATGAAGGAAGGGTTAAAAAGGAAGACAGAATTAAGAAGCATTGCTTTTCTTTGATGGTAAGAGAAGGTTCCACATGATAAATGAAGAGAGACTTGTGAAGGGAAATGGGGATCATATCCTGGGTGTGATCTGGAGGTGCATATAAAGACCACTCACTCTACCTTGGGAAGAATGGAGTTGGAACTCTTAGGAACAACTGATACGCAGGAGAATAGAATATGGACTAAAGGAAAAGATTTAGAAGCAAATGGGGAAAAGAAGGTAACTGAGGGAAGGATATAGATTGGTGGTTGACTACATAATCCCCTACCATGTTGGGGAAGTAGTGCCTTATAATGATGTAAAGTCCTGCGATTCTTCTGCTGGGATTAGAATTGTACTGTGAGTGAGACACAACAGAAAGACATCTCTTCAGCAAGTTCTAAAAGACAGTGGTAGACATTACCTAGAGGGGAAAGTGCAGAATGGGTACTTCAGAAGTTTTTATTCCATGAGGAATATATAGAAAAGAGAAAAACTAGATAGTTATAGGGGTCATGAACAGAAAGAAAGGAAATATAGATAACGATAATAGAGAGAAAAACGCTCTCAGAAAAGGATTGCAAAAAATTAAATAAAAAAAAAAACCTAAGAAGCAGGACTAGTTAAAATGGAGTAGAGGAAGAATCTTTTTTTAAAAGCTTTTTTATTTTCAAAGTATATGCATTGTTATCAGCATTCATCCTTGCAAAACCTGTGTCCAAATTTTTTTCTCCCTCCCTGCCCTCTAGATAGCAAGTAATCCAAAATCACATATGTTGAATATGTAAAATTCTTCTATATTTATTTCCACAATTATCATGCTGCTCAAGAAAAATCAGATCAAAAAGAGAAAGAAAACAAAAAACAAGCAAGTAACAAGAAAAAAAGAGAAAATACTATATTGTGATCCACATCTAGTCCCAATGGTCCTCTCTCTGGATGCAGATGGCTCGCTTTATCACAAGACCATTGGATCTGACCTGAATCACTTCACTGCCAAAAAGAACATAAGAATTAATCTTCACGGAATCTTGTTATTCCTATGTACAGTGTTCACCTGGTTCTACTCACATCACTCAATCTTTCCAGCCCTTTCTGAAATTATTTCTTATGGGACAATAATATTCCATAACATTCATACACCATAACTTATTCAGCCATTCTCCAACTCAATTTCCAGTTTCTAGCTACTTATAAAAGAGATGCTTACAAACATTTTTGCACATGTTGGTCCTTTTCTCTTTTTTATGATCTCTTTGGGATATAGACCCAATAGAGGCATTGCTGGATGAAAAGATATGTATGATTTGATAGCCCTTTGAGCATAGTTCTAAAGTGCTCTCCAGAATGGTTAGATAATTGCGCTTCTTCACCAACAATGTATAGTGTCCCAGTTTTCCCACATCCCCTTCATCATTCATTATTATTTTTTCCTGTCATTTTAGTCAATCTAAATGATGTCTAATGGTAACTCAGAGTTGTCTTAATTTGCATTTTCCTGGTCAATAGTGATTCTAGAGCATTTTTTATATGACTAGAAATGGTTTTACTTTCTTCATCTGAAAATTGTCTGTTTATATTGGTTGACCATTTATCAATTGGAGAATGACTGGTATTATAAATTTGACTCAATTCTCTATAGGATTTAAAAATGAGGTCTGTATCACAAGTCTTGGATGTAAAAAATTTTCCCCAGTTTTCTGCTTGCTTCTAATCTTGTCTGCATTGATTTTGTTTATATACAAATTTTTTAACACTCAAAATTATCCATTTTGCATTCCATAATGTACTCTAGCTCTTCTTTGGCCACAAATTGCCTCCTTCTATAGATCTAAGAGGTAGACTATCCATTCTTAGCTTATAATATCACACTTTATGTCTAATTCATGAACCCATTTCAACTTTATCTTGATATAAGTGTGTTAGGTATAGGCAATGCCTATTTTCTGCCATATTAATTTTCCAATCTTTCAAAATAATTTTTGTAAATAGTGAGTTCTTATCCCAGAAGCTGAGGTATTTGGGTTTTTTCAGAAAATAGATTGCTATAGTTATTGACTATTGTGTCTTCTGAACTTAACCCATTCCACTGATCACCTCTCTATTTCTTAGCTAGTACCAAATGGTTTTGTTGACCACTGCTTTATAATATTGTTTTAGGTCTGATAAAGCCAAGTCACCTTTATTTGGATTTTTTTTCATTAATTCCCTTGAAATTCTTGACCTTTTGTTCTTCCAGATGAATTTTGTTTTTTTCTAACTCTGTAAAATAATTGCTTGGGAATTTGATTGGTATGGCACTGAATAAGTACATTAATTTAGGTAGTATTGTCGTTTTTATTGTATTCTCTCAGCTTACATATAAGCACTTAATATTTTTCTTATTGATTAAATCTGACTTTGGAAAGTTCTTGTAATTGTGTTCATGTAGTTTCTGATTTTGTTTTGGCAGATAGACTCCCAACTATTTTATATTATCCATAGTTATTTTAAATATAATTTCTCTTTTTAGCTCTTGCTGCTAGACTTTGTTGGTAACATATAGAAATGCTGATGATTTATATGGTTTTATTTTGTACCTTGCAAATTTGCTAAAGTGGTGAATTGTTTCTAGTAGTTTTTCAGTTGATTTTCTAGGATTCTCTAAGTATACCATCCTCATAACTTACTTTAATTTCTTTTTCTTCTCTTATTGTTAAAGCTAACATTTCTGATGTAATATTGAATAGTAATAGTGATAATGAGCAACCTTGTTTTATCCTTGATCTTTTGGGAATGCTTCTAGAATATTTGCATTACATATGCTTGCTGATGGTCTTAAATAGATGTTACTGGTTGTTTTAAGGAAAACTCCATTTATTCCTGTGTTCTCTAATGTTTTTTAATAAGAATGGGTGTTGGATTTTGTCAATGTCTTTTCTACATCTTTCTTTTTCTTTTTCTAAAATGGGACTATTTAAGTAATTTTTTTCCTCTCCTGTTAAAGTAGGAATCTTTTGACTGAGAAGTGAAAAAAAGGAAGAATTAAATAATCAAATAAAATCTGGAAAGGAAAAAGAACTAATAAGCAAAATCTCAAAGAGAAAGGTGCTAAGAAGTAAGAAGAGAAGACTCAGAATAAGGCAATAAAAGTCATTGGGAATGGAGCCACCTTTAAAAAGATTAATCTAAATCACAACAAAACAAGATGTAAAAAAAGCAATAATCTGACCATGTGCACAATTATTTTATAACAAAACTAAAGAAATAGAGGAATGAATTTAAAAAACCTCAAATATCCAAACTATCAGGAAATCAGACAGATCTAAATAACCCATTTTCAGAACAAGAAAAATATCTAGTTGCAAAGGAAAATAAAGAGAAAAAGTATTTTAGTCCTAATGGTTCATAGCAGAATATTGTCAAAATTATTTAAAAAAAACAATTAGTACCCATACATCACAATTTATTACAAAAATTGAGAGAGAAATCACCTTTCCAGAATTATTTTATGAAAGAAATATAGTATGTTTTTAAAACTTAGTTTAATTTTTAAATTTATTTTGTTTTTATTTTATGGGTTAAAACAAGAATTTCCATAACAATATAACAAAAAAGATAATTACACATTAAACTACAAATTTATTATGTATAATTTGCAATTACTTTTAAATAAATAGTAAAGTTATCATGCAAATTTTCCCTTTTTCTTTAAAATTACCCTGTGCATCCTAGAAATAGCTACCAGTAGACACAAATATATATGTATACAAATACACACACATTCATTCTATGCATCTATTTATCAATTCTTTCTCTGGATGCAGATAGTGTCTTCATATGTTCTTTATGGTTAATTTGGGTATTCATAATAATCATATAATCAAATGATTATAATCAATTTATAATATTGAAAAATAATAATTTATTTATTCAAAGTTGTTCTGAAAACAATATTCTGTTACTGTATAAAATATGCTCTTGGTTTTGCTCCTTTCACTCTTCATTATTCCATGCAAGTCTATCACATTTTTTCTAAGATCATCATTTTTTATCACATAGTAATATTCCATCACAATCACATACCACAACTTGTTCAGTATTCCATAATTCCCAAAATTTTTAGTTCTTTGCCACCAAAAGAGAGTTGCTGTAAATATTTTAGAACATGTAAGCTCTTTTCTTTTTTCCCTAATCATCTTTGGAAATACAACTAGTCGTGGTATTGCTGGATTAAGGGATATAGTCTGATTTTATCAGGGAGGGAGGTATTCATATTTTGTAAGAGATCACTAGGTTTTTAAATTTTGTTATCTAATCAACATTTCATCATCTATGATCATATCATATAACAAATTATTTGGCTAGATGGCAAAAGGAGGGAGAAAATAGAAAACAAGTATTCCTTTTCATTAACATGAAAAGAAAAAAAAAACAACTTTTATTAACCCATCTTTTCTCAGAGAAGCAGACTTTGCATAGTAGATGTAGAAATAACCTTAAGACTCTAGATATTTTAAAAAATCATTGGACTTAGGGACTTCACCAAAAAAAAGTCTAGATATTATCTTTCAAGAAATCATTTTTAAAAACTGCTTAGATCATTCAGTAAATGGGGGAAAAGTAGAAAAAGAAATAATTCAATTGTCTCCTGAAAGAAATCGAAATGAAAACTCTCAAGAATATTAAAACTTAAACCCAAACTTTCCAAGTTAAAGAAAAAATACTATAAACTACCACAAAGAAGAATTTAAGTACTTTGAGTCATTGTCAGAATCACACAGAATTTACCAATATAAGAAAAAAACAGAGAACAGAGCTTGATATGAGGCATTTCAAAAAGCAAAAGATTTGAGCTCACAAGAATAATTTTCTAATAAAAATAAATACCATCCTCTGGGCAAAAAGCATGGCTTTTTAATGAAAAGACTTCAAAGCATTTCTGATGAAAAGCCATGTAATGCATAGAAATTTTGAAATATAATTATAAAAGTTAAAAGAAAAATAAAAGGTAAACTGACTGAAAAATCAGTCATAAAGGACAAATAAAGATAAACTATACATATCTGCTAATATGATGAAAAAAATTAATAGAAGAAGTACAATTAGATGGAAAACCTGGAATAAAAGGAGAAAGTTGGAGATTATTCATAAAAACAGGTTAGAAAGTATCATAACACATAATTGTGGTGTATAAGGAGAGCAGTACATAAATGAGCAAGAAGATCTGGGAGAACTGATGACACTAAAATTTCATTCTCTTTTAATCTGGCCAAGAAAAAAAGAACGTACACACAACTGTGTACAGTAATATATTTCACTCAATGAGAAAATAGGCAGAAAAAGAACAAGGGGAAGGGAAAATAAGGAGAATAGATTAAGGAACATCAGTCACAAGCTAAAAAAAAAACTATTTAAGCAGTGTGGTTTCTGAAAAAGAACATAGAAGATAAAACTAAAAAAGAATAAGAACGATATTGGTGAGGACAACTTTAGGGGAGAGCAAGAAAGCAGAATCAGATTATAACAAAACTAGAATCCTAATGGTGAGCTCAAACATTTTCTCTCACTTTGTTTTCTTTTTTCTCTATAAAGAAGGAGTAGAAAACAAAGAAAATTAAAAAGTAAAGAGAATAGGATGAAGGGAAATACATAATTACAAAAAATAACTGAGTGTGAATGCTTTGAATTTGCCCATAAAATAAAATAGGGGAATAAAATAAATCAGAAAGCAGGATCAAATGATATTGTTTACAAATTATACAATTGAAACAAAAGATACACTTTGAGTTAAAATAAGGGTATGGAACAAAATTGAACGTTAACTAAAATAAAAAAGAATTGAAAAGAGTTCATGTTTTCAGAAAAAACAGCAACACAATATAGCCTTAATTAAGAGAAATGGGCAAATGGCATTTTGAAAAAAGGTTGCCAAAGTTAATAAATTAGTGTCAATGATAAAAAACATGCACCAAAATGAGATAATATCTAAATACTCAAAGGAAAAAAATAGAGGGAGAAATTGAAAAGAAAAATGTAATAGGGAATTTATTCCTCTAAATAAATTTATTCTTCTCACTCCTAGATAAATGAAATAAATAAATAAGGAAAGCAGCAATAGGCCTAAAATAATTGTATAAAAGTTTGAAAAGATAGCATTCTGAAGCTTATTAAATGGAAATAGAAAGGAATGCATTTTTTAGTCTTTCATGGCACCATTACATTGAAAAAACAATTGAATTTAATTAGAGATTAAATAACTTAATCCTAAATAATGGATGAACAAAAAAAAAAAACGGGAAAGAATCAATAATGATATTAAAGATAATAATAATAAGAAAACAAACCCTCAAAATTTGGGGACTATCAAACTTATCTTTAAGAGAAAGTGTATATCCTAAAAAATTTCATTGATAAAAGAAAGCACAAATAAATGAATCAGGAATGAAAAACATTAAATCTTAGAAATAAGCAAATTCAAAACTCTTAATAAGTCTTCAAAATTGAAATCCCAAAAATTATAGAGGAGAGTGACAAAACTGAATGAAAACAACAACACTGAATTAATGAAACTTTTTAATAAAATAGAAAAGGGAAGGGAATAAAAGATTAAACATTTATATAGTGTCTATTATGTACTAGAGGACAACTAAATGGTATAGTGGATAGAGTGCTAGGCTTGGACTCAGGAAGACTCATCTTCCTGAGTTCAGTGATTGGCACAAATCTGTTTGCCTTGGTCTCTCATCTTTAAAATGAGCCAGGAACTGCTACATATTTAACATATATAGGATTGCTTGCCATCTTGGGGGGGGGGAGGAGGGAGGGAGGGGAAAAAATGAAACATAAGTGATTGCAAGGGATAATGCTGTGTGAAAATTATCCTGGCATGGATTCTGTCAATACAAAGTTATTATTAAATAAATAAATAAATTTAAAAAAAAAATAAAATAAAATGAGCCAGGAAAGAGAAATTCATAAATGGAGGTGAGAAGAAAAATGTTTCTAAGCATGGAGAATAGTCACAAAGATACAAAGATAGGCAATGCAATGTCATATGTGAGAACTGCAAGGAGGTCATTGTGATTAGATCATAGAATGAATGGAGAGTAAAGAATAAGAAAACTGGAAAGTTAGGAAATTGCTAGATTGTGAAGAATTTTTAGAAGGTTTAGGAATAGGGGTGGAGGGCCCAGATTGTTAGATAAAAGATTTTGGTAGTTCCCCTGGAACCTAAATAAAAGAATATTGTACAATAAGAATCTGCTGGAGTTCAATAATAGTGTATATATCTCTGTGTGTCTAGTTTGTATTGAAGTTTGTGTTTAGAAGTGAGGGAGGTAACCGCTAACTCTGTCTGAATCTGTCTGAACTTTAGAAAATCACTTTGGTAGTTGAGTGGAGTAAGTGGTGCTACATTATTATTACCAAAAAAAGAAGACCCAAATAATTTATTTACCTATATACATTTTCCCCATCTCTATAGAATTTTTGAGAATAATGTGTACCTATATATTGATGATATTTTCAACAAAATTAATGAGAAATGAATCATATGTTACATTTTAATGATTTTGGTACAGAGTAGATTCTATTTGATGAGGAACAGAGGTCTAATTATTCCATCGTCCTAGTGGCCATTTTCGTTGTGCTACAACTTCCTTGTCCCTCTATTCTTCCCAGTTCTGTCAACTCCTATGGCTCTTTTTTTTTTTTTTTTAGCATAGTTTGGTATTCTTTTCAAACCATGTAGGGTTAAGATTTGGGGGGAACAATAGGAAGATAAAGTAGTTGATATGCTACTGTGAACACAAACTCCCAGTTTGTTCACTATCTTTTCCCCAACTCAAACTACTAAAACTCATTTTCCTACAAGTAATAATGATCCACTATTTTCCTTTCTATTGTTCTGAGGAATTATAAAAATTAATGAATATTTTTTTTAAATTTATGTCTGAACCCTCATGTTAGGAAAAGTCCTAGAACCCTCTTTGTCTCTTTTTCTTTCTCTTTCCCTCTTTCTCTCTCCCTCTCCTTTTCTTTCTCTCTCTCTCTCTCTTTTTCTTTCTTTCTTCCTTTCTTCTTCCTTCCTTCCTTCCTTCTTTTCTTTCTTCCTTCCTTCTTTTCTTTCTTTCTTTCTTTCTTTCTTTCTTTCTTTCTTTCTTTCTTTCTTTCTTTCTTCTTTCTTTCTTCTTTCTTTCTTTCTTTCTTTCTTTCTTCCTTCCTTCCTTCCTTCCTTCCTTCCTTCTTTCTTTCTTTCTTTCTTTCTTTCTTTCTTTCTTTCTTTCTTTCTTTCTTTCTTTCTTTCTTTCTTCCTTTCTTCCTTTCTTCCTTTCTTCCTTTCTTCCTTTCTTCCTTCCTTCCTTCCTTCCTTCCTTTCTCTCTGTCTCTCTCTCAAATATATAATCAATAAAAGAATAGCAGATCACCTATTTTTTCTTGATGAATATGATTTAAAAAAAAACAAACAAAACAGAAAGCAATGAAAACCCTTAAGAAATAGAAATTGGGAAAACAGATTTATTTCTATTTTGAGAGATAGAAAGGAGAATGGGAGTGAAGCAAGAAATGAATGACAAAGAGAGGAACCACCAGTTTTAGTAGCCTAAAGGGCAGAAGCTATTCTGTGTAGTGTAGTTCTTAAATAGTCTGTTCACAGACCTTATCTTGGTTCCTCTGCTATCGGCTCCTGTAGCCTTATTGAATCTCTTTCTCCTCTTTGGAGCCCTTTGCACATGTGCCTCCATCTTCCATATTCTTTTCTTAAATAGTTTTCTTCCTTTTTATGTTCCCTTAGGGATGGGATGGAAAGAAGTTCTAAATTATTAGCCACAAGATTTCAATAAACCCCTAGAAACTTTTAAAAAGTAATATTGTGGGATTTTCTAAACAGCAGTGGGCATTGCCCTCCATTGTCCTTTTATATGAACACCTGAATAATAATGCAAGGCAGAGCATCCTATGTCTCATAAAAGGTAGATATTACTTAGTTTAAAAAAGGGAAAGTTAATACTTGGTAGCATTTAAAGAGGATGCTGCAACAGGTATAAATGTGGAGGTAAAGGACAAGTGGAAAGAATGGCATGAGTCTAGGAATGGATGTAAGAAAGTACAGTTTAGGGCATTCTTGTGGAATAATAGAAATGAACTTGATTGATGACAGGAAGTGTCCATGCCTTAGTCCCCAAACTGAATTGCTTGTGCAGGTCTCAGGAAATAAGAAGGAAACACAGATTTCACTTTGTGTTTATTATTGTTGACATTGACCATCCACCAGAGAGAAATTATGTATAAGAAATAAAAGCTAATATTTCCTCTTCAATTTGGAGAATGAAGGGGATTATTAAATTTCTCATAAAAACTATATTCTCATTTCCTAAAGCATTCATTTCTTCTTGATTTAAAAACAGGAAATATGTTTCTAAACTAACAGGATCTGGACAGTTTCTATATTTTACAGTACAGCAAATAGAAAGAAGCACTAATTGGTCCTTAATGAGAGCTATGATTTTTGTTGCACACTATGTTAAAAGCATGATCAGCTTTAAGACATTTTCACATCTTTCCTCTTGTGCTGTTCCCCTATATATGACAACCAACCAAAGCATGTGTGGCACTCATGTCTCTCCTGATCTCTTTTCAACTTCATTATAGTGCTATTTAGCCAACAGCCTTATTAAATACTTGTCATTTACCATAAGAGTCTTTCTGTCTGGGTAGTTGGCTCACACTTCAGAGATAAAGTATTGAGATTTCAATGTACTCAAGTAGGTCACAGATTCAGTAAAACAAAGCAAAACAGAAATACTTCTACTATGTTTTCTATTATTTGTTATCAGGTCCAATAAAAGTGAAAAACAAACAAACATGGAAATGACAAATCTATTTATGAGAAAAAAGTATAAGAAATGTAGCATTTCCCTTTTGCCCTTGACTACAAAATAAGGCTCTCTTTTTTTTTGTCCTAAGAAAGATTGTTTAATTTCATTTAGATATCTTAAGTATGTCTTTAAAGATTAAAAAAAAAAGAAATGAAACACTCTGCTTACACATACACACACACACAAAACACAAAAGTTTATTTGATAAGGTCCTGTTTTTCCTTTTATTCATGCCCTCCTTTAATAATGTAATCCTGTCTGTTTGTTTTGTACCCTGGGACTTTTTGCAGAGGTTAATATATTCTAAGCTTGTTTATTTACCATCTAACATTACTTCTAATCACAGTGGGGTTTTTTCAGCCCACAAAACATCATAAGGAGGAAAAAAAATTAAGAACACAGCTTCTTTTGCTACAGTCATAAATTACAAAATGCTTATTTGATTACCTTAATGGAAATATTTTGTTTATTAATTATCTTCTTCTGTACACAGGTGAATCCAATTCAAATTCCAGGTGAGTGGTTATACCTTGTTCAATCCTTTATAATTTATAATTCTTCTGCAAATAAAGTGTATATGTATATTTATGTATATGCACACAATGTCTCTCATATATTTTCATATATGTCATTCTTGTATTTATACACATACATAGATGTAGTTATGTCATATGCATCTGTATACATCCCCATTCTGTGCATACAGAAAAGTTATTCTTAAGTTATATCAAGAAGTGAAGCTAAAAACTAACAACTTTTGAATTTCGACTTCTAGACAAAGTGAACGTTGATTATGAAATAAGAAAGAAAAAAATAGTGACCCCCATGGAAAGAAAAGCCCATCTGAGGGATTTGGAGGACAGCAGCTCTGAAGGGGCAAATCTGCTTCTTTTGATGTGGGAGGTCTGAGAGTAACCTGCTGGGATGTTCCCTGGGACATCTCATTAACCATGTCATCAAAGCCCCCCAAGGTCCCCTGAATCATAACATTATCTCTGACATTACCACACAGATACAAGGTTCCTAAGGCAGTCTATAAACATGCCTGTACTAACCAATCCATCCCGGTTTGACATCCCTGCAAGGGCTGGCTGCCCTTTAAGGAGCTTTGTGAATTGCCCTGGTCATTCATCAAAGTTTCTTGGAGTGCATTTCACACAGCATTAAATTTAATTAAAGCAACATTGACTGCCTTGTAAGCCTCTGGAGGCGCTTTGTCAGAAAGAGCTGGAAAACTTAGCTTCAAATATCCTATTGTTTTCTTGCGATTTGTTTAGTTCTTGGGTTTGGGCTTTGCTTATTTTATCTCTTCTTTGTTTCAAGTTGGCAGTCCAGATCTAATGAAAGTGGTAACATCTTTCCTCTTTTATATTCTTTTTCCTAAATCAAGAGGTATGTTGCTGAAGAAGTTTCAATAGGATATTTCACCAAGATTTTAAGTACTTTTCCCACACAAGTAAGACTATTAAGTATTTTATATTTATCGGCTAGGCATATATAAGCAGAAAAAGAAAAATCCATTTATTTATGTGTGTATATACAAATATATTCAGTTGAGCAAGTGAACACTCTCAAGGCAATGGTGTTCATACACAGATATTGTGACATCTCATTTCCCAAAATTCTTCTGAAAATGTATTGTTCTTAAAGGTTTCTCTTTTTAAAAAATACTTTGCATTATTATATTTTCAGCTGAGGAAAAATAAACTTTTTTCTTTTTTTAGGGAAATAACTGAATTTTAAGAAAAGGAAAAAAGTTCCAAAGAAAAATGAGTTGTTTCATTACTAGTTGAATTATTTGTAGAGTCAAGTGGGAAGGAAGATCAGTGGTAGAAAAAGTGAAGATTAAAATGGATATTATTCTTAACTAGGTTTGTCTAACAACCTATAGTTTGTATTTATCAATATTTCAAATAATTTATGAACATTTGGATCATAGATTTAAAGCTGGAATGAATCTTAGAGGTCATCTGGTCCAATCCTGTTATTTTATAGATGAAGAAATAGAGGATTGAGGCCTTGTGATGATTAAAAAAAATAGTTGCTCTGAGTCACACATAGTAAATGCTAGAGGTGAGATTTTATTTTATTATTTTTTAAAATAACTTTTTATTGACAGAATCCATGCCAGGGTAATTTTTTACAGCATTATCCCTTGCACTCATTTCTGTTCCGATTTTTCCCCTCCCTCCCTCCACCCCCTCCCCCTGATGGCAAGCAGTTTTTTACATGTTGAATAGGTTACAGTATATCCTAGATACAATATATGTTTGCAGAACTGAACAGTTTTCTTGTTGCACAGGGACAATTGGATTCAGAAGTTATAAATAACCTGGGAAGAAAAACAAACATGCAAGCAGTTTATATTCATTTCCCAGTGTTCTTTCTTTGGGTGTAGCTGCTTCTGTCCATCCTTGATCAATTGAAACTGTATTAGCCCTCTTTATCAAAGAGATCCACTTCCATCAGAATATATCCTCAAACAGTATCATTGTTGAGGTATATAATGATCTCCTGGTTCTGCTCATTTCACTTAGCATCAGTTCATGTAAGTCTCTCCAGTCCTCTCTGTATTCATCCTGCTGGTCATTCTAGAGGTGAGATTTTAGACTACATTCTATGATCCCAAGTATTTACTTAATTAGGGTATTTGAATTATATATGTAGACCTATATTGGCAGGGAGGCTGCTGAGAAGTATACTTTTCACAGACTGAAAGGGAAACTGAAAAAAATGCGAAAAGTGAAAGCCATATTGAGAGTGGAAGCCTAGAAACTTTTAAGCTCAGTGGAGAAGAAAAAGTGAGGGGACATAAAGATAAGCCAGTGGGGAAGCCCACTGCAAATCAATGGCACTGCTGAACTAATTATACTTATGAGCAACTAAATCTTGTCTGGCTCCTTGATCTGCTAAAGGAGTGATCTGCATGATCAACACTTAACATTTGTTTGAATGTACATGAATTTATACACTACTTTCTCCCTGTTCCACCTGTCTCAATATTGTCTAGCAAAATGAATTTTAAAGGAAGTACATTAGAAAAATGACTGTCAAACTGGAAACTGAGTAAATGCCCATCAATTGGAGAATGGCTGAATAAATTGTGGTATATGAATATTATGGAATATTATTGTTCGGTAAGAAATGACCAACAGGATGATTTCAGAATGGCCTGGAGAGAGACTTACATGAACTGATGCTGAGGGAAACGAACAGGGCCAGGAGATTATTATATACTTCAACAACAATACTATATGATGATCAATTCTGATGGACTTGGCCATCTTCTGCAATGAGATGAACCAAATCAGTTTCAATGGAGCAGTAATGAACTGAACCAGCTACACCCAGAGAAAGAATTCTGGGAGATGACCCAATCCCTATATTTTCGCCTGCCTGCATTTTGGATTTTCTTCACAGGCTAATTGTACAGTATTTCAGAGTCTGATTCTTTTTGTACAGCAAAATAATGGTTTGGTCATGTATACTTATTGTGTATCTAATTTAAACTTTAATATATTTAACTGGTGATCTTGCCATCTAGGGGAGGGAGTGGGTGGAAGGAGAGGAAAAATTGGAACAAAAGGTTTGGCAATTGTCAATACTGTAAAATTACTCATGCATGTAATTTGTAAATAAAAAGCTATTTTTAAAAAATAAATTAATAAAAAAAGAAAAATGACCGTCCATTTAATCAGTGTAGAAATAAAACAAAATACTATTTTTCTTCCCCCAAAGGAAAGAAAACCCTAAAGTATATCCTGGGTGAAAATCTTTTTAGTGACTCCCGGAAAATGCATGGAGCACCTAAAGTATATGATGAATGAGGATCTGCAGTAGTTTGCCTCTAGGGTATCCCTTTCCCAATTTTCATTTGCAGACTGAATTCCCTGGTAGGCAACTGGTTAAAGTTCAAATTAATCTATGGGTCTGGACTCTCAAAATTAGACCTCATGAGTCTTCACTAATGCATTTATTTTGGATAATCAGACAGTTGACGGTGAGCTCAAAGCAAAGGACTAGATATGTTTTTGAAATAGTCTAATATGAGCATTAGTAATATCATATTTTCCCCATAAAGTAAACTCTATCACAGGTATATACAATATTATTGTTAATTCTAGTCTCATACAACATATTAGAGGCAACTTATGACTCCAATGGTATACCTCTCCATAACCTTCCTCTTCTGAAGAAATCCTATAATGCAGTTTGCAAATGTTAATCAGTCATTCTTCAGTATAAACTTAGCTGTTAGAACCAACAAATAAAGTGAATAGCAAATAAATCCATATATCCAAGTACAAAAATAAAAGAAATTATACAAAGGGGAATGTGAGCAAGAGGAAGGGCTTCCCCTTTGAGGAGGAGGAGAAGGAGAAAGGGAAAGGGAAAGGAAAGGAGGAGAAGAAAGGGAAAGGAAAGGGGAAAGGGAAGGGGAAGGGGAAGGGAGAAGAGAAGGGGGAGGGGAAGGAGAGGGAAATATAAAGGGAAGGAGGAAGGAAAACATGGAGGGGGAAGTAGGAGAGGGAGAGGAAGGGGAAGGGGGAGGGGGAGAGAAGGAAAAAGGGGCAAAAGAGACACATTAAGGAGAGAGAAAACAAAAAATGAAAAGGTTTGTGTAAATGGCTTAAGTTTCAGATTTTATATAGACAAGATATATGTATACACATTTATATGTGCACATATGTGTATATATACATTAATTATTAATAATAACAATAGTAGTAATAGCTAGTGTCTAGTAGCTCCTACTATATGATAGGCACTGTGCTAGGTGTTTTATAAATAATACTTCATTTGACATATAATTACATATGGACACACACACATATATATATGAATTTCCATTTTATCAAATGACTAAAAGGTGGCTTAAAGACAGAAAACATCAACAGCTGGAAAGATCAGGAAAGTTTTCAAGCAGATGGTTATATTTTAGGTGACTTAAAGGATAAGGCTGAAGTGATTTGGAAAAGCCTTTCAAGCATAAGGGTATGACTAAGTAGCAAAAAGGCCAGTTTGTCTACAATATAAATTACAAAAACAGGAGTAATAAGACAAGAAAGGCAGATTGGGGATAGATCATAAATTTATAATTAAAATAAAAATTTATATTTTATCATAGAATCCCTAGGGAACTACTGGGTTTTATTGGGTAGATGAATGACATGGTTAGATGTGCATCAAAGGAAGATAACTTAAGCATTAAGTGGAGGATGGATTGGAGTGAAGAGAGACTCAAGGCAAAGAGATCAATTAGGAGACCATTAGAGTAACCTAGGTCAGAAGTGATGGGAACACTGATGAAGGTGGTGGCTGTTTTCTAGAACAAAGACTGGGGTATAACATCATTTAGATACAGGGGTCCTCAAATTTTTTAAATAGGAGGCCAGTTCACTGTGCCTCAGACTGTTGGAGGGCCAGACCTCAGACTGTTGGAGGGCCAGACTATAGTAATAACAAAAACTTTGTTTTGGGGGCCTTTAAATAAAGAAACTTCATAGGCTTAGGTGAGGGGGATAATCAACTTCAGCTGCTGCATCTGGTTCGCGGGATGTAGTTTGAGGATCCCTGAAGATGATATGTAGAGATGAACAGCCATCAAAGGATACTAAGAAACATTTCTCATCAGTAGAACTTTTTTTTCATCTGAAAATTATAAGTTTTGCATAAGTAGTCCCCATACTATATTTTCATGCTGATATTTGGAATAAAGACAGGGGAGATGGCTGGGAGTATTCTATATTTTTATAATTGTGGATTTTTCATTTAACAGAGTTTTGCTTGAGAGACCAAATATTTTTGTTATGCTACCTTTTCCTATAAATCAAGATATGTGTATTATACCACAGCATAACAAGCTATGTGTCAAAAGTTGTTTCTATGTGAAGCTGAAAGCTCTGTTTTTATAGGCTTATCCTATTTCACATGTATTGCCACACTGATATAAATCAAAACATTCTGTATTCATGCCTGTGAATGGTATTGACTAAAAATTATAACAGATCAGAAATGATATAAGATTAAATGATACAAGAGAGGAAGTTAGTCTAGGTAGAATGGAAAGCTTTTACAAGACAGGAAATGAAAGAATTACGATAATGATGGGGAAAGGGAGTTACCTAAAGAGTCAATTGTACTTGGAACTAATCCACCAGCTAAGATTTTAAAAAGCTATGTGCAGAAGATAGAAAAAAGGGAAGGTAATGGAGGACAAATATAAAACTGTTATAGAATTCTCATAAAAAAAAGTGTTAGGAGTGCTATGGTTTGGAATAAGTTGATGCTTTAATACAGAGTTGTCAGCAAAACATTGTTTTCACATAAAAATAATGGAGTTGAGGAAGAAGGAAACAGAAGAGAAAGAAGAAAAGAACCAACCACTGGCTGTTTCCTTTGGCAAAGTATCTTCATTGGAAAAGACAATTTAAATTTCAAAAGGAAGTTGATATATAAGATGAGAAGGAATATGGTAAGATTTACTTGAAAAGTCCAAACCATAAGGCTTGATAGATAGAGAGACAGAGACAGGGAGACAGAGACAGAGACAGAGATAAGGAGAGAGACAGAGAGACAGCCAAAGAGAGATAGAGACAGAGACAAGGAGAGAGACAGAGACACAAACAGACAAATAGAGAGAAAGAGAGAGGAGGAGAGAGAGACAGAGAAACAGAAAGAGAGAGACAGAGAGAGAGAGAGAGACAGAGAGAGAGAGACAGAGACAGAGACAGACAGACACACGCGCGCGCGCGCACACACACACACACACACACACACACACACACACACACATATAGAGGGAGACAGAGAGAAAAAGAACTTTATCCTAAGGAATTTACATAAAAGACTATCATTTAAGCTATCTCAGAACCAGAGGTAGGCATCTAGAAATCCTGGATTTCATATAATGTGGTTTTTATAGCAAACCTTTGACAAGGAAAGATAAACCTGAGTTCTGTCAGAATAAGTAGATATCAAAATATCATTGATTCTATAGTAATACTGGATCAGATGATCCAGACTAGAGGAAATCTTGAGAAAAGGCTATTTTTTTCTAGTTCCTATCTCTACACAGACCCTGTATGTATGATTTAATTATCTAAACATTTCCAGTAAGCCAAATTTTGCTTTAACTAAAAAGACACCAGAAGGTGTGTGTGTGTGTATGTGTGTGTGTGTGTGTGTGTGTGTGTGTGTGTGTGTGTAAAGAGAGACATATAGTACAACCTTTTTCTAAATATTAGGATTCTTTGTAATTAAGAGCTTGGAATAATTGTATCTGAACTTATTTATTTTAATTTCAAGCACATGCTCTAAAATTGAAGCGTATAGAATGTATGTGATTCTTAGAAGCCATTATTTTGGCCTGTAGGGTTAAAATGACTTAATTAATATAATGGGTTTTATGTAAGACTAAAGAAAGAGAAAAAAATGAAGGTTATAGATCATGAAAGAAGTAGTACAAGATTGAAAATGAAGAAATGTCTTCTCAATTAAGAAATACAACCTATAGAACCGTGATTTTTTTCTAGAAAAAAAAAAACTAGACATATTAAAAGATGGATGGTTAATGAAGATTTAAAAAAGGAAGCCTGATCACAAAGAACCAACAACATGACATTGTATGCACAAAAATAGACCATGTCAAAGTTATCTATTTTTTAAGACAGATTTAGTAGAAGCGTAGATTAGAGGAATGACACAATTATAATTTATCTAAATTTTAGAAGAATATATAATCAAACACTTTTTCCATAGGCAAGATGTGAGATATTCAGTAGAAAACAGAGTCATTAGGTGAATTAGGAAATAGATGAATAATAACCAGTTCTAAGAGTACTCATTGAACTAGCTAAAAGTAGATTATATAGAATTTTCTGAACTTATAGTAAGGAAGATCTATGGTCACATTTAGCCAAATACACATACCTTGACAAGAGACTTGACTTTTGTAGTTGATTCTTATGTAAAATGGGAATCATAATAACATCTACCTTCCAGAGTGAGGGAAAGAAAAATAATATTTGTAAAGTACTTTGCAAACATTAAAATACTACATAAATGCTAACTATTGTTATTGTTGTTAATATTAATGGTTCTAAGCCAACTTAGAAGAAAATATCTAGTAGGTGGGCAATGGATTTAAGCTTTATCTTGGGCAATTTAAATTTTTTATCAGTGACTTGGATAAAGGCATAGAAAATGTATGTGTATATGTTAGGATTCTTACAAGGTGCTAAGTAAGTGGAATTGAGGAGACAGTGATTAAATCTAGTTTAGCATAGATTTAATCCTATAACAAATAATGATTTCCTAGTGATATAATGATTGGTATATACTCAGTGTGGTATATATAAGGAGGAGCTGTCAGGGCCAGAAAGGACAAACCCACTAGAAGCTCTTGGAGCCTCAGCCAGGATTCAGATGAGGAGATTCACAAGCCAGAAAAGGCAGCTTAAAAAGCTCTTGGAACCAAGACTACAGAAGGCTTCTAAGAAAAACTAGCCAAGCCCCAAGTGAAGGAGATAAGATTTTGAAGGAGACAATAAAGAACTTGGACTTTAACTCCTGGCTGCATTTGGGGGGATTACTCTGAATCTAAAACTAAGGCTTCCTCCAGAAGTCCCTCAAGAAACCTGTTCCCTGAGAACATTATACTTTAGAGAAGAAATTACACATATATATATACATATGTTTAAAATATTTGCAAGTGACATAAAACAAAGAGCTAAAGTGTTGGATGATATTGTCAGAATCAAAAATTCTGTTCAGATCTAGTCTAATTTTTTTTAAGTACATAAAGCAACCCCAAATCAGTCATTAGCCTATCTGTTATACTACCAATGAAACCTAGCATGAAGAGATAGAATCAACCAATTTCCTTTAAATATAACTATAAAAAGTATAAAATATTTGGCATTAAAAATGGTTTATACTGACATAACTACAAACTAAAAACAGGAGAAAAAATGTATCATAGCTATGCAATGCCAACTTAATAAAAGTTATCGTATACTAAACTAATTTACCTATACATTACCATACTAATCAAACCAGTAAAAGATTACTTTATAAAAAAATTTAAAATTATAATAATCTGTCAAAAACATTTACTTTTAAAATTTCTGAAAACAATTTCAATTTTAAAAATTTATCTTTTTTACTCCTGCTGCTACTTTATAAAAGCCTATGTTTTGAATATTCAAGCAAACCAAATTTCTATTCCACTCATTTCTGAGAATATATGACTCATTTTACATCTTAGTTCCAACACCTCACTGTCACTTGTTGGGTAGCAACAAGTTTAAGATCTTATTGAATTTATCAGTGTTCTTAAGTTATTTGTCTTTACAATGTTGTTTTTGTATGAATTTTACTACCTCTGTCCCCTTTAATCTGCATAAATTCAAATAAGTCATTCCAGATTTTTCAGGCATACTTCCTTTTATCATTTCTTATGGAAAATAATATTACATTGTATTCATATACCATAATCTAGTCATTCTTTACCCACTTGATAGAAACCTCTTGAATTTCTAGTTCTTTGACATGGCAAGAAGAACTTTTGTAATTTTGATTTTATATAAAGGAGTTTTTATATTCCTTCTTCAATTTCTATGGAAAAAGGGTCTTTTACTGAAGTGATAAGGCAAAGAACTAAGCAGTTTTGCAACTCTTATCACACAGTTCCAAACTGCCTTCAAGAATGACTGGGCCAATTCACAGTTCCACTAATGGTGTATTAAGATAACTATTTTTACTGCAGCCCTATCAACATTTGCCAGTATATTTTGGTCATCTTAGTCATACTGAGCTGAAAACTCAATATTACTTTAATTTACATGGCCCTATTACTGATTTATTACTTCCTATTATTAAGATATCATTACATAATGATGCTAACAATCAAATAAAAAAGAAAAATAATTAGGAAATGACATGAGTAATGAAAGAAAATTGTGAAAAGATAATTAATAATTTGCTAAAAGAGGTACAAAAACCACAATAAAGAAAATAACACCTTTTAAAAAACAGAATTATTAAAATGATAAAAAAACCTCACTAATGAAAATAGTTCCTTAAAAAGCAGAATTGGTCAAATGAAAAAGGAAGTACAAAAGTTCACTGTGGTGAGCTTTTTCTTCTAGCCCAGTTAGCTTAGAGGCCTATCTCTCTGCTTGGTTCCAAGAGCTCTCTCCAAATGTCTTTAAATCCAAAGGTCTGGTCCTTCAGCCTCTGCCTCTGCTTTCTTCAGCCTCCAGCCAGCTCCAGTCTTCATGTCATTCCGGTGAAATCTCGACTTGTAGCGTCTTCCTCTCTCAAGAGCACTTCTGCCACCAGCCAGCCAAGTGGAAAATATTCTGCCTTGCCTCGGAGAGAGGGCTTCTGGCGTAACTCTACTGAAATCTGACCGAGAGCTTCTGTCTGTTTCTTTTATCCAAGAGGGAGGAATTGTGGGATACGAGAGAGAGGGATTATGGGTTTTCTCCCATAGTGCTCTCTGGCCCAACGAGCTTCAAGGGAGGTGTGAACTCATTGAACTTAGTTCTACTTAGTACCTTGTTTCAGGTTCTGCCCAAAACATCTTCTTGTAAGATTAGATCAACTCTAATTAGTTAGCAGTTAGTAAGGATTCCAACATCTCCCCCTTTCTTTTGTTTTAAAACATAGGGGGTTTCTGAAGGGGTACACATAAATCCATCAATATGGGCCAGAACTTTGTAACAGATATACATGGTATACATAAATCCATCAATATGGGAGGCATTATACATAATTTACAAAAGCATACAGCAATATAACACAGGCTAGTGGTAATGTAACAAATAACATGAATCAACATGAAAATTTAACTACTGCAAAAGTCTCATCAACAATCTTTCATCTCAAGAAATCCAATGATTCTTGCAATTGCTTAAAATACATAAGCACATAGTAATATAACACAGGCTAGTAGTAATGTAACAACATAAATCGACCTGAAAATTTACAAATGTCCATAAGTCCTAGAAATAGTCCATAAGGAATCCATTGTCCATTAGTTCATGTGCCAGGAATCTAATAATTCCTGTAAGCTCTGAAGTACTGCAAAAAGTCTCATCATCAATTTTTCATCTTAAGGAATCCAATGATTCTTGCTAGTTTTTCAAAAACTGAAACAGTCTCATCTTGTCTTAGGAAATCCAATGATTCCTGAAGCTTTTAAAAGTCTTTTTAACAGTTTCATAGTCAGCCATCTGATTCTTTCTCCATCTGTGGAAATATAAGCAGATCCTCTTCCCCAAGCAGTTAATCTAATTCCCTTCTATTTACCAAATTTGGGATTTCTCCTCATCATCTGGTAATTACATTGGAGTTGTTTGCATTGGATATTGTCTTGTTGTCTTAAAAGGCCTGTATTCTTCCCAACTGTAATCCTGATTGCTTTTCTGTTGGTTGATGACAACAGAGTTCTGAATTTCTAAAGTCTCTCTGGGTGTAACCTCAGCTGCTATCATGCCCCACCTGTCCTTTGATTGATACTTTAGAGCTGGGCCCTGCCTCTCATTCCTCTGGGTCAATATACATTTAGAGGCCCAGTGAAAGCCTCGGTTACATTTTGGACATGGGGTTTTGGGTTTTCTCTCACCCTGTCTTCTCACTCTATCTCCATATCTACAATGAGCTCTCAAATGTCCAATTTTTCTGCACTGAAAACATCGACGAGTTTCTCTAGAATTCCTCTGCCAAGAAGGACCTTGTCTTTCCATGTTCATCATAGTCTGGGCATAATAAGCATTTGTGCCCACTGTGGCACAGCATCTTATGATTTCTTCTAAAGGAGCATTTTTGTCTAGCCCCCATATGATTCTCTTGCAAATCTCATTGGCATTTTCCTTAGCCAAATGTCTAGTCATTATTTCTGTTGCTGCATTGTCTCCAATGGTTCTTATTACAGCTGTTTGTAAACGTCCCACAAAATCTGCAAAAGGTTCATTGGGACCTTGCTCTATTTTTGTGAAAGCATTATTTCCATCTTTCTGTCCAGGGAGAGAATTCCAAGCTTTTATTGCAGCCTTAGAAATTTGCTCATACACTGTTATGGGATAATAAATCTGTTCTGAACTCTCTGCATACTGACCTTCTCCAGTTAGTTGGTCAAAAGCAACTTGTACAATAGCTCCTGTTTGCCTATTGCGTTGGGCTTGAATCCTACATAATTCATGAAACTCCGAAAGCCACAATAAATTTTGTCCTGGTTCTAGACAAGTTTTCGTTATGGATTTCCAGTCATTCGGGGTTAGGATTTCATTAGACAAATTATCCAGTAACATCTTCACATAAGATGATGTAGCCCCATAAAGAGTGCAACCCTTTTTCAAATCTTTAATTTTTCCCAAATTAAAAGGAGTGTATCTTCTCCCTTTTTGACCTGAGGAGTTGAGCTCTTCAATCACAGGATATGCATTTATAAAATCAGATATATCTTCTCCTTCATTTTTTGCTTTAATTAATGCTTTTTCTAATCTTGTCAAATTCTGCTTTACAGGAGAAGCTGACTGTGTTTCTGTCTCTCTCCCTCCCCCTTGTTCCACCCATGAAGGGTTAATTGTGGGGGGAGGGTCATGAGATGTGGAATCACCTAATTCCTCCTGCTGTGAAGTATCATACTCAGAATTGTAATTAACTCCATTCTCATCTGATTCATCCTCCTTTTCACCTAGTAAAGTTGGCACTTCCTCCTGTACTTTCCTTTTCATCATTCTATCACTTAAATAACTTCTTATAGCCAATTGTATTACATTATATGTATTAATTATTGAGTTAGGCCCATTTTTATCATAGAATTGACAAAGATCCTCTCCAACCAATTGGTATATACTCAGTGTGGTATATATAAGGAGGAGCTGTCAGGGCCAGAAAGGACAAACCCACTAGAAGCTCTTGGAGCCTCAGCCAGGATTCAGATGAGGAGATTCACAAGCCAGAAAAGGCAGCTTAAAAAGCTCTTGGAACCAAGACTACAGAAGGCTTCTAAGAAAAACTAGCCAAGCCCCAAGTGAAGGAGATAAGATTTTGAAGGAGACAATAAAGAACTTGGACTTTAACTCCTGGCTGCATTTGGGGGGATTACTCTGAATCTAAAACTAAGGCTTCCTCCAGAAGTCCCTCAAGAAACCTGTTCCCTGAGAACATTATACTTTAGAGAAGAAATTACATATATATATACATATGTTTAAAATATTTGCAAGTGACATAAAACAAAGAGCTAAAGTGTTGGATGATATTGTCAGAATCAAAAATTCTGTTCAGATCTAGTCTAATTTTTTTTAAGTACATAAAGCAACCCCAAATCAGTCATTAGCCTATCTGTTATACTACCAATGAAACCTAGCATGAAGAGATAGAATCAACCAATTTCCTTTAAATATAACTATAAAAAGTATAAAATATTTGGCATTAAAAATGGTTTATACTGACATAACTACAAACTAAAAACAGGAGAAAAAATGTATCATAGCTATGCAATGCCAACTTAATAAAAGTTATCGAATACTAAACTAATTTACCTATACATTACCATACTAATCAAACCAGTAAAAGATTACTTTATAAAAAAATTTAAAATTATAATAATCTGTCAAAAACATTTACTTTTAAAATTTCTGAAAACAATTTCAATTTTAAAAATTTATCTTTTTTACTCCTGCTGCTACTTTATAAAAGCCTATGTTTTGAATATTCAAGCAAACCAAATTTCTATTCCACTCATTTCTGAGAATATATGACTCATTTTACATCTTAGTTCCAACACCTCACTGTCACTTGTTGGGTAGCAACAAGTTTAAGATCTTATTGAATTTATCAGTGTTCTTAAGTTATTTGTCTTTACAATGTTGTTTTTGTATGAATTTTACTACCTCTGTCCCCTTTAATCTGTATAAATTCAAATAAGTCATTCCAGATTTTTCAGGCATACTTCCTTTTATCATTTCTTATGGAAAATAATATTACATTGTATTCATATACCATAATCTAGTCATTCTTTACCCACTTGATAGAAACCTCTTGAATTTCTAGTTCTTTGACATGGCAAGAAGAACTTTTGTAATTTTGATTTTATATAAAGGAGTTTTTATATTCCTTCTTCAATTTCTATGGAAAAAGGGTCTTTTACTGAAGTGATAAGGCAAAGAACTAAGCAGTTTTGCAACTCTTATCACACAGTTCCAAACTGCCTTCAAGAATGACTGGGCCAATTCACAGTTCCACTAATGGTGTATTAAGATAACTATTTTTACTGCAGCCCTATCAACATTTGCCAGTATATTTTGGTCATCTTAGTCATACTGAGCTGAAAACTCAATATTACTTTAATTTACATGGCCCTATTACTGATTTATTACTTCCTATTATTAAGATATCATTACATAATGATGCTAACAATCAAATAAAAAAAGAAAAATAATTAGGAAATGACATGAGTAATGAAAGAAAATTGTGAAAAGATAATTAATAATTTGCTAAAAGAGGTACAAAAACCACAATAAAGAAAATAACACCTTTTAAAAAACAGAATTATTAAAATGATAAAAAAACCTCACTAATGAAAATAGTTCCTTAAAAAGCAGAATTGGTCAAATGAAAAAGGAAGTACAAAAGTTCACTGAAGAAAATAATTTCTTAAAAATTAGAATTGAAGACATGGATGCTAATGACTCAATAAAACATTAAGAAAAAATAAAATAATGTCAAAATACTAGAAAAAAAATAAAAAAAAATGTGAACTATTTCATCAGTAAAACAATTTTCCTGAAAAATAAATTGGGAAGAGAAAATTTAAGAATTATTGCTCTAGCTGAAAATCATGATCCAAAAAAAACAAAGAGCCTAATCATCGTATTTCAAGAAGTTGTAATAGAAAAACTGCCTCAATATTCTAGAACCAGAAAGTAAAATGAAAATGGAAAGAAATCCATTGGAGAAAGATTTCCAAATGAATATTTCCAGGAACATTATAACCAAATTCCAGAGTTCCCAGGTCAAAGACAAAATACTAATATCAGCCAGAAAGAAACTATTCAAATATCATGGAGCCATAATCAGGATTGCATAAAAGCAGCCACTACATTAAAGGAACATTAAAATTAGAATACTATAAACTGGAAGTCAAAGGAACTAAGATTGCAACCAAGAATAACCTACCCAGCAAAACTGAGTATAATTCTTTAAGGAAAAGTGAATATTTAATGAAAGAAAGAACTTTTAAACATTCCTGAGGAAAAGAATAGAAAATTTGACGTCCAAATACAAGACTCAAGAGAAGCATAAAAAGGTATACAGGAAAGAGGAAATAATAAGGGAATAAATAAGGTTAAACTGTTGACACTCATATTGAAGTATTCTACACGTAACCCATAAGAACTTTATTATTATTAGAGCACTTAAAAAGACTCTTCATAGACAGAGGACATGAGAATGAGTTAATTATGTTGGGATGATCAGAAAAATAATGGATGGGTGAGAAAGAAGGATGCACTGGAAGAAGTGAGAGGGAAGAGGAAGAATAGGAAATATTACCTCACATAAAAGAGGTATGCAAAGAAGACCTTTTACAATGAAAGGGAAAAGGAGGGGCAGACAACAAGAACCTCATTTTCACTTGAGTTGGTTTAAAGAGGAAAAAAAATATATGCACACTCAATTGCATACAGAAATCCATCTTACCCAAAAGAGAAATTGGGAAGGAGATTAAGGAGTGGGGTATAATAAAAGGAAGAGTAGATTAAGGGAGACAATGGTCAGAAGCAAAACAGAACAGAAAAAAAAAGGGAGAAGAATTAAAAAGGAAAAGATAGGATGAAGGGAAATTCATAGTAATCATAGCATTGAATGCAAGTGGAATAAATTCACCCACAAAATGAAAGTAGATAGCAGAATGGATTAAAAATAAAAATCTAACACACTTGAAATAGATACATTTGAAGTAAAAATAAAAGACTTCAAAGGATCTATTATGTTTCATCTGAAGTTAAAAAAAAGGCAAGGTTAACAAACATGATATCAGACAAACTAAAAGCAAAAATATAGCTACTTAAAAGAGACAAACAGGGACACCACATCTTGCTAAAAGGTACCAAAGACAATGAAGTAATATTACTAAACATCAAACATTATGGCATCCAAAATCTTAAAAGATAAGTTATTCAAGTTACAAGAGGAAAGAGTAAAATTATATTAGTGGGGAGGTTTCAACTTTCCCCAAATAGAGCTAGATAAATCCTAAACAAAAAATAAATAAGAAAAAAATTAAGAAGATGGATAGAATTTTTAAAAAACTTAGATATGAAAGCAAAAATTGAAATGGAAAATTGAACAGGAATTCAGAGGAGTATACCATTTTCTCTGCTATATATGGCACCTTCACAAAAATTGATCACATATTAGTATGTAAAAATCTCACAAACAAATGCATAAAAATGAAAATGCTACATCCAAACATTTCATACTATAATGCAATAGAAATTACATTCAGTACAAGGTCTTGGAAGAATTTGTTGTTATTGCTGTTGTTTATTCAGTCATGTCCAAATTTTAATGAACCATAGCACACTGAGTCTTTCTATCTTCCATTATCATTTCTTGAAGTCTCAGTTCAGTTTCATTGATTGAATAACAATATCTATCCATTTCATCCTCTATCCTCTTCTTTTTCTTTTACTTTTCAACTTTTCCAACAACTCTTTTCCAAAGAGTCCCATTTCCTCATTATGTGACCAAGGATTTAAGCTTCAGCTTCAGGATTTGACCTTGCAATGAATAACCTGAATTAATTTCTTTAACTATTGACTGATTTGATGTCCTTGATGTCCCATAGGCTCACAAAAGTCTTCTCTTTCCAACCATCTTTTAATTTCATGACGGTGGTCACAATCTGCAGTGATCTTTGAGTCCAAAGATATGAATAGCAACAGAGCTTCCATTCTTTTTCCTTATATTTGCCAGCTAATGATAAAATCATTTGTGAAGATCTTAGATTTTTCCCGTTTTATTATTAGATTTTTTTAAGTTTAAATTTTGAGCCAGCTTTTATATCGTCTTTTTCTTTTACATTCATCAAGAAACTTCTAAGTTCTTTTCTTTTTAAAAATTTTCTTTGAAAATTTGTTTACTTTATTTATTTACTTTAAACTTAAATACACAATAGAAAAAGAAAAAACAGAATAAGGAAAAAAGATCATTGCCATGTTCACACTAAAATGTGAGGAATCCAAAATTTGAAATAATAAACTTCCATTTCCTAATAATAAATACTACATATTGTGTTCAGAGCTGATCATCTTTGCTCCTTTGTAAGTTTTCTTTTGTTCTTTGCTGTGCACATTTTACTTTATTCTTTTTTCCCCCTTTCTTCATCCAAGAAAACTACAATCAAGAGTGGATGTATTATTAAACACACACATACATAAATACATACATATATATATATATATATATATATACATATATACATATAGATATCCATAATCATACACACATTCTATATATATACATATATACGTATATGTTTGTGTAATGTTTATACTATGCTTCTCTGTTTCTCTGAAGGTAAATAACATCTTTCCATATTTTTGTCAATCCAGCAACTCAACATTTCCTATTTCAGAGAAATATTTCAATATTATACTACCAAGTTATTTTAAATAGTTTAAAACAGTATTTGCTGATATGACTGACATATAATATAGTCTCTTTTTATCGATAATATATTTTTTATATTTTATGTTTTACAGATAATATATTTTTATATTTCATATTTTCATTCATGTCATATAATATTTTCTCTTTTGATTAAATCTATTTTAGCTTTAATTTTGTCTGAGAATGATTTCTATCTCTGCTTTTTTCCCCTACTAATTAGATTAAATTCTACTAATGAATTCTATTGGAATCCTAGTGTTAACTCAACTTGAAACAAGGTGATAACTCAAGGGAGATGTTAGAATTCTAGTGTTAACTCAATAGAATTGATACAATGCTTGTGTTCACACCTTTAGAGAGCTCATATAAGCAAGAAGTATTTAAGTACTCATTGGAGTTCACACTTTTGGGAGATTCACAAGTCAGTATTCTGTATGAGATTCACAAGCCAGAAACCCACAATCCCACTCTCCCGGAGAAGGAGTCAACCTTTGGGAGATCATATATATAGAAGCTCTTAGAGCTTCAAGTCAGTTCACTTTGGAACATTGCCAGGGGTCGGAGAGGAGCACTCTGGGAGGAAGCCCACAAGCCCACTAGCCCACTCTTGGAGGTGGAGTCAGATTCATTCCAACTTTCACCTTGGTGCTGGCTGGAGATATTTGGAATGGTGACTGGCCTCCTGCACTTTCCCCACTGAGACCAAGGCTGGTCTGAAAGGCTCTCCAGAAAGCTGCCCAGGCCCAGGCAAGGAGACAAGAGATTCATTCCATCTTCCACCTTTGTTCTGGCTGGAGGCTGAAGGACAAACTTTTGGATTTGGAGACATATGGAGGGAGCTTTTGGAACCAAGCAGAGAGATAGGCCACCAGGAAAAACTAACTGGGCTATATTGAAGAACACAATAAAAGATTTGAACTTTTAGTACCTAGATGCATTTGAGTGATTATTACTTTTAACTGAAACTAAGGCTGCTTCCAGAAAACATCCCCGAGAAACCTGCTCCCTCCCAGAGAGAACTATTAAAGAAGAGAATACCACAGAATTCTATTAATTCTACTAATTAGAATTCTACTAATGATTATTGTTCATATGTATATTTTTAAAATATCCCTCTGATTCCTCTACTTTATTTCTAACCACTATCTTGTATTGCTATTACTTAACTTCTCTCTGCTTACCAAACCCCCATCCTTTCCCTTTCTTTTTATTCCATTCCCATTAATCTACGCACCCCTCTATACTTCCACCTTATCTTATTCCTTCCTTCTCTTATTTCTTTACAAATTTAGAAAACTTTTTTAAAAAGTTTATATTCACATGTTTAATTTTTTTTTTTTTAGTCCTAACCCGTTGAACCCCATTCGTGATGGGGATCGGGGATTGCAATTATTCCCCATGAACGAGGAATTCCCAGTAAGTGCGGGTCATAAGCTTGCGTTGATTAAGTCCCTGCCCTTTGTACACACCGCCCGTTGCTACTACCGATTGGATGGTTTAGTGAGGTCCTCTGATCTGCCCCGCCGGGTAGGCTCACGGCCCTGGCGGAGCGCTGAGAAGACGGTCGAACTTGACAATCTAGAGGAAGTAAAAGTCGTAACAAGGTTATTTAAGTTATTTATTTATTTGTTAATAACTTTTTATTGACAGAACCCATGCCAGGGTAATTTTTTACAACATTATCGCTGCACTCGCTTCTGTTCCAATTTTTCCCCTCCCTCCCTCCATCCCCTCCCCGAGATGGCAAGCAGTCCTATACATGTTAAATATGTCATAATATATCCTAAATACAGAAGGTAGAAATAACTCGGGAAGAAAAACAAAAATGCAAACAGTTTACATTCATTTCCCAGTGTTCTTTCTTTGGGTGTAGCTGCTTCTGTCCATCATTGATCAATTGAAACTGAGTTAGATCTTCTCTTTGTCAAAGAAATCCACTTCTGTCAGAATACATCCTCATACAGTATTGCTGTTGAAGTATATAATGATCTCCTAGTTCTGCTCATTTCACTTAGCATCAGTTCATGTAAGTCTCTCCAAGCCTCTCTGTATTCATCCTGCTGGTCATTTCTTACAGAACAATAATATTCCATAATATTCATATACCACAATTTATTCAGCCATTCTCCAATTGATGGGCATCCACCCAGTTTTCAGTTTCTGGCCACTACAAAGAGGGCTGCCACAAACATTCTTGTACATACAGGTCTTTTTTTCCTTCTTTAAAATCTCTTTGGGATATAAGACCAATATAAGATATCAAAGGGTATGCACAGTTTGATAACTTTTTGAGCATAGTTCCAAATCGCTCTCCAGAATGGCTGGATGTATTCACAATTCCACCAACAATGTATCAGTGTCCTTGTTTTCCCACATCCCCTTCAACATTCCACATTATCTTTTCTTGTCATTCTACCCAATCTGATAGGTATGTAGTGGTATCTCAGAGTTGTCTTATTTTGTATTTCTCTGATCCATAGTGACTTGGAGCATCTTTTCATATGGCTAGAAATAATTTCAATTTCTTCGTCTGAGAATTGTCTGTTCATATCCTTTGACCATTTATCAATTGGAAAATGGCTTGATTTTTTATAAATTAGAGTCAATTCTCTCTATATTTTTGAAATGAGGCCTTTATCAGAACCTTTGACTGTAAAAATGTTTTCCCAGTTTATTGTTTCCCTTGTAATCTTGTCTGCATTAGTTTTGTTTGTACAGAAACTGTTCAATTTGATATAATCAAAATTTTCTATTTTGTGATCAATAATGATCTCTAGATCTTCTTTGGTCATAAATTCCTTCCTCTTCCACAGGTCTGAGAGGTAAACTATCCTGTGTTCCTCTAATTTATTTATAATCTCATTCTTTATGCCTAGGTCATGAACCCATTTTGACCTTATCTTAGTGTAAGGTGTTAAGTTTGGGTCAATGCCTAGTTTCTGCCATACTAATTTCCAATTTTCCCAGCAATTTTTGTCAAACAATGAGTTCTTATCCCCAAAACTGGGCTTTTTAGGTTTGTCAAACACTAGATTATTAAGGTTATTGACTGTTTTGTCCTTTGAACCTAACCTATTCCACTGATCAACTAGTCTATTCCTTAGCCAATACCAAATGGTTTTGGTAACTGCTGTTTTATAATATAATTTTAGATCTGGTACAGCTAGGCCACCTTCTTTTGATTTTTTTTTTTCATTAGCTTCCTTGAAATTCTTGACCTTTTGTTTTTCCATATAAACTTTGTTGTCATTTTTTCTAGGTCATTAAAATAGTTTTTTGGGAGTCTGATTGGTATAGTGCTAAATAAATAGATTAGTTTAGGTAGTATTGTCATCTTTATTATATTCGCTCAGCCAATCCAGGAGCATTTCATATTTTTCCAATTGGTTAGAACAGGCTTAATTTGTGTGGAAAGTGTTTTGTAGTTTTGCTCATAAAATTTCTGATTTTCTTTTGGCAGATTGATTTCTAAATATTTTATACTATCAGTAGTTACTTTAAATGCAATTTCTCTTTGTAACTCTAACTGTTGGATTTTGTTAGTGATATGTAAAAATGCTGATGACTGATGTGGGTTTATTTTTTATCCTACAGCTTTGTTAAAGGTGTGGATTATTTCTAATGCTTTTTAGTAGAATCTCTGGGGTTCTCTAAGTATACCATCATGTCATCAGCAAAGAGTGATAATTTGGTTTCCTCATTACCTACTCTAATTCCTTTCATCTCTTTCCCAATTCTCATGGCCAAAGCTAGCATTTCTAATACAATATTGAATAGTAATGATGATAGTGGGCAACCTTGTTTCACTCCTGATCTTATTGGGAATGGTCTCTCCTTTTATTTTTAGAATTTCAAATTTAGTGTTTGACTGGGGGTTTTTAATTTGTTTCTTTTCTAGTTGTTTTAGTTGCAAGCCCAATTCATTGACCTTCTCTTTCTTTATTTTATGCAAGTAGGCCTCTAGAGATATAAAATTTCACCTTATTACCTGTAATGGGCTTGAAATTCTTGAGTCGATGCACTGAGGTCAGGACAGCCAAGCACTAAAGGCTAACTACTGATTGGACAATACTCTATGGGCATATGCTTGGAAAATGACCTTTCCCACCCTCCTGTGCTGGGTCTATGATTGGTATATACAGATAATTGTAGGAGGGCCTAAGAGGTGGAGTAAGACTAGTCAGAGTCACTTTGGTGGTAGATGAGGGAGAAGGAAAGTCACGGAGATTCTGCTTCCATACAATTCAATCCTACCTCTAAAGACCAAGAATAAAGACTAATGACTTTTGCTTATCCTGACTCCAGCTGATTCTAAGGTATCCAGGATGCTAACACAGTCATCACAGTTACCACTTTGGCTACATCCCACACATTTTGTTATGACATCTCATTATTGTCATTTTCTTGGGTGAAATTATTGTGTCTATGATTGCTGTTTCACTCAATCATTCTTTAGGATGAGATTATTTACTTTCCAATTAATTTTTGGTCTATTTTCCCCTGGATTTTTATTGAATGTAATTTTCATTGCATTGTGATCTAAAAAGGATGCATTTACTATTTCTGCCTTTCTGCATTTGAACTTGAGGTTTTTATGTCCTAATATATAGTTAATTTTTGTATAGGTTCCATGAACTTCTGAGAAGAAAGTGTACTCCTTTCTGTCTCCATTTAGTTTTCTCCAAAGATCTATCATACTTAACTTTTCTAGTATTCTATTTACCTCTTTGATTTCTTTCTTATTTATTTATTTTGTGGTTTGATTTATCTGATTCTGAGAGTGCAAGGTTGAGATCTCCCTTTATTAGTTTTTGGTTTTGCTGTCTATTTATTCTTGCAGATCTTTTAATTGCTCTTTTAAGAATTTAGATGTTACCCCACCTGGTGTGTATATGTTTAATATTGATATTGCTTCATTATCTATGCTACCCTTTAGCAAGATATAGTGCCCTTCCTTATCTCTTTTAATTAGATCAATTTTTTGTTTTTGCTTGATCTGAGATCAGAATGGCTACCACTGTTTTTGTTTTTTTTACTTCACTTGAAGCATTGTAGATTCTGCTCCAGCCTTTCACTTTTACTCTGTGTGTATCACCCTGCTTCAAGTGTGTTTCCTGTAGACAACATATTTTAGGATTCTGGCTTTTAATCCAGTTTGCTCTCCTCTTCTGCTTTATGGGGGAGTTTACCCCATTCACATTTATGGTTAAAATTATGAATTCTGTATTTCTTGATATCTTGTTAACCCTTGCTTATGTTTTTCTCCTTTCCTTCCCTCTTACCCCCCTCCTCAGTAAACTTGGCAGTACCATTTGCCTCTCACAGCCCTCCCTTTTTATGATCCTTCCCCCATCTTAAAATTCCTCCTCTTTTCTTCCCCCCTTTTCTCACAATTACTGTATTCCCTTCTGCTTAACTTACTCCTTCCCTTTTCCCTTTGTGTAATATTTTTCTCTTTAAGCCATTTTTCATGATACACAGTGTAAGATATACACTGTGTTCAGTCCCCTCCCTTCTTTCCCTAAGATATAATAGGTTTCCTTTGCCTCTTCATGAGATGTAGTACCCCCGCTTTATCTCTTTTTTTTTGGTACAATTTCCTTTCCACCTCTAATTTCTTTTTTAAATTATTACTGCAAAACCAAATTATACATGTGTTATTTATTTATATTCATAACAAATATAGTTCCCAAGATTTTTTTAAAACCTTTTTATGTTTCTCTTGAGTCCTATATTTGGAGATCAGATTTTTTGTTTAGTTCCAGTTTTTTCATCAGAAATAGATGAACTTCTGGCCAAGATGGTGGGGAGGAGGCACACAGCTGTGTAAGCTCCACGTTTTCTCTCACTATCCATTTCATTACAAGCCTCTGAATTAATGCTTGACTGAAAAAAACCCCACAAATAGTTACCAAGAGAAGCCATCCTTGAGGAAAGGTCTGTTTTTGCTCGAGGGTGGGTACAGTTTTAGATCGGGCGCAGACTGAAGGCAGCAGCAGTGAGAGCACAGGAGCAGACTGGAGAGGGGGTGGGATGTGATCGCAGCAGTCTCTGTGGGGAGAGCTTTGCCACAGGATTGGATACTTTGCCCTGGCAGCAAGTCAGCAGCTCAGCAGAGAAGCTAAAAACACTGGGAGGTGAAGAATACAACCCAAAACAGCTGGAGTCTCTCTGAACCTGGCCACCCCCCCATCCCAGTGACTCAGCACACTCTCCGAGTCTCAGAGCGCAGGTGCTCTGCTAGTGCCTCGCTGCTGCCCCGCAGTTTGTAGAGGAAGCTCGGTAACACCACCCAGCCCCTCCCCCCCCCCAAAGAAAGCAGACTCCAATTAGGGTTTTTTCTTTCTTTTTTTTTCTTTGCTAGTTTGTCTTTGATTCTTTGACAAAATGAGCAAAAAATTGAAGAGGACTTTAACCCTTGACAGCTTCTATACAGATAGAGAGCAGACTCTAAATCCTGAGGAGATTAAAAACAGACTGTCTCCAGGTGAATCCCCAAAGGAGGAGATCATCTGTTCCTCAGCACAGATGAACCTCATAGAAGTAATTAAAAAGGCTCTCACAAGGGAGCTAGAAGAAAAATGGGAAAAGGAGAGGGAGGCTTGGCAAAAGGAGAGGGAGGCTTGGCAAAAGAGCCTGGAGAAGTCATCCCACTCATTTAAAGAGAGAGTGGATAAAGAAATAAAATCCTTGAAAAATAGGATTAGTGAACTGGAAACAGAAAATAGCTCTCTAAAAAACAAAATTGGTGAAATGAAAAAAAAATTCCATAGAACAAAAGAACTCAATTGGACAATTAGAAAAATATTTTTAAAAAGTGAGTGAAGAAAATACTTCATTGAAAATCAGAATTGAACAATTGGAATTGAATGACTTGAGGAGACAAGAAGAATCAGTCAAGCAAATCCAAAAAAATCAAACAATGGAAAAGAATGTGAAATAGTTTCTGGGGAAGACAACAGACCTGGAAAACAGATCTAGGAGAGACAATCTGAGAATCATTGGACTCCCAGAAAAGCATGATGTTTCCAGGGAAAAAGATGGACATTCAACAAAGTAAGTGAATTTCACCTATTTTTGATGAAAAAGCCAGAACTTAACAAAAAGTTTGATCTACAAATATAGAACTCAAGAGAGATCTAAAAAGGTAAAGATTAATCTTGGGAACCATATTTCGGCTATAAAGATGTATAAAGAATACATGTATACCTTGTTCTAGAGACTAGATATGGAAAGGACATTGTACCAGAAAAAGGGTAAAGTAGGGGTACTACATTTCATGAAGAGGCATAGGAAACCTCTTTATCTGAGAGAAAGAATGGAGGGGGATGAATATAGTGGGTATCTTACTGCCTTCAGAATTGGCTTTAAGAGAAAAATTTTAGACATATTCAATCTAGGGTGAAACTTCTCCCACCTCATTGAAAAGTGAGAAGGGAAAAGTGAAAAGGGAAGGAATAAGCTACGTGGAAGGAAATACGGAAACTGGGAGGGAAAGGGGTAAGATAGGGTGAGGAACTCTAAGGTGGGGGGAGGGATACTAAAAAGGGAGGGCTGTGAGAAGCAAGTGGTGCTCACAAGCTTAATACTGGGAAGGGGGGTATGGTGGAAAGAAGGGAGAAAAGCATAAACCGGGGTTAACAAGATGGCAAGTAATACAGAATTGGTCATTTTAACCATAAATGTGAACGGGGTAAACTCCCCCATAAAGAGGAAGCAGTTAGCAGAATGGATTAAAAGCCAGAATCCTACAATATGTTGTTTACATGAAACACACCTTAAGCAGGGAGATACATGCAGGTTAAAGGTAAAAGGTTGGAGCAAATTCTACTATGCTTCAGGTGAAGTCAAAAAAGCAGGGGTAGCCATCCTGATCTCAGATCAAACTAAAGCAAAAATTGATCTAATTAAAAGAGATAAGGAAGGGCACTATATCTTGCTAAAGGGTAGTATGGATAATGAAGCACTATCTATATTAAACATATATGCACCAAGTGGTGTAGCATCTAAATTCTTAAAAGAGAAATTAAGAGAGCTGTAAAAATAAATAGACAGCAAAACTGTAATAGTGGGAGATCTCAACCTTGCACTCTCAGAATTAGATAAATCAAACCACAAAATAAATAAGAAAGAAGTCAACGAGGTAAATAGAATACTAGAAAAATTAGATATGATAGATCTCTGGAGAAAATGTAATGGGGACAGAAAGGAGTACACCTTCTTTTCAGCAGTTCATGGAACTTATACAAAAATTGACCATATATTAGGACATAAAAACCTCAAACTCAAATGCAGTAAGGCAGAAATAGTAAATGCATCCTTTTCAGACCACGATGCAATGAAAATTACATTCAACAAAAAGCCAGGGGAAAGTAGACCAAAAAATAATTGGAAACTAAATAATCTCATACTAAAAAATGATTGGGTGAAACAGCAAATCATAGACATAATTAATAACTTCACCCAAGAAAACGATAATAATGAGACATCATACCAAAATGTATGGGATGCAGCCAACGTGGTAATAAGGGGAAATTTCATATCTCTAGAGGCCTATTTGTATAAAATAGAGAAAGAGAAGGTCAATGAATTGGGCTTGCAACTAAAAATGCTAGAAAAGGAACAAATTAAAAACCCCCAGTCAAACACTAAACTTGAAATTCTAAAAATAAAAGGAGAGATCAATAAAATTGAAAGTAAAAAAAACTATTGAATTAATTAATAAAACTAAGAGTTGGTTCTATGAAAAAACCAACAAAATAGACAAACCCTTAATAAATCTGATTAAAAAAAGGAAAGAGGAAAATCAAATTGTTAGTCTTAAAAATGAAAAGGGAGAACTTGCCACTAATGAAGAGGAAATTAGAGCAATAATTAGGAGTTACTTTGCCCAACTTTATGCCAATAAATTCAACAACTTAAATGAAATAGAAGAATACCTCCAAAAATATAGCTTGCCTAAACTAACAGAGGAAGAGGTAAATATCCTAAACAGTCCCATCTCAGAAAAAGAAATAGAACAAACTATCAATCAACTCCCTAAGAAAAAATCCCCAGGACCAGATGGATTTACATGTGAATTCTATCAAACATTTAAAGAACAATTAACTCCAATGCTAAATAAACTATTTGAAGAAGTAGGGATTGAAGGAGTCCTACCAAACTCCTTTTACGACACAGACATGGTACTGATACCTAAATCAGGTAGGCTGAAAAGAGAGAACGAAAATTATAGACCAACTCCCTAATGAATATTGATGCTAAAATCTTAAATAAAATATTAGCAAAAAGATTACAGAAAATCATCCCCAGGATAATACACTATGACCAAGTAGGATTTATACCAGGAATGCAGGGTTGGTTCAACATAGCTCATAATTTCTACAAATTACCCAATATATGTTTCAGAAAGCAGCATATTTCATCTAGTTAGGGATATAAAACATGTGACTTCTTAAGGTAAGTTACCAGAATTTTGTTTTAATAACTCCTTTTTAACTTAAAATCAAATAAAACATAGATTTAAATTTCCAGTAGTAATGTTTCAATAAGTGTACACAAATTTCTAAGATCTTGTGTTTAAAATAAACAAACTCACAATTCTAGCACATAGCATTTAATAGTATTGTCTCATATAATTGTAAAAGTAAGAGATTCATCACATAAAATTTACAACTCATTTTGATATCTATGGAGGTGGTCTTAAGCTCAAGATTCCTGGTGTAAAAGCCAATCATAAGTTGTTTCTACTTAACAAAGTTATACATTATCAATAAACGCATTCTTTCATTGGGACTTATGTAACTCAAACAAGTTATTTCTCAGGGAGAACAATAGTTTAGGAAGTCTAACAAACTTACAATTTAAGAGGAATGCCAGAAAAAAGACTTTACTTCCTGTCTGTTTACTTTCTTTGACTGATAGACATCTGCTTTCTTTATTCTCTTTTATCTCTCTTCCCCTACCTCCATTCAGAGCTTACTTTTAGGTCTCCAGGCTTTTAAAGTGAAAACCTGATCCAGATAAGGTTTGTTTGTTTTTGTTTTGTTTTGTTTTGTTTTAGTTTTGGTTTTGGTTTATTTTGCAGAGACAGACTTTTAGTTATATGCCAAATCATAATCCTACAATTTTAGAAAGAAACCATTACTTTTGATTGTTTTTGTTTCCAAATTATTTTACACACACAAAATTCATTTATCTCAACATTGACATTGTATGTTTGTCACATCTAAATATCCATATAAAGTTATGAAATACGAAGCAATTAAATCCAATAAAGTTAACTCTGATATAGCATTTGTTTTTTGCTAAGCACTTTTTCAATCTTGAATTGACCAACTGCCAAATTCCTCAATCATTGCTCTCAAAAATTAGCTAACTTTATTTCTGTAGCTCCCAACTTAGCCAGAGCTGGGGTCCACAGGAAGAAGTCAGACTTTTTTTTTTTTTCTAAGGAGGAAGCCACGGATGTTAAGGAATATTTCCTAGTGTTCTAACTATAGCATAGAAATTTTTCTTCATGCTGGCTGCATTTTAAATCTGCACAAACATTCTGCACAAAGACACAGACAAAAATTACATGTAAGAGAACTGTCCTTCCCCATCCAAAGCAGCAATATTTCATCAAGTGTACTCTCTACTGGTATTTTAGATTTTTGCTCTGAAATTTGGTTTGTACTGCTCCTTCTCCTTTCCTTTCTGGGGAGAGAAGCTCCAATCTCATGGCTAATGATCCTGTAACTCACAGAGCCGACTTCTCAACTTGGATCCTCAAGTCTGGAGGAATCTTCCCCATCCAGCAGTCATCCAGAGCTCCCCTGCTTTGTGCCATTTACCAGGATTTCCTTCTGGCTTACTAGACACCAAGATCACCAAACCTTGATGATCCCAGGTTCCCCTTCAGCCTGAGGACAACCTAAGTGCTTTTTCCTCAGATTATGTACCCATACATTATCTGACTGGCCACTTCACTTGCCCTTGGGCTTCTTAAGAGAATTCTGCTTCTGTTTCTGTGTGAGTGCCTTTCTTTAGGCCCATAGTTCACAGAAAGGCAAAGCTGAGAGTCCGATCTCAAGAACAATTGAATCCAAGCTAGTACCTACCCTGCACCAGAACCTCAGCCATCAATCTGGAAAGTCACAGATCCCGGATGAGCCCCCATAAACTGTGTAGGATGGGGGAAGGATCCCCTTACCCAAATTGACTATTCAGAGGCATTTTCAGATACAAATAGGAAGCATTTATTTGGTCCTTGCAAGGAAAGGCCCAAGCACACCAGAGCAGAAACAGAGCTTCTGAAGTCCAATCTCTCAGCATGGTATGTATGGTCCTGAGCTAGAAACAGGGAGTTAATTATATAGCAAAAGACTTGGGTTCATTGGATGGACTGAAAAGGAAGCAACCATTGACCATTGATCACCAATGCTGTCTACTTCCTGTGGGTCATGTAACTTCCTGAAGCTTAGACCTAGGGCTTGACCTTTTCCTGAAACTTAGCTTAAAGTCTGACCCACTCCATCTCATAAACTTTTTGAGAACTCTTCACCTGGTCTCTCTCAATATTATCTGAAAATAGATTAAAGAGAAAAAATTTAAGAATTACAGAACTTCCAGAAAACTGTGACCAAATAAAGAGATATGGCTGGAATGTATCAAGAAATCATTCAAGAAAACTATCCAGACATATAAGAACAAGAGAACAAAATGAAAATAGAAAGAATATGCTGATCACCTCCTAAATGAAACTCCAGATAAAACTATTAGTAATTTCACGGTACTAGTAATTTCACACTCAAAATCCAAGGCTTCTAATTCAAAGGAAAGAAAAATGTTGATGAAAGCAGGCAAAAGGAAAGAGTACCAGTACTGGACAGCCATTGTCAGAATAAAGCCCACAAGCTTTAGCAGTCACCACATGAAAGAAGCAGAGAGCAGGCAATATGAAATTCTAAAAAGCAAATGATATAGGCTTGCAACCTAGAATAATTTATTCATAAAATAGTCTATATTTTTACTGGGGGGTGGGGGTAGGAATGGGCAATGCATATTTGATTAAATGGAAAAAAAGAATTATGCCCAAAGAGTTATTGTGTGGGACAGTAGCAAGCACAAAAACATTCAGATACTCTCAGGGAAAGAAAAAGCAAAAAGAGGTTTATTAAGATTTCATGAGAAAGGGAGAAAGGGGCATCATCTTCCATCTGACAAAGTGTTTGTCAACGAAGAAGTGCCAAACATAAACTGCAAAACACCAAATTATATAGCCTGAATGTAGAAGCCCAATCCCCCAGCCTTGCCTTTTCTCTTATTGTTTACTAGAGTCTGGACTTAAATTCTAATCACTGAAATATAACCCAGAAGCAAAAGAATACAAGAAATAAACTCAAGAGAATCCAAAGCCATCATTATCTTCTTTTTTTTTTTTTTTTTTTTTTTTTTATTTTATTATTAAATTTTTTTTTAATAATTACATTATATTTACACTCATTTCTGTTCCGATTTTTTTTTCCCCTCCCTCCCTCCACCCCCTCCCCTAGATGGCAAGCAGTCCTCTACATGCTGGATATGTTGCAGTATATCCTAGATACAATATATGTTTGCAGAACCGAACAGTTCTCTTGTTGCATAGGGAGAATTGGATTCAGAAGGTATAAATAATCCGGGAAGAGAAACAAAAATGCAGATAGTTCACATTCGTTTCCCAGTGTTCTTTCTTTGGGTGTAGCTGCTTTTGTCCGTCATTTATCAATTGAAACTCAGGTCTCTTTGTCAAAGAAATCCACTTCCATCAAAATATGTCCTCATACAATATCGTTGTCGAAGTGTATAATGATCTCCTGGTTCTGCTCATTTCACTTAGCATCAGTTCATGTAGGTCTCTCCAAGCCTCTCTGTATTCATCCTGCTGGTCATTTCTTACAGAACAATAATATTCCATAACATTCATATACCACAATTTACCCAGCCATTCTCCAATTGATGGGCATCCATTCATTTTCCAGTTTCTAGCCACTACAAACAGGGCTGCTACAAACATTTTGGCACATACAGGTCCCTTTCCCTTCTTTAGTATTTCTTTGGGATATAAGCCCAATAGAAACACTGCTGGATCAAAGGATATGCACATTTTGATAATTTTTTGGGCATAATTCCAGATTGCTCTCCAGAATGGTTGGATTCGTTCACAACTCCACCAACAATGCATTAGTGTCCCAGTTTTCCCGCATCCCCTCCAACATTCATCATTATTTTTTCCTGTCATCTTAGCCAATCTGACAGGTGTGTAGTGGTATCTCAGAGTTGTCTTAATTTGCATTTCTCTGATCAATAATGATTTGGAACACTCTTTCATATGAGTGGTAATAGTTTCAATCTCATCCTCTGAAAATTGTCTGTTCATATCCTTTGACCATTTATCAATTGGAGAATGGCTTGATTTCTTATAAATTTGAGTCAGTTCTCTATATATTTTGGAAATGAGGCCTTTATCAGAACCTTTAACTGTGAAAATGTTTTCCCAGTTTGTCGCTTCCCTTCTAATCTTGTTTGCATTAGTTTTATTTGTACAAAGGCTTTTTAATTTGATGTAATCGAAATTTTCTATTCTGTGATCAGTAATGGTCTCTAGTTCATCTTTGGTCACAAATTTCTTTCTCCTCCACAAGTCTGAGAGATAAACTATTCTATGTTCCTCTAATTTATTTATAGTCTCGTTCTTTATGCCTAGGTCATAGACCCATTTTGATCTTATCTTGGTATATGGTGTTAAGTGTGGGTCCATGCCTAATTTCTGCCATACTAATTTCCAATTATCCCAGCAGTTTTTATCAAATAATGAATTCTTTTCCCAGAAGTTAGGGGCTTTGGGTTTGTCAAACACTAGATTGCTATAGTTGACTATTCTGTCTTGTGAGCCTAGCCTTTTCCACTGATCCACTAATCTATTTCTTAGCCAATACCAAATGGTTTTGGTGACTGCTGCTTTATAATATAATTTTAGATCAGGTACAGCTAGGCCACCTTCATTTGATTTTTTTTTCATTAATTCCCTTGAGATTCTCGACTTTTTATTGTTCCATATGAATTTTGTTGTTATTTTTTCTAGATCAATAAAATATTTTCTTGGAAGTCTGATTGGTATAGCACTAAATAAATAGATTAGTTTAGGGAGTATTGTCATCTTTATTATGTTCGCTCGGCCGATCCAAGAGCACTTAATATTTTTCCAATTATTTAAGTCTGACTTTATTTGTGTGGAGACTTTTTTATAATTTTGCTCATATAATTCCTGACTTTCCTTTGGTAGATAGATTCCCAAATATTTTATGGTATCAACAGTTATTCTGAATGGAATTTCTCTTTGTATCTCTTGCTGTTGGGTTTTGTTGGTGATGTATAAAAATGCTGAGGATTTATGGGGATTTATTTTGTAGCCAGCTACTTTGCTAAAATTATGAATTATTTCCAATAGCTTTTTGGTAGAATCTCTGGGGTTCTCTAGGTATACCATCATATCATCTGCAAAGAGTGATAGTTTGGTTTCCTCATTGCCTATTCTAATTCCTTTTATATCTTTCTCGACTCTTATTGCCGAGGCTAGTGTTTCTAATACAATATTAAATAATAATGGTGATAGTGGGCAACCTTGCTTCACTCCAGATCTTACTGGGAAAGGTTCCAGTTTTTCCCCATTGCATATGATGCTTACTGATGGTTTTAAATATATGCTCCTGACTATTTTAAGGAAAAGTCCATTTATTCCTATGCTCTCAAGTGTTTTTATTAGGAATGGATGTTGGATTTTATCAAATGCTTTTTCTGCATCTATTGAGATGATCATGTGGTTTTTGTTTGTTTGGTTATTGATATAGTCAATTATGTTAATAGTTTTCCTAATATTGAACCAGCCCTGCATTCCTGGTATAAATCCTACTTGGTCATAGTGTATTATCCTGGTGACAATTTTCTGTAATCTTTTTGCTAATATTTTATTTAAGATTTAGCATCAATATTCATTAGGGAGATTGGTCTATAATTTTCTTTCTCTGTTTTCAGCCTACCTGGTTTAGGTATCAGTACCATATCTGTGTCATAAAAGGAGTTTGGTAGGACTCCTTCAATCCCTATTTTTTCAAATAGTTTATATAACATTGGAGTTAATTGTTCTTTAAATGTTTGGTAGAATTCACATGTAAATCCATCTGGTCCTGGGGATTTTTTCTTAGGGAGTTGATTGATAGTTTGTTCTATTTCTTTTTCTGAGATGGGACTGTTTAGGATATTTACTTCTTCCTCTGTTAGTTTGGGCAAGCTGTATTTTTGGAGGTATTTTTCTATTTCATTTGAGTTGTCGAATTTATTGGCATAAAGTTGGGCAAAGTAACTCCTAATTATTGCTCTAATTTCCTCTTCGTTAGTGGTGAGTTCTCCCTTTTCATTTTTAAGACTAACAATTTGATTTTCCTCTTTCCTTTTTTTAATCAGATTTACTAAGGGTTTGTCTATTTTGTTGGTTTTTTCATAGAACCAACTCTTAGTTTTATTAATCAATTCAATAGTTTTTTTACTTTCAATTTTATTGATCTCACCTTTTACTTTTAGAATTTCAAGTTTAGTGTTTGACTGGGGGTTTTTAATTTGTTCCTTTTCTAGCATTTTTAATTGCAAACCCAATTCATTGACCTTCTCTTTCTGTATTTTATACAAATAGGCCTCTAGAGATATGAAATTTCCCCTTATTACCGCTTTGGCTGCATCCCATACATTTTGGTATGATGTCTCATTATTATCGTTTTCTTGGGTGAAGTTATTAATTATGTCTATGATTTGCTGTTTTACCCAATCATTCTTTAGTATGAGATTATTTAGTTTCCAATTATTTTTTGGTCTACTTCCCCCTGCTTTTTTGTTGAATGTAATTTTCATTGCATCGTGGTCTGAAAAGGATGCATTTACTATTTCTGCCTTACTACATTTGAGTTTGAGGTTTTTATGTCCTAATATATGGTCAATTTTTGTATAGGTTCCATGAACTGCTGAAAAGAAAGTGTATTCCTTTCTGTCTCCATTACATTTTCTCCAGAGATCTATCATATCTAGCTTTTCTAGTATTCTGTTTACCTCTTTGACTTCTTTCTTATTTATTTTCTGGTTTGATTTATCTAATTCTGAGAGTGCAAGGTTAAGATCTCCCACTATTATAGTTTTACTGTCTATTTCTTCTTGCAGCTCTCTTAGTTTCTCTTTTAAGAATTTAGATGCTACCCCACTTGGTGCATATATGTTTAATATAGATAGTGCTTCATTATCCATGTTACCCTTTAGCAAGATATAGTGTCCTTCCTTATCTCTTTTAATTAGGTCAATTTTTGCTTTAGCTTGATCTGAGATCAGGATGGCTACCCCTGCTTTTTTGACTTCACCTGAAGCATAGTAGATTTTGCTCCAACCTTTTACCTTTAACCTGCATGTATCTCCCCGCTTCAGGTGTGTTTCTTGTAAACAACATATTGTAGGATTCTGGCTTTTAATCCATTCTGCTAACCGCTTTCTCTTTATGGGGGAGTTTACCCCGTTCACGTTTATGGTTAGAATGACCAATTCTGTATTACTTGCCATCTTGTTAACCCCGGTTTATGCTTTCCTCCCTTCTTTCCCCTTTCCCCCCCTTCCAAGTATTAAGCTTGTGAGCACCCCTTGCTTCTCACAGCCCTCCCTTTTTAGTATCCCTCCCCCCTCCTTAGAGTTCCTCCCCCTATCTTACCCCTTTCCCTCCCAGTTCCCGTATTCCCTTCCCCTTAGCTTATTCCTTCCCTTTCCACTTTTCCCTTCTCACTTTTCAATGAGATGGGAGAAGTTTCACCATAGATTGAATATGTCTTAAGATTTTTCACTTAAAGCCAATTCTGAAGGCAGTAAGATACCCACTATATTCATCCCCCTCCATTCTTTCTCTCAGATATAATAGGTTTCCTATGCCTCTTCATGAGATGTACTACCCCCACTTTACCCTTTTTCTGGTACAATGTCCTTTCCACATCAATTTCTAGAACAAGGTATACATGTATTCTTTATACATCTATATAGTCAAAATATAGTTCCCAAGATTAATCTTTACCTTTTTAGATTTCTCTTGAGTTCTATATTTGTAGATCAAACTTTTTGTTAAGTTCTGGTTTTTTCATCAGAAATAGATGAAATTCGCTTACTTCGTTGAATGTCCATCTTCTTCCCTGGAAAAAGATGCTCATTCTCGCTGGGTAAGTTATTTTTGGTTGCATACCAAGTTCCTTAGCTTTTCGGAATATCATATTCCAGGCCCTTCGATCTTTTAATGTGGATGCTGCCAGATCCTGGGTGATCCTTATTGTGGCTCCTTGATACTTGAATTGGGTTTTTCTAGCCGCTTGCAATATTTTTTCTTTCACCTGAGGGTTCTGGCATTTGGCCACTATATTCCTTGGTGTTTTGATTTTAGGATCCCTTTCAGTGGGTGATCGATGAATCCTTTCAATGTTTATTTTTTCCTCTGTTCCTATGACTTCTGGGCAGTTCTCTTTGATAATTTCCTGGAAGACAGTGTCCAGGCTTTTTTTTTCATCATGTTTTTCTGGGAGTCCAATGATTCTCAGATTGTCTCTCCTGGATCTGTTTTCCGGGTCTGTTGTCTTCCCCAGAAGGTATTTCACATTTTTCTCCATTGTTTGATTTTTTTGGATTTGCTTGACTGATTCTTCTTGTCTCCTCGAGTCATTCAATTCCACTTGTTCAATTCTGATTTTCAGTGAAGTATTCTCTTCACTCACTTTTTTAAAATCTTTCTCTAATTGTCCAATTGAGTTCTTTTGTTCTGTGGAATTTTTTTCCATTTCGCCAATTTTGTTTTTTAGAGAGCTGTTTTCTGTTTCCAGTTCACTAATCCTATTTTTCAAGGATTTTACTTCTTTATCCACTCTCTCTTTAACTTTCTCCAGACTCTTTTCCCATTTTTCTTCTAGCTCCCTTGTGAGAGCCTTTTTAATCACTTCTATGAGGTTCATCTGTGCTGAGGAACAGCCGATCTCCTCCTTTGGGGAATCACCTGGGGACTGCCTGTTTTTAGTCTCCTCAGGATTTAGAGTCTGCTCTCTATCTGTATAGAAGCTGTCAAGGGTTAAAGTCCTCTTCAGCTTCTTGCTCATTCTGTCTATTAATCAGAGATAAACTACCAAAGAAAAACAGAAAAAAACTGGAGTCTTTCTTTGGGGGAGGGGCTGGGTGTGTTATCGAGCTTCCTCTACAGACTGCAGGTGGCAGCAGTGAGGCACTAGCAGGACTGTGCTGCGCCTGCGCTCTGAGATCCCAGAGCGTGCTGAGTCACTGAGGGGGGGGAAGAGGGGGGGGGGGCAGGTCCTGAAAGACTTCAGCTGTTTGCGGTTGTGTTCTTCAGCCCCGGTGTTTTTAGCTTTTCTGCTGGGCTGTTGACTTGCTGCCGGAGGAAATTATCCAAACCTGTAGCGAAGCTCTCCCCGCAGAAACGGCTACGATCACTCTCCACCCCCTCTCCAGTCTGCTCCTGTGCTCTCACTGCCGCTGCCCTCAGCCTGTGCCCGATCTAAAACCGCCCCAGCCCTCCAGTAAAGACAGACCTTTCTTGGCGGATCTCAAGGATGGCTTCTCTTGGTAACTATTTGTGGGTTTTTTTCAGTCAAGCATTGATTCAGAGGCTTGTAATGAAGTGGATAGTGAGAGAAAGCGCGGAGCTTATGCAACTGTGAGCCTCCTCTCCGCCATCTTAACCGGAAGTCAGCCATCATTATCTTCAAAAAAAGTACTTAAATGCTAATTAAGAGGTGGTGGGAAAACAGGAGGAGAATGTTCATCTAAGACTATCAAGCACCTGGAGCATTTAGCTAAATCTGCATAAAGCCTCAAATTACAATTAAAATATAGTTTAAGGTAATATTCCCATGAGAGCATCTTCACTCAGTTAATCTTTCACAGTTATTAAACTGTCTATGTACCTCTGATCCAGCAATATCACCAGTAAGTCTAAATATGATTGGAAAAAAAAAGAAAAGAACCTATGTACTGTGAAATATTTGTAGTAGCTTTCTTTGTGATGGAAAAGAAGTAGAAATATCATAAATGCCCATCAATTGGGAAATGGCTGAAAAAGTTGTGGTATACAATTGTGATGGAATACTATTGTGCTATAAGAAATGATGAACTTGATGGTCTTAGAAAAATGTGGATAATCTTGCATGAAATAATAAAGATCAAATGAACAGAATCAAGAAAACTATGTCTGTAGTAACACCAATAATATTTTAAGAACAATTTTGAGAGAATAAGTAATTTTGACTTTTATATTACCCAAATTAGTTACAAAGGACATATGAAGACATCAACTACACTCAGAGAAAGAACTAATAAATAAATATATTGAATGATTTCACATATATACATATTTGTGTCTAATGGTAACAATTTCTAGGATAAGATGGGGGAGTATAGGAAAAAAAGAAATTTACTTGATAACTTTATTATGTATTTAAAAGACATAGCAAAGTTGTATATAGTTAATTTTCGATTTCATGCACAATTATCTTTTTTTTTTTTTTTTTTTTTTTACTCACACTGTTAGAGAACTGCTGGTTTTACTAGGCATTGACCTACACTTAACACCATACACCAAGATAAGGTCAAAATGGGTTCATGACCTAGGCATAAAGAATGAGATTATAAATAAATTGGAAGAGCATAGGATAGTTTACCTCTCAGACCTGTGGAAGAGGGAGGAATTTATGATCAAAGAAGAACTAGAGATCACTATTGACCACAAAATAGAAAATTTTGATTATATCAAATTGAAAAGTTTTTGTACAAACAAAACAAATGCAGACAAGATTAGAAGGGAAACAATAAACTGGGAAAACATTTTTACAATCAAAGGTTCTAATAAAGGCCTCATTTCCAAAATATATAGAGAATTGACTCTAATTTATAAAAAATCAAACCATTCTCCAATTGATAAATGGTCAAAGGATATGAACAGACAATTCTCAGACGAAGAAATTGAAATTATTTCTAGCCATATGAAAAGATGCTCCAAGTCACTATGGATCAGAGAAATACAAAATAAGACAACTCTGAGATACCACTACATACCTATCAGATTGGTTAGAGTGACAGGGAAGGATAATGTGGAATGTTGGAGGGGATGTGGGAAAACAGGGACACTGATACATTATTGGTGGAATTGTGAACACATCCAGCCATTCTGGAGAACAATTTGGAACTATGCTCAAAAAGTTATCAAACTGTGCATACCCTTTGATCCAGTAGTGTTTCTACTGGGTTTATACCCCAAAGAGATACTAAAGAAGAGAAAGAGACCTGTATGTACCAAAATGTTTGTGGCAGCCCTGTTTGTAGTGGCTAGAAGCTGGAAAATGAATGGATGCCCATCAATTGGAGAATGGTTGAGTAAATTGTGGTATATGAACGTTATGGAATATTATTGTTCTGTAAGGAATGACCAGCAGGATGAATACAGAGAGGACTGGTGAGACTTACATGAACTGATGCTAAGTGAAATGAGCAGAACCAGGAGATCATTATATACCTCAACAATGATACTATTTGAGGATGTATTCTGATGGAAGTGGATCTCTTTGAGTTTCAATTGATCAAAGATGGGCAGAAGCAGCTACACCCAAAGAAAGAACACTGGGAGAGGAATATAAACTGCTTGCATTTTTTTTTCCCGGATTATTTATACCTTCTGAATTCAATTCTCCCTGTGCAACAAGAAAACTGTTCGGTTCTGCACACGTTTATTGTATCCAGGATATACTGTAATCTATTCAACATGTAAAGGATTGCTTGCCATCTGGGGGAGGGGGTGGAGGGAGGGAGGGGAAAAAGCGAATGCTGTTGTAAATTACCCTGTTGTAAAAAATTACCCTGGCATGAGTTCTATCAATAAAAAGTTATTTAAAAAAAGAGAACTACTGGTTTTATTCCATAAATTATAAAAAGGTACAAACTTAGTTTTAAAGAAGAGAAGAAAATATGCACAAAATATTTATAATTTTTTTTTCTAGAGGTAAAGAAGTAGAGTGCTCTTCTGTTAGAGAATAACTAAATGAATGATAGTGTGTGTGTGTGTGTGTGTGTGTGTGTGTGTGTGTGTGTGTGCATTAGAACACAACTATAACCTAAAAGATGTTGAAGGGGAATGTTTCAGAGAAGTCTGGGAAGAATTTTATGAACTATTTCACAGAGAAGTGAACAAAAACTTATAAATAATTTATACATTAGCAACATTATAAAGCCAAGTGACTTTGAAAGATCTAAGAATTCAGGACACTGTGATTATTAAATATAATTCAAGACTATCATTGAGAGAGCATTTTAGCCACCTCAGATTTACTCAAGTTGCAGAATATATACATTTTTGGAAAGAGCCAAAGCTATAATTTGTTTTACTTAACTATTTGTCTTAAAGAGTATTTGTCTTAAGAGTCTTAAAGAAAAGAGTCATTTTCTTGCCATGCATCCCATTAGAAAGTGAAATCCTTAGGAGAAGTGACTTTTTTATTTGTATTCCTGGTGCTTAACATAATCCTTTGCAAATAGTAATTTCTTTATACTTTCTTTGCATTGTATTTATTATCCATTCATCCATTATTTGGAAATGGGTAAGAAGCAGGATGAGGGCATATTTTTCTTAATTGAAAAAAATGAAGTAAAAAGTTTCTCTTTTAATCAATGGAGAGAAAGTATTGGTAGATAAGAGTATGGAGGAAAATTATGTAGGCCTTTCTTTTCTACTTGGAAGGAAATGAGTTATTCTAGGTAGCAGAGGTAAAGGAGGGATACCTTCCAGGTAAGAGATAATTCTTGTACAAAGACACAGGGCAGGGGGTGGGGGTGGGGGAGGGGGTATGATATAGAATACAATGTATAAGCAATAGTTAAGTAAGTAGATAAAACTTAAGTAATACAATGAAGACTATATATAGAGGAAATCATAAGAATTAAAACTGAGAAGTTCTAGGTAAGAGCCAGAATATTATGAACCAGATAGAGAATTTTATTCTTTATCTCACAGTCAATAATATATCACTGAGGATTTTGGAATAGCTAATAACATGGTGAAAATCTGTGTTTTAAGAATATTAATTTGATAGACATGCATTGAATGTACTATAAAAGGAAAAGATTTGAAGAAATGGAAGCAGTTAGGAGGCAATCACACTACTTTATGTAGCAGATATGTAAGTAGGGAGAAGCAGATGGATACCAGACATATTGAGGAGGCAGAATGGACATGGCTGTGTAGAATCTGCAAATAAAACATATTTTTACTTTTAGGTACATGTAGCAAGTGTGTTCTGGCTTTCTCTAGGGAGAGAAACTAGGTGTCTTAATTTCTAGCATACCCTTGGGAGATTATGAGCTGTTTCTTTCCTACTTGGTTTCCTACTTGGCTCAAGTCCTTAACATTTGTGGAACACTGCCACATTCACTCCCTTCCCTTAACTATTAGCCTTTTGTGATTATTTCCCTTGTTCCATTCAATAACTTAGCATTAATTACCATGTCCAGAAGGATATTTATTTTGAAGACAAAATATAGCTATTTCCCCCAATACTTTGGGGAGGCACACTTCCCTTTATATTACCTGAGTCCCTAGAGAAAAAAGGCTAAACAAGAATTAAGTTCCTACATAGCAAAAGAACCCTCAAGTTCCTTCTCATCTATCTCAAGTCAGCATTCCAAAGGTCAATTTTCCTGTGTACTGTTGCTGAACTGGGAAAAATAACCAGCTACTGGGAAGCTTAGACAATCACTCCTAATTTTTCTAAAGCCACAGGATCAGAAGCCCCAATCCTTTTCCCCAACATGGAAAGAACAAATACAGGGTCTTGTTTCTCAAGATCATATGGCCACGAGGAGGAGAAAGCTTCTTCCCTTCCAGTATTTATTTACTCTCAGCTTGGCTCAACTATGAGCCAAGAACTTATGCCACCAGAACTAAGAAGGCAGAATGGCCAAAGAGGCCAGGACAAGCTTGACTCAAGTCTTTTGGAATTCTCTCCTTTTTATCTTAATCTCTGGTCTAAATTTCAATTAAGTAGCTAATCAAACTAAGCAGCTCAGAACTACATGATTTGCAGTCCAAAAACAGCAGTAAATGGTCACACATTTTCTATGTAAAGTCATCACAACTGTATCATCCAGATAGAAGTTATTAAAGGCATTATATATGGACAAGACACTGTTATGTAGATATAAAAGAAATTTAAGTATCTGAATGTTCCTTTTTGAATTTAAAATAACATCACCTTTAGATGCTCTCTGATTTGGGTCTATAAAACTCCAGCTCTTCTCCTATCATTTATTTAGCCAGAAAACTGAATCCTCAGGGATTCTTCCCAGGGAGAAGCCAATGAAAGGGCTCAACCTTTCTGTGGGATGTCTATAACAGCATATGGTATAGATTCCATTTTTAGCATGTGTTCGCACATGTGCCCCAGGTAACCAGTGTTATTCCATTAACCTCAGGGTTCTTTTGATCGGCAAAAAGAAAGTTGCCTCAGTTACTCTCCAGTCCCTCAGTTACTCACACAGTATTTCAGCATTTGTCCTAGTCTAACTTCATCTGCATCTCTATTGAAAAAGGAACAGAAAAAAAAAAATGGCCTCCTCTGATTGCAGCAACACTGGTAAAGTGAAATTGCCTCATTTTGTTTTTGTTTGTGTTTTTTTCTTTTTTATCTCTGCTCTGCTGGAGTTGGTGGTTAGGTGTCAGGGGAGTTTGTTATAAAAAGGTCAAACACATAACTTTGCAGCTTTCAGCCATCTCTATTCTTTTCTTTGGCAATTCGTCTCTCTGATTAAAGTTTGAGATCTGTCTAGGCACTGTTGGCTAGCCCTTCACATTGAATGATTTTATGCATCACTTCCCCCCAACATTGCTGAAAGCCCCTGCCAGGTCCAGTGTACGCTTTGCTTTAGCCTTTGAAACAGCTTATGTCCACCAACATTTCTTTCAGAGTATCCGTTATTGTCGTTTTTTTCTCCTTGTTTTTCTTTTCTTATTTGGTTTTTTCTTTTTTCTTTTTTTGTCATTGTCATTGTTCTTTATGTCCTTCCATTTTTTTTTTAAATTGACAGTGAAAGGAAAAAAGTGGGCTTTGGAGAGGCATTCCAGAAGAGAAATAAGTGATTTTTATTGACTTTGTCTGAGGTCTTCCTGTTCTTAATATATATTTTTTCTAATTTTTATTTATGAAGCAAGGGAAATTAAAAATTTACTTGACAATTCCTAATCAAAAAGAAATGGCAAGTTAAATGGTGGGGTCAGTGTTAAGAAGAACAAAGAAAGGAGCCAAAAAGAAAGAACAAATAAACCTGAGTCAAGGAATGATAATAGAGTTTTCTAAGTTTACAACTGTAGGAATTTAGCAATTGCCCAATCCATCCCCTTAATTTGACAGATAAAGAAACCAAGGCCAAGAAAGGCAAATTATGGACTCAAAGTGTACATAGCTGGATAGTAATAGTACCTAAACTATGACATAGTTCTCCTGCTTGAAAGTCTGATGTTCATTCTTCCATACTGAAATGTGATGAGCAGCTTCAATTTATTTCTGAGGAGACTAGAAGTGGAGGCAGAATCTTCAGGTAACACAACCATCCATTCCTTTCAGAGTCACCATTTTGCACACAGCTCACATACAAGGAGGTGAGAGGATTTAAGACAGAAATTGAATTACAGATTCAGGTTTGCAAGGTAGTATTTTTAAAAAAATTATTGATGTTATTTATTGATATTTACATTACAAACTGTTACAGAGTACTGCCACTTCATAAGAACTCTTTTATAGCAAAGAAAAATAGTTAAGTAAAACTTAACAAAACATATGACCTCATCTGAAAGTACATGAAGCATTTCACATCTGTAGTACTTTCTACCACCTCTCTCTTTTTAAATGAACAAAAATGTACTTTTTCTCCCACCCCACTGGAAAAAAAGAAAAAGGAAAATACGATTTTGTAACAAATATAGTCAAGCAAAACAAATATCCTCAGTGGTTTTACACAAATAGGTAGAATGGTCTCTATCATTTTTCTATTCCCCATATACATTGCTTTGTTGTAGTAGATAGAATGTGTCATCATCAATCTTCTGGAATCATGAATGACTATTGTATTGATCATAACTTTTCAAAGATGTATACTTTTGCAATGTTGTTATTTTATGAATTGTTCTTCTGGCTATGAACATTATTCTCTAGATTATCAATTGGGGAATAACTCTTTTTTCCTCTGAACTTTACTTAAATATCTCAGAAACAAGACTTTTATGAGACAGAGTTATCCTTGTTTATTATTTCTTTTTAAATCTTGGCTTTATTAAATTATGCAAAACTTTTAAAATTTTGTATTTATTTTTTTCTGTGCAAAAATATATTTTTAAAATGTTATACGATAAAAAAAATTATTTTCCATGATCCTTATTTAATCAAGAACATTTTTCCTATACTCATGAGTGTGATGGGCAATTTTTTTCTATATTACTTTAATTTGTTTGTGATATTATTTTTTGGTGATGTGGGCTTCAGTATAAAAAAAACATAATATAAAGGAGTAACTCACAAGTCCTGGTTGCTGGACATCCTTGCTCCTTTCTATGTAGTACTAATGAAGTTCTCCCCAAAATGCACTTTTTCTGCTAAACTTCTTGTAAAAACTTAGAGATGTCTTTCTGCAATGTGTTTAATTAGTCCTCAGCAATTCCTTCTTAGACTTTTGGCAGGAATAGTTCTAACTCCTCTCCCTGAAAGACTTTTAAACACTAAGTTCTAGATTGGCTTGCTACTTTATATAAAATTCATAGGGCACATGACCAAACCTCCTTAACCAATCTGAATGCATTTCCTGTGAAATGTTACTCCCATGCGTCCAAGGAATTTCAAGGACTTCTTATTAGGTCAAGGACTCTTTCCAACTAAGATGTTCAATTAATTGGTAGAATTCACAGAGGTTTTCTCTACCTGCCATCATGTAGCATCTCTGTCGGTTACTTTAAGTACTTTAGGTAATTGGGTGATTGATTGATTCAATCAATTCCCACTCTTACACAGACATTAGGGAATAGAACATCTGGAAACTAAATGTCACAAAGCAAATAAACTATTTTAAAAGAGAAAGATTAAAAGGAAAATAATTAGATTAGTGACAATGTGTTCCATTGAGTTAATAGCACAAAAAATGAACAAATATGCACACATGATTCATAGATTGAAAACAGAATTCTGATTATTATAATAGAATTCTAATAATGATACCCCATGCTGAAATGCTCTTCCTATTCATGTTTACCTACTGACTTTCCTGCATCTTTCAAGTCCCAATTAAAACTTCATCTTTTCCAATACCTCTTAATTCTTACATCCATAAATTATTTGCTATTTATTTCATTTATAGCTTATTTGTCCATGTTTGTTTGCTTGATGTCTCCATTCTTAGTTTGTAAGCATCTTGAGAGCAGGTATTATCTTTTGCCTCTTTTTAGACCCAGTACTTATCACATATTAAGCACTTGAGAAATATCTATTGGATAAATATTCTTCACATGCCTCTTTTTCTACCCTCATATTAGAGAATATTGCTCAGGTAGATAAATTGCTCAGGTTCTGATAGCAAATAGTCCCTTCAGAATTAAGGGTATTGGGGGTTCTAGGATTACATGTGGACCAAGATGGCACCCTCCTTGATGCTCTTGCCACAATTATCCCAACTCCATTTGGGTTCAAGCTCCCATGCCACATTTTGGTTCATTCAGCATTTTATATTCAGGACAAATAAAATGACAAACCCAACTGGCTGAAAGTCATTTTAACATTGGTCACTACTCTTCTAACAACAGGAAAAAGACATTTTAAAGTATGAAAGAAGAAAAGGGCTAGAATAAATTATTTGAGTCTGATTTTGTGTTATAAGAAGTATTAACAACCAGTTTGTTGGTCCATTGAATGATATCTCAGAAAACTAACTTGTGTTAGGATTTCTCTGCATTTTCTTAGAATGTATAAATAAAATTTTTTCCAATAAAGGATATTTATTCACTTTTTCATTGACAAACAACTTATCAACTTGTAGAAAAGTCAGTTTGGAACAAGTACATAATCCAATTATGCATGTGAGAGGCACCTTCCTTATACCTGAAAGGCATTACTATAAATAAGCAAATTAAGAATTTCTTTTTTTTTTAAGATTTTTGATTTTCAAAAACTATGCTTAGATAGTTTTCAACATTCACCCTTGAAAAACCTTGTGCTCCAATTTTTTTTTTGTAATTCCCTTTCTCTATTCCCTCTCCTAGAAAGCAAGAAATCCAATTTATGTCAAATATATGCAATTCTTCTATACTTATTTCCACAATTATAATGCTTCTCAAGAAAAATCAGATCAAAAAGGGAAAAAAATTGAGAAACAAAAGAAAATGCAAGCTAACAACAACAAAAAAAGTGAAAATACCATGTTTTGTGATCTACACTCAGTTCCCACAGACCTCTCTGTGGAAGCAGATGGCTCTCTCCATTACAAGACTATTAAAACTGGCCTGAATCACCTTGCATTTTAAAAGAGCCATGTCCATCAGAACTGATCATCATATAATCTTGGTTTTGTGTACAATGTATTTTTGGTTCCACTTACTTCACTTATCATCAGATCATGTAAGTCTCTAGGTCTTTCTGAAATCATCCTGATGATTGTTTCTTATAGAACAATAATATTACATAATGTTCATGTGCTATAACTTATTCAGCCATTCTCCAAATGATGGGCACCCACTCAATTTTCAGCTCCTTGCCTCTACAAAGAGAACTGTTACAAACATTTTTTGTACATGTGGGATCTTTTCCCTTTTGTATACATCTTTGGGATATAGGCCAAGTAGAGAGAGTACTGAATTAAAGGTGTACATACTTTGATAGTCCTTTGGACAGAATTCCGTATTGCTCTCCAGAATGATTGAATCAGTTCACAACTTCACCAACAATGTATTGGTGTCCAAGTTTTCCCACATCCCCTCCTCTTTCATGTCATTTTAGCTAATCTGAGAGGTATGTAGTGGCATCTCAGAGTTGTTTTGATTTGCATTTCTCTGACCAATAGTGATGTAGAGTATTTTTTTTCATATAACAGAAATGATTTCAATCTTCATCTGAAAATTGTCTGTTTATATCCTTTGACCATTTATCAATTGGAGAATGACTTGAATTCTTATAAATTTGAGTCAATTTTCTATATATTTTAGAAATGAGATCTTTAACAGAACCCCTTGGATGTAAATTTTTTCACAATTTATTGTTTCCCTTATAATCTTGCCTTTATTGCTTTTGTTTGTACACTTTTTTAAACTTAATATAATCAAAATAATCCATTTTGCATTTCATAATGAACTCTAGTTCTTCTCTGGCCACAAATTCTTTCCTTCTCCATTGATCTGAGAGGTAGATTATCCTTTGTTCTTCTAATTTGCTTATCTTTATGTCTAAATCATGAATTCATTTCAATCTTATTTTGGTATAAGGTATTAGGTATGAGTCAAGGCAAATTAAGCATTTCAATAAAAACTAAAATTAAAACATGCTGCCTAAAAATGAATACTGGTAATTAATATTTTACAGCACTTATAGTTTCAATATCAATCTTTTAAGCTGATTTTTTCTTATGTAAAGTTTTATTTCAGAGTGTTAATTATTTAAGCATTTAGCAAATTGAGAAGACAGAGATGCTTCTATTAAATCTGAAAATGTCACCTTCTTTATTTTCTTCTACTATGGCCATTTAAAGTTAGGAAAAATGTAGCAATACATACCTAATCTAGACTCCTATTTCTATTCTTTGGAAGTTCAGTGATTTAAATTTGAGTTCCCATCTTTTTTTCATAGTTTCAGGTGCTTCATGCAACCTGTTAATCTTTTTTATATGTCTCTTTTATAGTCTCTGATTTGGTGAATAAGTTATTAGGGATTGAGGAGATACAGAAATAATTAGATGGTCCTTTCCCTTGAAGAGTTTGCTATCCACTAGGGTAGATGAAGCTTAAATTAGTAATTATAGCACCACATAGAATGTAATGTTTCTTGGGAAATACAAGGGAAGTGCTCTGAGAAGTCACAGGAAAGAAGAATATAAAGAAGGAGGGCTCAGAAATGCAACTGCATACCAATAAACATATACCTATTCTGATTTGTCCTAAGGACCTTTATTTATAGATAAATTAAAAATTCTACTTGTAATTAACAAAAAGAGAATTAAGCAGATCTTCTAGTTCTGACAGAAAGCTGTCTCTTCATTTCAGTTTGCATAATTCACTTTTACCCAGTTTAAAATCCATGTTGTAGGAAAGCTACCCTATACCTATAAAAAAACTAAGTGTTTTACTCAATGAGTGACCTATTGGGAGATCACAACTTCTGCTGAAGCTAAGCCAGGGAGGGAATTTCTTCTCCACTTAGTGTTTAAATATTTCATTTTCAACTATATTGGTTTGGTTGGCAGAATTTAAGATATCTCATCACACTTCATCAAAATTTCATTTTTAGAATGTTTGAGATCAATAATTCAATGAGCATTTATTAAATACTCACTAACTACTGTGCTGGTTACTAAAGACACAAAGAAAAGAATGAAATGATCCTTTTTCCCAACAAGTTGACAAAGTGGAAAGGAGATATAAATATAGTAAAATAAGAACAAAACAAATACAAAGGAATTTGAAAAGCACTTAAGACAATCTTCATGAATAAGGTAACATTTCAGGTAACTCCTCAAAGGAGTTAGAATTTCTAAGATGTTGATATAAGAAGAGATAGATCTCCAGATGTAGAAAAGGGTAACATTATGTATGAGGAATACCAAGTAGGTCAGTTTGGTTGAAATGGATAGTGTCTAAAAGACAATGATGTGTCATCACTCTGGAGAAAATAGAATGTTATTACAGTGTTATAAGTTCTAAAAGATTAAAGGAGTTTTTTTTTTTCCTGGAAGCAGCTGGGAACTGGGGAAGCTTCTTGAGCAAGAAGGGCAGAAGAGGGGGTGACATGGTTAGACAGATACTATAGACATTTCAGTTTAAAACTGTGCCTAACATGGACTGAAGGCAGGAAAGACTGGAAGCAGGTAGATACATTAGGAAACCTTTAGAGAAGGAATTATTAGGTGTAGTGTCATAGAGAGGAAAAAATGGTTGATAGGGAAAGACAAAGTAGAATAGATAAGATTTGACACTAATTGGATATGATGGGTATAGAAGTGACAAGTCAGATATATTAATAAGTTACAAATGTTATTGAATAGAAGAACAGTGGTACTATCAATAGAAATAGAGAAATTAGGAAAAGGGTAGATTCCAGGAGAAGGATATTCAGTTCTGTTTTAGAGCTACTGAGTTCATGAGTCTGATTCCCCAAAGTCTCTTCTAACAATCATTAGTTTTCCCATTGTATGTGTTTTGCTAAAAAAAAAAAAAAAAAAAAAAAAAAAAAAAAAAAAAAGTACTGCTCCTGATTCTTTAAAAGCTAAGACTAATGATACTACAGTAGACAAGATGAACATTCAAAGTGAAATTCAAGGGCATTTCAACATAATGTTGATTATGTTGAGTGGACACAGTGAATTTTTTTGTGTGCCAACTTATGTATTTTAAATGACAGAAATTTCTTCTTTTCCTAGAACAGAATTTCGTGATAACCATGGTAACTGTGTGAAAAGTGTGTCACAAAAACATATCAAAAACTTTAGTAGCAGAGAGAACAATTTTTTCAAACTTTATTTAGGGTACAAAAAGCTGACTTGATTTTTTTCTCTTTCTTTTCCATATTTTTCCCTCTTATTCTTATTCTATTTTATTATGCAAATTAAATTCTACTCATGATAATAACTAGAATGATTTTTTTCCTTGTCCATGGGCAGATATGTAGATACACATACAGTAGATCAGGTGATGGGGCCAGAGTCAAGAAAACCTGAATTCAAATATACTCTTAAATTTACCTAGATGTATGACTCTGAACAAATCATTTAACTTCTACTTCAGTTTTCTCATCATTAAATGGGAGATGATAATTTGTTTAAGTTGTTTTTCAGTCATTCTGACTCTTCAAGACCTCATTTTGAATTTTCTTAGCAAAGATGGTGGAGTGATTTGCAATTTCCTTCTCCAGTTTATTTTATAGATAACAAACTGAGGCAAACAAGGTTAAGTAAACATGCCTAGAGTCACACAACTAGTAAGTATCTGAGATTGGATTTGAACTTGCAAAGAAGTGTCTTCCTGACTTCCCAGAACTATTTCCACTGTGTCACTTAGCTACCCTGGGCATAATTATAGCATCTTAGTTACAGGCTTTTTTGTGAAAATAATGTGAGATATCTGTACAGACCTTTGCAAATCTTAAAACATACAAATGCCAGCTTTTGTCTTTTAAATATATTTTTATCTCCCTACTTTCTCTATTCTCTGTATCCAAAGTCCTTCTCTCCTATACTCTGAAAACAACTGTCAATCATTTAGTAACTCCATTATGCACTTGTCTCCAGAATCCAGACCTCATAACTTCTAGTCACCCTGATTTATTTAGGTTCACCAAGCATTGTCTTACCTGTCTTATATTAATAGCCATTTTACAAGGTCTTCATTACTTCCTAATTCTGCAAATTCCATTTCCTTATTTATCTTGCTAAAGGCAGAGTTGAGAGAGAAGTTCATTATCTCAGCTATTTTATAGTCATCATTAATTTTAAGCTCTTATTTGTTATGGGCCCAGCTACTCTCAAGTATTTCTTCCCCTCAAGGTACTTATAAAATACCTTATTGGTTTTCTTGATGCATTTGGCCAGCACTAGCTAGTTATATCATTTAATCTGCCTTTTCCATCCTTTTTCTGGGAGGCTTGGGAGATTCCTCCCCCCCCCCACATTGTTTAATCCTTCCTCTCCTTTAGCTTTCCCAGTGAAGTGTTCTTATTCTCTTTCACAAAATCAGGAAGAGTGTTAGAAGAAGAAATAACCATTGATATCTCCTAGTCCATCCCTCCCTCCCTTTCTTTGATACAGACAAGATTATGGAGATCCTTCAAGTTGAAGTGACTTTCATGTCACATAGCTCAAAGACAAAGCGGTAGTTCTCCCTCTGTGTTTCTATTTTTTACTTTGCCTTTTCACCAAACTTCTGTTATTTGTTTTAACTATCTCCAGATCTCAGTACTTTAAAGAGACACATGGGCTTCTTTTGTTCTTTTTCAGGGAAATTATCCATTACTGTCTTTAGGGATTCTTCAGATTTCTTCCAGACTCATGGATTTTAATACTTCCTCCCAGTGCCCCATAGTCACCAGTTTTTTTTTTTTTTAATTCCCTAAACCATACTTTCTGGAAATCTAATACCCTTCTAGGACTGTCTCCTGTGAAGTCATTCCTTACTGTGCTAAATTCAAGTAGCTCATGTTCAAGGTCACTAAAATTCCTTAATAATATTACATTTTCTATGGCCTTATTCTTTTATCAGAAAGACCATATCTCAGTGGGATATCTCCTCTGGTAGGGTTTTCTATTTTTTTATATATAATTTGTTCTGTATTTGACCAAGATCCATGCATATTTTAATGTGGCCATGTAGTTGTCTGACTACAAAGTGCCTTATAACTGTGATGGAATTGAAAAGGCCACATCCTGTATGCTTGTTATGCTTTTGGTTTATTAAACTGGAGCTTTGTCTTAAAAGCTATGTCCTTTAGAACTAGATTTCTGTAGTAGGTACCTTACTATACTCCATTACCCAATCTAATCCCCACATACACACACTCTCTCTCTCTCTTTCTTACACACACACACACACACACTTTTTGTCCCAATGGAAACAAAACAAAAAAGACCTTTAAATTGTAATTATCTGCAGTGGCACAATGATTGCAAAAACTCTTTTGGTTGCAATTTTTAATGCTATTATGTGAGCAGAAGTCTACTCATACAATAGCAAAAATGGGGACATTCTTCTAAGTCAATAGTATAATCTCAACAATTAAGAGTTGAAAGATTGCCACAAATAATGGTTATTACAAACTTATTCTTTCAATTGTGGGAAAACTTGAAATTTCCTTAAAATATCCTCTATTTTTGAAGTTCTTTATTAGTTCTCATTACTTATAGTCCATTCTGAATTTTATATATACATATATAAAGAGAATTCCTCTTTAAGCATTAAGGGCAACTATCAACCAATAAGGGTGGGAAGAGTATTTTCTTTAAATTTGAACCTTGAAGTGGATTTGGTAGTAAAATAATATAGTGTTGAAAATGATAATAGTATTTTGAAATAAGATTACAAATCCAAATTAATTCCATTCCTGTAAATATAAATCTCACTGATATTATAGCCTTCCTATACAAAATTAAGTTTTTGTATGTATTTGGCACTTTTGCTTAAGAATTTACTCTTAGGGAACTTCCAGGGATGGAGGCAAGATGGCAGAGTGAAGGCAGAAAGCTGCTTGAGTTCTCCCAGTTTCTCTTGAAAACCACATGACCACCAATTCTCTGGACAGAGTCTGATGGAATGAAACCCCTCTCCAGCTCATAATAGACTGGAAAAACTTCAAGAAAGGTCAGTCTCACTGGGGTGAAAATGGTGTTCAGCACAGCTAAGATGGAGTCTGGGAAAGCCAGTAAGAGCATCTTAATCATAGCAGATCAGCAACTGAGATCTTAAGTCCTGGCTCAGTAGAGAAGTAGAGTGGCAGGGCAGCCTCCAGTCCCAGCTCAGAAGGCAAATTCTGGGAAATCATGGGAAAAGCAGAGAAAGACCCCTATGGGCCTAAGTGCCCAAAGTTAAGGCTCAGAACTTCACAGGAAGCTTGGGACAGCACCCCTTTACCCCAGAAGCAGAGCTCTATCCTGAAAGCAAAAAAAAAAAAAAAAAAGGAGGTAACAAAAGTAAAGAAAGAAAATGAATAAGAATCAGAAAATAACCTTGACCATAGAAAGCTACTATGATGACAAAGAAGATCAAAACACCAACTTGGATGACTACAAAATATCCACAGAAGAAATTTCAAAGGGTGATATGAATTAGTCCAAAGCCCAAAGAGGCTTCTTGAAAGTGCTTATAAAAGCTTTAAAAGGCAAATGAGAGAGGTAGAAGAAAAAAATGAGAAAATAAATGAGAGATATGCAAGAGGGAATCAACATCTTGGAAAAGGAAGGCAATTCCTTAATATATACAGTTGGCCAACTGCAAAATAAAAATCCACTGAAAAAAATAAAACATTACTGTAGAAGACGGAATTACTCAAATGAAAAAGGAGATACAAAAACTAACTGAAAAAAATTACATAGGGCAAATGGAAGCTAATGACTTCATGAGATATCAAGGATTAGTCAAATAAAGTAAAAAGAATGAAAAAATAGAAGAAAATATAAAATGTCTCAATGGAAAAACAGCTAACCTGGAAAAGTGATCCAGAAGAGATGATTTTAAAATTATTAGTCTACCTGAAGGTCATGGCCAAAAATGAACCTGGTTAGCATTCTTCAAGAGATCATCAAGAAAAAAACTACACCAATGTTCTAGAAAGATAGGGGGAAATAGTCATTAAAAGAATCAATCATCTCTGGAAAGAGATGCCACAAAAATTTCCCAAAGAAAATTGTTACAAAACTCTGGAACTATAATCTCAAGGAAAAAATACTACAAACTGCCAGAAAAAAATAATTCAATTATCAGGGATTAGCAGTCAGGATTACCCAGATTCTGGAAGCTTTTATAAAAAGGAAAAGAGGGCCTGGAATACTATACTTCCAAAGGAAAATAACCTGGGGTTATCACCAAAAAGTAACTATCCAGTGAGACTAAGCATCTTCTTTCAGGGAAGATGATGGATCTTTAATGAAGTAAGAGACTTTCAATTATTTCTATTGAAAAAAAAAAAACAGAACTAAAAAGAAAATTTGATCTTCAAACACAGAATTCAAGAGAAGCATAGCAAGGTAAACAGGGGGAAATTTATATACTATTTAAAGGTTAAACTGTTTGCATCCTTAGACAGGAAAATGATATCTGTAACTCTTGAGAATTGTGTCTGTTATTGGAGCTGATAGAAGGAGGGCATCACATGGATAGATGGTGTGGTTGTGAATGGATTCTGAAGTGATAATATCAAAGAAAAAGACATTAGAAAGAAGGACTGTGCAGGAAGAAGAGGAAAGGGGAGATGTAATGGGACAAATTAGATTACATGAAGAGGCATAATAAACCTATTACAATTGAGGGTAAGAAAGGAGGGTGATGAGCATTGTCTGAAGTTTGATTTCATCAATTTTGGCTCAAAAGGGGAATAACTTAATCAATCAGTTGGATATAAAAATTTATCTAACCCTACAATGAAGTAGGAAGAGAAAGAGGAAAGAAAAGGAAGGGCCTAGATACAGGGGCAGGCAGAAACACTAGGAGAAAAAACTTTGAGAAAGGAAAAGAATGATAGAAGATAGAACAGATAATAGGTAGAATAGGTTAAAAAATAAAACATTACTAAGGAGGAACCGAATGGAAAAAAAGAACCAGAAAAGGAGAGAAAATAGGATGGAGGGAAATACAGAATTGGGAATCATAACTGTGAGTGTAAATGGAATGAACTCTCCTATAAAATGAAAGTAAATAGCAAAGTGGATTAAAAATCACAATCCTACAATATGTTGCTTACCAAAAACATTGTTGAGACAGAGAGACACACAGAGTAAAGATCAAAGTCTGAAACAGAATTTATTATGCTTCATCTGAAGAAAAACAAACAAACAAACAAACAAACAAAAAACGGGGTAGCAATTTTGTTCTCAGATAAAGCAAAAGCAAAAATAGATCTAATTAAAAGAGATAAGAAAGGAGCATACATCTTGATAAAGGGTACCATAAATAATGAAGTAGCAATGATATTAAATATATTTGCACCAATGGTAGAGCATACAAATACCTAGAGAAGATATTAAGCCAATTACAAGAAGAAATGTACAATACAACTATATTAGTGGGGGATCTTGACCTTCCCCTCTCAGAATCAGACAAATCTAACCACAAAAATAAATGAAGAAAAAAACAAGGATGTTAATAGAGTCTTAGAAAACCTAGATTTGATAGACTTCTGGAGAAAATTTGAACAGGGAGAAAAAGGAATATACCTTTTTCATGGAAGCACATGTCACTTAAACAAAAATTGATCATGTATTAGGAAATAAAAACCTCACAATCAGATGTAGAAAGGCAGAAACAGTAAATGCTTCCTTTTCAGACCATGATGCATTAAAAAATCATATTGAAAAAGGACTAGGTAAAGATGGGCTAAGAGCCAATTGGAAATTAAATAAATAAAAATAAGAATGAATGGTTCAAACAACAAATCACAGAAACAATCTATTATCTCATGCAAGAGAATGACAATAATGAGACAACATATCAAAACCTATAGATTCAGCCAAAGCAGCTCTTAGGGGAAATTTTATATCTCTGAATATTTACGTGAATAAAATAGGGGAAAATGAGATCAATGAATTGGGCAGGCAACTTAAAAAGCTAGAAAAAGAACAAAATAAAACCCCCAAGTAAATACCAGATTTGAAATTCTGAAACTCAAAGGAGATATTAATAAAGTCAGAACTAAGAAAACTATTGAAATAATCAATTAAACTAAGAGTTGATTTTATGAAAAAATCCAAAAATTAGATAAATGTTTAGTAAACTTGATTAGAAGGAAAGAAACAAATCAAATTACTAGCATCAAAAATGAAAAAGATGACCTTATCATCAATGGAAAAGAAATTAAAGCAATAATTAGAAGTTCTGTCTAACTGTGTGGCAACAAATCTGACAATATAATTGAAATTGATGAATATTTACAAAAAATATAAATAGTCTTGATTAATAGAAGAGGAAACAATACTTAAATAGTCCCATTTTAGAAAAGAAATTAAACAAGCCATCAATGAACTCCTTAAGAAAACTTCTCCCTCTCCCAGGGTCAGATAAATTCACAATTAAATTCTACCAAACATTCAAAGAGCAATTAATTCCAATACTACTGGGGTCCTCAAACTATGGCCTGTGGGCCAGATGCAGCAGTTGAGGATGTTTATCCTCCTCACCCAGGGCTATGAAGTTTCTTTATTTAAAGGCCCACAAAACAAAGTTTTTGTTTTTACTATAGGCTGGCCCTCCAACAGTCTGAGGGACAGTGAACTGGTCCCCTATTTAAAAAGTTTGAGGACCCCTGAACTATTTGGAAAAATAGGTAAAGAAAGAGTCCTGCCAAATTCCTTCTATGATAAAAATATGGTACTGATACCTAAACCAGGAAGAGCCAAAACAGAAAAAAAAGTATAAATCAATCTTCCTAATAAATATTGATGCAAAAGTCATCAAAACCATATGGTACTAGCTAAGAAATAGAGTGACTTATCAGTGAAATACATTAGATACAATATAATATTCAAGACAATAGTAATCTAGTATTTGATAAATCCTGAACTCCAGCTTCTGGGATAAGAACTCATTATTTCACAAACATTGTTGGGAAAGCTGGAAAATAACATACCAGAAACTCAGCATAGACCTATATCACACACCTCATACCAAAATAAAGTCAAAGTGGGTTTATGATTTGGGCATGAAGGGTGATACCATAAGGAAGTTAGAATAGTATGGGATAATTTATCTCTCAGATCTTTGAAGAAGGGAAGAATTTATGATAAAAAAGAAATAGAGAACATTATGAAAGGCAAAATGAAAAACTTTGATTACATTAAATTAAAAAGTTTTTGCACAAACAAAGCCAACTGAAACAAGATTAAGAAGGAAGCACAAAGTTCACAAATTTTTATAACCAGTGTTTCTGATAAAGGTGTCATTTCTAAAATATATAAAGAACCATGTCAAATTTGTAAGAATACAAATCATTCCCCAATTGATAAATGGTCAAAGGATATGAACATGAAATTTTTAGATGATATAATTAAAACCACCTATAATCATATGAAAAAAAAAATACTCTAAGTCATTGATTAGAAAAATGCAAATTAAAACAACTCTGAAGTACCATCTCACAATTCTCAGATTGGCTAAGATGATAGGAAAAAAAATAATGATAAATGTGGGAAAACTGGGAGACTAATGCACTATTGGTAGAGTTGTAATTGATCCAACCATTTTGGGGATCATTGTAGATCTATATCCAAAGGACTATAAAATTGTGTATACTCTTTGACCCAGCAGTGTCATTATTGGGTCTGTATTCTAAGGAAATCATAAAATAGAAAAAGGACCCACATGTGCAAAAATGTTTGTTGCAGCTCTTTTTGTAGTAACAAAGAATTAGAAAATAAGAAGATGCCTGTCAGTTGGGTAATGGTTGAATAAGTTATTGTATACAAAGATAATTGCATATTTTTGTTCTATAAAAATGATGAACAAGCTGATTTCAGAAAGGTCTGGTAAGATTTATATGAATTGATATTAAGTGAAACAAGCAGAACCAGGAATACACAGTAACAGCAAGAATGTGTACTGATCACCTATGAAAGACTTGACTCTTCTCAGTGGTTCTGTGGCCCGAGGCATCCCATTAGACTTTGCATAGAAAACCCCATTTGCATCCAGAAAAAACTACTGAGATTGAATGCAAATCAACACATGCTATGTTCACTTCTCTTTTCTGCTTTTTTTCCCCTATTCCATGGTTTTTCCTTTTTGTTCTGATTTTTTTCTCCTAATGTGATTCATAAAGCAATGTGTATTTCCATAAAGATATTAAATTGAAAAGAAAAAAATAAAGTTGGTAAACATTTTTAAAAAATTATTATATATATAACCAGACACTTATAATATCTCATACATGTATAACCATAAAAATAAAATAATTAATAAAAACAAAATGAATTAGAATTTTTAAAGAGATCAGTGTCTAAAATGAGAGTTTATAATTTAGAACAAATACAGTAAATAATATCCCAACCATCATTTTCTCTGTAAAAGAGAATAATAGAGTAAAAATGCAAAACAAAATTACAAAAGCAAAAGGGAAAGGAATTTTTAAAAAGATCCAAAGACAAGATTTGAAGAATATATGACAGTTTGCAGGGCATTTCTATCTATTAGGGGGAAAAACATAAAAAGTATTTCTGGGATATCACAATTAAACAAATAATTTAGAAAAATAACCCAGATATTAGAAACTGACAACCATCTATAATAGGTTTTAATAATCTATAAAACACAAACAGAAGGAAAACCAGATTTTAACTCACCAAGAAAGTGGTTTTAAATCCTGTTTTGGTCTTTGACTGTATTTATATCTGATGAAACTTTAATTGAATCATACTTTGAGTCACTCATTCAATAGATTGAAAAGAATGAATGATTGGAAGTGGCAACAGAGAAAAATAAAGAAAAGTTAAAGCAAACCATATTATTAGAAGAAAATAAATTTGTATAATGTGTGGTAATTTCTGAATGAGAATATTAATGAATCTGTCCATTTTTTCTGTCTTACAGTATACATTTTTTTTTAAATTTTTTATTTAATAATTACATTATATTGACACTCGTTTCTGTTCCGATTTTTTCCCCCTCCCTCCCTCCACCCCCTCCCCTAGATGGCAAGCAGTTCTTTATATGTTGGATATGTTGCAGTATATCCTAGATACAATATATGTTTGCAGAACCGAACAGTTCTCTTGTTGCGTAGGGAGAATTGGATTCAGAAGGTATAAATAATCCGGGAAGAAAAACAAAAATGCAGATAGTTTACATTCGTTTCCCAGTGTTCTTTCTTTGGGTGTAGCTGCTTTTGTCCGTCATTTATCAATTGAAACTCAGGTCTCTTTGTCAAAGAAATCCACTTCCATCAAAATATGTCCTCATACAATATCATTGTCGAAGTGTATAATGATCTCCTGGTTCTGCTCATTTCACTTAGCATCAGTTCATGTAAGTCTCGCCAGTCCTCTCTGTATTCATCCTGCTGGTCATTTCTTACAGAACAATAATATTCCATAACATTCATATACCACAATTTACCCAGCCATTCTCCAATTGATGGGCATCCATTCATTTTCCAGTTTCTAGCCACTACAAACAGGGCTGCTACAAACATTTTGGCACATACAGGTCCCTTTCCCTTCTTTAGTATTTCTTTGGGATATAAGCCCAATAGAAACACTGCTGGATCAAAGGGTATGCACAATTTGATAATTTTTTGGGCATAATTCCAGATTGCTCTCCAGAATGGTTGGATTCGTTCACAACTCCACCAACAATGCATTAGTGTCCCAGTTTTCCCGCATCCCCTCCAACATTCATCATTATTTTTTCCTGTCATCTTAGCCAATCTGACAGGTGTGTAGTGGTATCTCAGAGTTGTCTTAATTTGCATTTCTCTGATCAATAATGATTTGGAACACTCTTTCATATGAGTGGTGATAGTTTCAATCTCATCCTCTGAAAATTGTCTGTTCATATCCTTTGACCATTTATCAATTGGAGAATGGCTTGATTTCTTATAAATTTGAGTCAGTTCTCTATATATTTTGGAAATGAGGCCTTTATCAGAACCTTTAACTGTGAAAATGTTTTCCCAGTTTGTTGCTTCCCTTCTAATCTTGTTTGTATTAGTTTTATTTGTACAAAGGCTTTTTAATTTGATGTAATCGAAATTTTCTATTCTGTGATCAGTAATGGTCTCTAGTTCATCTTTGGTCACAAAATTCTTTCTCCTCCACAAGTCTGAGAGATAAACTATTCTATGTTCCTCTAATTTATTTATAATCTCGTTCTTTATGCCTAGGTCATAGACCCATTTTGATCTTATCTTGGTATATGGTGTTAAGTGTGGGTCCATGCCTAATTTCTGCCATACTAATTTCCAATTATCCCAGCAGTTTTTATCAAATAATGAATTCTTTTCCCAGAAGTTAGGGGCTTTGGGTTTGTCAAACACTAGATTGCTATAATTGACTATTCTGTCTTGTGAGCCTAGCCTTTTCCACTGATCCACTAATCTATTTCTTAGCCAATACCAAATGGTTTTGGTGACTGCTGCTTTATAATATAATTTTAGATCAGGTACAGCTAGGCCACCTTCATTTGATTTTTTTTTTCATTAATTCCCTTGAGATTCTCGACTTTTTATTGTTCCATATGAATTTTGTTGTTATTTTTTCTAGATCAATAAAATATTTTCTTGGAAGTCTGATTGGTATAGCACTAAATAAATAGATTAGTTTAGGGAGTATTGTCATCTTTATTATGTTCGCTCGGCCGATCCAAGAGCACTTAATATTTTTCCAATTATTTAAGTCTGACTTTATTTGTGTGGAGACTTTTTTATAATTTTGCTCATATAATTCCTGACTTTCCTTTGGTAGATAGATTCCCAAATATTTTATGGTATCAACAGTTATTCTGAATGGAATTTCTCTTTGTATCTCTTGCTGTTGGGTTTTGTTGGTGATATATAAAAATGCTGAGGATTTATGGGGATTTATTTTGTAGCCAGCTACTTTGCTAAAATTATGAATTATTTCCAATAGCTTTTTGGTAGAATCTCTGGGGTTCTCTAGGTATACCATCATATCATCTGCAAAGAGTGATAGTTTGGTTTCCTCATTGCCTACTCTAATTCCTTTTATATCTTTCTCGACTCTTATTGCCGAGGCTAGTGTTTCTAATACGATATTAAATAATAATGGTGATAGTGGGCAACCTTGCTTCACTCCAGATCTTACTGGGAAAGGTTCCAGTTTTTCCCCATTGCATATGATGCTTACTGATGGTTTTAAATATATGCTCCTGACTATTTTAAGGAAAAGTCCATTTATTCCTATGCTCTCAAGTGTTTTTATTAGGAATGGATGTTGGATTTTATCAAATGCTTTTTCTGCATCTATTGAGATGATCATGTGGTTTTTGTTTGTTTGGTTATTGATATAGTCAATTATGCTAATAGTTTTCCTAATATTGAACCAGCCCTGCATTCCTGGTATAAATCCTACTTGGTCATAGTGTATTATCCTGGTGACAATTTTCTGTAATCTTTTTGCTAATATTTTATTTAAGATTTTAGCATCAATATTCATTAGGGAGATTGGTCTATAATTTTCTTTCTCTGTTTTCAGCCTACCTGGTTTAGGTATCAGTACCATATCTGTGTCATAAAAGGAGTTTGGTAGGACTCCTTCAATCCCTATTTTTTCAAATAGTTTATATAACATTGGAGTTAATTGTTCTTTAAATGTTTGGTAGAATTCACATGTAAATCCATCTGGTCCTGGGGATTTTTTCTTAGGGAGTTGATTGATAGTTTGTTCTATTTCTTTTTCTGAGATGGGACTGTTTAGGATATTTACTTCTTCCTCTGTTAGTTTGGGCAAGCTGTATTTTTGGAGGTATTTTTCTATTTCATTTAAGTTGTCGAATTTATTGGCATAAAGTTGGGCAAAGTAACTCCTAATTATTGCTCTAATTTCCTCTTCGTTAGTGGTGAGTTCTCCCTTTTCATTTTTAAGACTAACAATTTGATTTTCCTCTTTCCTTTTTTTAATCAGATTTACTAAGGGTTTGTCTATTTTGTTGGTTTTTTCATAGAACCAACTCTTAGTTTTATTAATCAATTCAGTAGTTTTTTTACTTTCAATTTTATTGATCTCACCTTTTACTTTTAGAATTTCAAGTTTAGTGTTTGACTGGGGGTTTTTAATTTGTTCCTTTTCTAGCATTTTTAATTGCAAACCCAATTCATTGACCTTCTCTTTCTCTATTTTATACAAATAGGCCTCTAGAGATATGAAATTTCCCCTTATTACCGCTTTGGCTGCATCCCATACATTTTGGTATGATGTCTCATTATTATCGTTTTCTTGGGTGAAGTTATTAATTATGTCTATGATTTGCTGTTTCACCCAATCATTCTTTAGTATGAGATTATTTAGTTTCCAATTATTTTTTGGTCTACTTCCCCCTGCTTTTTTGTTGAATGTAATTTTCATTGCATCGTGGTCTGAAAAGGATGCATTTACTATTTCTGCCTTACTACATTTGAGTTTGAGGTTTTTATGTCCTAATATATGGTCAATTTTTGTATAGGTTCCATGAACTGCTGAAAAGAAAGTGTATTCCTTTCTGTCTCCATTACATTTTCTCCAGAGATCTATCATATCTAACTTTTCTAGTATTCTATTTACCTCTTTGACTTCTTTCTTATTTATTTTGTGGTTTGATTTATCTAATTCTGAGAGTGAAAGGTTAAGATCTCCCACTATTATAGTTTTACTGTCTATTTCTTCTTGCAGCTCTCTTAGTTTCTCTTTTAAGAATTTAGATGCTACCCCACTTGGTGCATATATGTTTAATATAGATAGTGCTTCATTATCCATGCTACCCTTTAGCAAGATATAGTGTCCTTCCTTATCTCTTTTAATTAGGTCAATTTTTGCTTTAGCTTGATCTGAGATCAGGATGGCTACCCCTGCTTTTTTGACTTCACCTGATGCATAGTAGATTTTGCTCCAACCTTTTACCTTTAACCTGCATGTATCTCCCCGCTTCAGGTGTGTTTCCTGTAAACAACATATTGTAGGATTCTGGCTTTTAATCCATTCTGCTAACCGCTTCCTCTTTATGGGGGAGTTTACCCCATTCACGTTTATGGTTAGAATGACCAATTCTGTATTACTTGCCATCTTGTTAACCCCGGTTTATGCTTTCCTCCCTTCTTTCCCCTTTCCCCCCTTCCAAGTATTAAGCTTGTGAGCACCCCTTGCTTCTCACAGCCCTCCCTTTTTAGTGTCCCTCCCCCCACCTTAGAGTTCCTCCCCCTATCTTACCCCTTTCCCTCCCAGTTCCCGTATTCCCTTCCGCTTAGCTTATTCCTTCCCTTTCCACTTTTCCCTTCTCACTTTTCAATGAGATGGGAGAAGTTTCACCATAGATTGAATATGTCTTAAGATTTTTCACTTAAAGCCAATTCTGAAGGCAGTAAGATACCCACTATATTCATCCCCCTCCATTCTTTCTCTCAGATATAATAGGTTTCCTATGCCTCTTCATGAGATGTACTACCCCCACTTTACCCTTTTTCTGGTACAATGTCCTTTCCACATCAATTTCTAGAACAAGGTATACATGTATTCTTTATACATCTATATAGTCAAAATATAGTTCCCAAGATTAATCTTTACCTTTTTAGGTTTCTCTTGAGTTCTATATTTGTAGATCAAACTTTTTGTTAAGTTCTGGTTTTTTCATCAGAAATAGATGAAATTCGCTTACTTCGTTGAATGTCCATCTTCTTCCCTGGAAAAAGATGCTCATTCTCGCTGGGTAAGTTATTTTTGGTTGCATACCAAGTTCCTTAGCCTTTCGGAATATCATATTCCAGGCCCTTCGATCTTTTAATGTGGATGCTGCCAGATCCTGGGTGATCCTTATTGTGGCTCCTTGATACTTGAATTGGGTTTTTCTAGCCGCTTGCAATATTTTTTCTTTCATCTGAGGGTTCTGGCATTTGGCCACTATATTCCTTGGTGTTTTGATTTTAGGATCCCTTTCAGTGGGTGATCGATGAATCCTTTCAATGTTTATTTTTTCCTCTGTTCCTATGACTTCTGGGCAGTTCTCTTTGATAATTTCCTGGAAGACAGTGTCCAGGCTCTTTTTTTCATCATGTTTTTCTGGGAGTCCAATGATTCTCAGATTGTCTCTCCTGGATCTGTTTTCCAGGTCTGTTGTCTTCCCCAGAAGGTATTTCACATTTTTCTCCATTGTTTGATTTTTTTGGATTTGCTTGACTGATTCTTCTTGTCTCCTCGAGTCATTCAATTCCACTTGTTCAATTCTGATTTTCAGTGAAGTATTCTCTTCACTCACTTTTTTAAAATCTTTTTCTAATTGTCCAATTGAGTTCTTTTGTTCTGTGGAATTTTTTTCCATTTCGCCAATTTTGTTTTTTAGAGAGCTGTTTTCTGTTTCCAGTTCACTAATCCTATTTTTCAAGGATTTTACTTCTTTATCCACTCTCTCTTTAACTTTCCCCAGGCTCTTTTGCCAAGCCTCCCTCTCCTTTTCCCAAGCCTCACTCTGCTTTCCCCATTTTTCTTCTAGCTCCCTTGTGAGAGCCTTTTTAATCACTTCTATGAGGTTCATCTGTGCTGAGGAACAGACGATCTCCTCCTTTGGGGATTCACCTGGGGACTGCCTGTTTTTAGTCTCCTCAGGATTTAGAGTCTGCTCTCTATCTGTATAGAAGCTGTCAAGGGTTAAAGTCCTCTTCAGCTTCTTGCTCATTCTGTCTATTAATCAGAGACAAACTACCAAAGAAAAACAGAAAAAACTGGAGTCTTTCTTTGGGGGGGGGGGGGCTGGGTGTGTTATTGAGCTTCCTCTACAGACTGCAGGGGGCAGCAGTGAGGCACTAGCAGGACTGTGCTGCGCCTGCGCTCTGAGATCCCAAAGCGTGCTGAGTCACTGAGGGGGGGGGGGGGGAAGGGGGGACGGCCAGGTCCTGAGAGACTCCAGCTGTTTGGGGTTGTATTCTTCAGCCCCGGTGTTTTTAGCTTCTCTGCTGGGCTGTTGACTTGCTGCCGGAGCAAAGTATCCAAACCTGTAGCGAAGCTCTCCCCGCAGAGACGGCTACGATCACTCTCCACCCCCTCTCCAGTCTGCTCCTGTGCCCTCACTGCCACTGCCTGCCGCCTGCGCCCGATCTAAAACCGCCCCAGCCCTCCAGTAAAGGTAGACCTTTCTTGGCGGATCTCAAGGATGGCTTCTCTTGGTAACTATTTGTGGGTTTTTTTCAGTCAAGCATTGATTCAGAGGCTTGTAATGAAATGGATAGTGAGAGAAAGCGTGGAGCTTATGCAGCTGTGAGCCTCCTCTCCGCCATCTTAACCGGAAGACAGTATACATTTTTAATAAATGTATACACTCACATTCTGGAATCACAAAAATTACAAAGTCAAAAAGAAACCTTGTTCGATTATGACCAAATAATATTGAATAAGGAAATATGAACAAAAGATGTAAATAAGTACAGAATAAATTATTACATTTCTGAATAATGGATCACTGTTATTGGAAATGTATTAATTCTGAATTACAGAAACAATAAATTACTAAAGAGAATAATAGCAATAAGGTCACATATCAAAATTGATATATTTATCTTGTTAATTTGTAGTAGCATTTCACATGTTGAATTAGTTTGTAACTCTTCTTTTAAAAGTGATTATATTCTCTGATTATTTATCTACAGAGAAAAGACCTCTGGTGTAATATCTAGATTAGCTTTCTGGAGGATGGGCCTTGGTCTTAGGTGGAGAAGTGATGAAGGCAGGAGAGACATCACAAAGATGGTCAAGGATAGAGTCTTTTTATTTCAAGTCCTCTCAGCCCTTAAATATTTCAATATGATTACATCATTACAGCACACTGAGCATGTGCCAACTGTAGAACCACTACATTACTATATCACACTAAGTATATGAGAACTAGAGTAATCACATTGTTACATCACACTAAGGCTATGTGAACTAGAGACCATTATCTCATCAATCACACTGAGTAAACACCCTGTTGTAAGTAGCCTTGCTTCAAGTATACCTTTCCCAGAGTTCCCCCACTATCTGGGGTCCTCTACACTCTGGCTTTAGGTTTTGTTTGTTTGTTTGTTTGTTTTGTTAATCCGCTGTACATCTTGAGTTCAGATTTTTTTCAGAGATATTTGACATTCTTCTTCTCTTGTAGCTTTTCTTTTTCCTAATTACAATGTTTTTGTTTGTGAAAAATATTTTAGATTTTACATAATTGAAATGGTTTATTTTCTCTTTGCTGATCTCCTTTTTTCTTGTTTATACAATATATTCTTCCTTCAGCTATAAGTGTAAAAAAAATCCCCTTCTAACTTTCCCTAAGTCTTACAAGTAGAACATAATTATAACCTATATTTAGAAAATCATTACATACTGTAATCATGTTAGGTGGCACAGTGAATGGAGTCAAGAAGATCTGAGTTCAAATCTCTTATGCCGTGACCCGAAGTTAGATGCTGCCCTTAAAGTATAAGGCTCAGAAAATCTCCTGATAATCAAACTGAACCAAAGAAAATGACTCTATTTCAAAGGAGATAGAAGACCATGAAGACGAGGATATGTCAAAAGACGAAGAAGAAAACAGTGGAGAATGTGTGGTCCTTCAGAAAAAGAGCAAGAAGGCTATGGCTATACTAGCAAAGAAGGTACCACAAGCCAAAAAAGTTTTTGTTGCTATCACATTTGCCAAGAAAGCAGTCGTAATTCCTGATAGCAAGGTAGCCATGACCCATGACAATGAAGCATCTATCCAAGCCAAAGTTTTCATCACAGTATACAAAAAGGTAACCACTCTAGCTAAATCAGCAGCTTACAACCTATAGCAAAAGGATACAAAATGTGAAAGATGCCAATAAAGTAGATAGTGATTTTGAAGAAGACAACAAAGATGAAGAGAATAAATAATTTGTCACCCAAAGCCATAAACTTGGGAGCAATTCTAATGAGATAAAAATATGAGGATGAGAAGGAAGATGAGGACAAAAAAGATGAGCGTGATTCTGAAGAAGGCATGGATACCACACTTGCCAAATGGAATGTGATGTCTGTGAAAGCTGCTCCCCCAAGAAAACTAGAAAAGTCAAGGAATCAAAGGAAGAGAAAAAAACATAAAAGAAAAGGAAGTGCATATCAAAAAAGTGCCAGGGAAAAGGAAAAAGGTAATGAGTAAATGAAAAGCTACTGAAGCCAAGAAAAAAGAATTGGAAACTGAAACATTTACAAATTTCAATCTCTTCATTGGTAAACTGAAATTTAACAAAAACTAATTTTTAAATTGTAGTGTTTATTTATTTTTAATACACATTGCTTTATGAATCATGTTGAAAGAGAAAAGTCATAGCAAAAAGAAAAAATCATGAGAGAGAAAAAAAAGCAGAAAAAAGAAGTGAACATAGCATGTGTTTACATTGTCTCCTTAGTTTTTTTTTTTTTTTTTCCTGGATGCAGATGGAATTTTTTGTCCAAAGTCTATTGGGATTGCTTTGGATCACTGAACCACGGAGAAGAATGAAGCATTTCATACTTGATTATTGCACATTTTTGCTATTAATATGTACAATGTATTCCTAGTTCTGTTTGTTTTGCTTAGCATCAGAAAAGCTGAAAACTGGCATCATGAACTTTGAAAAAAGGGGAACCTTATGGTTTTGAACAACCACATTGGCACAAAAAGCACATTTGTCTATTTGGAATTTGAATCTGCTGAAGACATGAAAAAGCCTATGAATCTCACTGGCTCCAAAGTCCTTGACTCTGAAATGAAACTTTGTCTTTTCTATACAAAAGGAAACAAAAAGATTAAGATTCAGTGATATAATTTCATTAAATTTTGCCTTTTAAAGAAACTGGGAAGGAACTCAAGGAACTGTGAAGATGCTATTGAAATGAGACTGATCTGTACCAAGGATGAGATATCCAAAAAATTGTATTGAAATTGATAGAGCAGATGTAAATAAGGCCTTGAAATGAAAACAAGGAACTAAAGCTGATGACTGGAGACTCATTCAGGATTACACAGGGGAGACAAGTTTAGGATAAGAGAATTCAAGAAACTCAAAGACATCTGTGGAAAATGCAAAAGAAGCTTTGAATTGTTGTAATCGTATAAGAACTGAAGGGAGACCATCTGGTTGGAGCTAAAGGGAGAAAAAAAATAATGCAGGAACAAGAAATTAGTCCTACAAAACTTTGTTTCCTTTTGTTCAAAGACAGGGATAGAAGAAACATTGAAATATGCATTGCAAGGCTCCGATGATGCCAGTAGTTACAGAAAGGTTCAGTTTTGTGGACTTCAACTCAGAAGTAATTACAGATTGGGACAAACTCAGTGATTTTGGAGTCAGTTGTGGTGGCAGTGCTTTAGTAGCTGAGGAAGAGGTAGAAGAAGCCAAGGGAGCTTTGGTGGTAGAGACCAAGAACATTTTGGAGAGCACGATCATTCTGAAGGAGTCATGGAGAAGGATGAGACAAATCAGAAGGAAAGAAGATAAAAATTTAAATAGCTTCTCCTCATTCTCTTTTCCTCTGCTATTTGAATGGATTATTGGGGTTTTATCCTGTTGTCTAATCATTGACAGATCTTCTGAAGATATTCCAAGACAAATATGCAGTATACAGGTCTTCTTGGAGTAACCTGGATGACATTTCAAGGAAAAGAGCATGTTGGTTTTGACTGGATAGGCATATGATTGATGTGGGAGTTAATTTTTTTTATCTATGTGTTGTCTTAAGTTTACAATGTTATACCCCATAAATAAAATCATTTTTCTGCAAAGAAAAATTTTAAAAAGGAAATAAAAGAAAACTGTGATCTCTCATTCTTGGCTGCTGCTTTCTGGGTTATTCCAATTGACCTTGTTTTTCCTTTCAGTTTCCTCTTTTTTTTTTAAAGAAAAATTACAGCTCTATGGAATAGTTTATGTCAGATCTATGGCCATAGAATAATTTAGAACCAAAGAAAATATAGAGAGCATTACAACATGTAAAATAAATAATTTTGATTATATAAAATTAAAAAGTTTTGCTTGCACAAACCCAATTCAGCCAAAATTATAAGGAAATCAGAAAACTAGTGGGAGTAGAATTTGCAGCAAATACTTCTGATAAAGACATTATTTTTCAATTATTAGAGAACGAATCACATTTATAAAAATACAATTTTTATGATTGATAATTGATAAAAAGTCAGATTTTCAGACAAAGAAATTAAAGCTGTCTATAGTCATGTGCAAAAATGTTCTATATAACTATTGATTAGGGAAACACAAATTAAAACAACTGAGGTGCTACCTTATACCTATCAAATTGACTAATATGATCCCAAAAATGATGGACTTTGAAGGAGAAGTGGGAAAACTGGGACATTAATGCACTGTTCATGTTGTGAAATAATTCAACCATTTAGGAGTGCATTTTGGAACTATGCCCAAACTATAAAACTATAAAATTGTGCATATCTCTGATCCAACTATATCATTGCTTAGGCTTCTGGTCTAAAGACATAAAATTAGGAAAAGGAATCATTTGTTTTTTATTTATATAGCTTTTTATTTACAAGATATATGCATGGGTAATTTTTTTCAGCAATGACAATTGCCAAATCTTTTGTTCCAATTTTCCTCCTCCTTTCCCACACCCCTCCCCAGAAGGCAGGTAGACCAATACATATTAAATATATTAAAGTATATGTTAAATACAATATATGCATACATATCCATACAGTTATTTTGTTGCACAAGAAGAATCAGACTTTGAAATAATGTACAATTAACCTGTGAAGGGAATAAAAAAATGTAGGCGGACAAAAACAGAGGGATTGGAAATGCTATATAGTGGTTTACACTCATTTTCCAGAGATTTTTTGCTGGATATAGCTGATTCTATTCATTATTGAACAAATGGAACTGATCTGGTTCATCTCATTGTTGAAGAGAGCCACATTCATCAGAACTGAACATCATATAGTATTGTTCTTGAAGTATATAATGATCTCCTGGTACTGCTCATTTCACTCAGAATCAGTTCATGTAAGTCTCTCCAGACATTTGTGACATCTTTCTACTGGTCATTTCTTACAGAATAATAATATTCCATAACATTCATATACCAAAATTCTCCATTCTCCAACTGATGGGCATCTACTCAGTTTCCAGGTTTTGGCTACAAAGAATGCTGCCACAAACATTTTTGCACATACAGGTCCAAAAGGAACCATTTGTACAAAAATATTTATAGCAGCTTTTTTGTGGTGGCAAAGAATTGGAAATTGAGGATCCCCATAAATTGGGGCATGGTTAAACGAACTATGGTATATGATTATAATGGAATAGTTTTATAAGAAATAACAATGAAGATGATTTCAGAAAAACCTGGAAAGACTGAACATGAACTGATACAGAGTGAAATAAACAAAACCAGGAGAACATTTTACACAGTTATAACAATATTATTTAAGGAAGAATTGTAAATCTCAGCTATTTCCAGCAACACAATGATTCAAGACAGTCCTGAAGGATTAATAACAATTGCTATCAATATTTTCATTATAATTTTTATATCAATTTAGACCAATCTTTCCAATTATCTGTTTTTCCTTAAAATACAACATTTACAATAAACCCAACACTTGCTTGTTCAAAATTCTTCTTAAAAGAATATTAGTTTTGTGCATACCCCTTGATCCAGCAGTGTCACTACGAGGTCTATATTTCAAAGAAATCATAAAAGGGAAATGGATCTACATGTGCAAAAACATCTTTTTGCAGTGGCAAAGAATTGAAAAATTGATGTCAATTAGGGAATAGCTAAATAAGTTATTATATATGAAAGCAATAGAATATTATTATTCTATAAAAATGATGAACAGGTTGATCTTAGAAAAACCTGGAAAGATTTACATGAAATGATGCTGAGTGAAGCAAGAAGAATCAAGAAAACATTGTATACAGCAACAAGATAATGTGATGAACAACTATGATAAACTTGGGTCTTCTAAGCAATTCAGAGATCCAAGGCAATTCTAACAATAAGAAATGTCATCCACCTCTGGAGAGAAAACAATGAATACTGAATGTGAATCAATGCAGACTATTTTCACTTTTTTTCTCTTTTCTTTTTCTTGTCTTTTTTTCTCTTATGTTCTGATTTTTTCTCTGTTAACATGACTCATATGGAAATATGTACAAAGCAAAAGTACATGTATAATTTAAAATTAATTTAAAAAACAATTTTAGTGTTACTTTATATCTCTTAGATTTACTCATCTTTCTTTTCATTATTTTATACAGTTTTAACATGCCTTTCCCCCAAATCACTGAGCTCATCATTTACCATAGCACAGTAATTTTCCATAACAATCATATATCACAACTTATTCAACAATTTCTCAATTGTTGAGTATCCCTGAAATTTCCAGTTCTTTGTTACACAAAGAGAATTGCTACAAACATTTTTTAGAATATATAGATTCTTTTAATTTTCCCCTAAGTATCTTTGGAAATAGACAAAAAAAAAAAAAAAGGAAAATGTATATTTAATAGGAATTGCAAGTTTTCTCAGTAGATTTGCAATTTCATGTAGAATCACCTTTTTTATTGTACTGTTATGAAAATGCATATTTTATTCCATAAATTAAAAATAAAATTTAAAAATGCTGATAAAAAGAATGAAATAACATTTCATTATGATAATATATTACAACTTGCTTTGTTATTTCCACATTGATGAACAACCATATTGTTTGCAATTGAATGAATGAATGAATGAATAAATATATAGATGTGTGTGTCAATATATTAAATTTACTATATTCAGAGCATTGTATTAAACACTGGAATAAAAATTAAAAAGCAAAATGGCTCCTGCTTTCAAGGAGCTCTCATAGTCTAATAAGAGAGACAGTACATATGATTTCTGCTTTACATCATCAGGTGAAAAGTTCCTCTGGTATTTAGTCTGTTAATTAACATTTATTAGGTACTTACTATGTGCCAGGCACCGTGCTAAGTGTTAGGGATACAAAGAAAAGTGAAAAAAAAATCATTCCTAAGTTTCAAGGAGGTCACTATGCAATATTGGAGATGACAAGCAAACAACAGTATAAATAGAAAATAAATATAGGGTAAATTGGGGGTAGTTTTAGAGGGAAGCTATGAAGATTAGGTACTAGAAAATGCCTTATGAAGAAAATAGAGCTTTATCTAAGACTTGAAACTAGGAGTAAAAATGAGGAGAGAGAGCATTGTAGGATTAAGGCAAATAAAAATGTCTTGACTCAGGAGGTAGATGCAAAGGATATGGTAATGCATTTTCTTTAATGTCATTTCCAAATTTATACTATATTTCTTTGTTGAACTATCTAAGGATTCCAAAGATTTTGTTAATGAGAGCCTTCTTTTTTGAGTTTTCAGTAGCAATGACTGCTGCATCTAGAGAAGCATTTGCCAGACTTTGTCTCCAGAGGAATTGTTTCCTTAAATGATGGTAGCAGAGGCTGGAAAGAAAGTAATATTGTGTAATCTGACCCACTTTCAGGACTTTTAGATTTACCAGTCGGTGGTAATTGGTAAGTAGTTGGTATTGGTACATCATAGAGAGGTGGTGATGAGGAAAATATATCTTCTCCATAAAAATTATCTTCCTTTATTTATGACTGGGGATCTAAGCTGGAAGGACAAGCAATGGTCTGAGGAGCACTCTTATACCCTAGGTTCTTATATTCTCTATAAAGTTCTGAAGGGAGGTGGTGATGCTGTTGCTGAAGGCTTGATTTTTTATCATATATGCTATTTCTTTTCTCTTCCTCAAGACACAAAGGAAGACTGTATCCAATTTGTCTCTAGAATCTTTCTTGTTTACCTAACTCATAGCTTACATATCCACTTTAAGGGTAGATTCTGCCAAAATCACGGATTACATGGTCATAATTGTAATGATATACTGCCAAATTATCTTTTATAGTCCTTCAAGGGAAGCAACCAGTCCTGAATCCCACTTTAAAAACTCAGACTTGAGGGGAGTTGATAAATAGAGAATGCTTCATAGGGGAGTGTGGATTCTTCAAAATTAAGTTTCATTTATAGACTTTAAACAAGTCAGTGTTTTGATTGGATAGGGTTTTCTCCATGTATTGAATTCTCAAAATTTGACTGAGTGGGATGGGCCCTAGATTTTCTCCTCCTCTATCTCCCTCACATGGGACACCATCTAAACTAGAGTTACTATAAATGTAGCCTCATGTGGTCTACTCATTACATTATGTAAGCAATGACTGTTAGTGATAGTGGATATCAATATGCTTAAGAAATAGATGCTCTTTGAGATCTCTGCTCATGTAGCTGTGGTAGTATTCAAGAGTTCAGGAGCCCTAGGTTTGGGGTGAGGGGGATTCCAAAGATATAATGAATTCCTCTCCAAATAAAAATAAATCACAAAAAGAAAAATACAAGAGAAAAACTTCACATAGCACTCAATAGGAGCCTAGGATACACGGTTAAATACATTGATAGGGTTATGAAAGACTGAAACACTAAGAACGACACTGTATTTCCCTGGGATCCTCCAGGTATTTGCACCTTCCTCAGGGGCCATGTGGGATTGTTGTAAGGAAATTGTATAAAAAATACCTTGACATCCTTCATATTTACAACTAAGAAGAAAATACCTTTGACCTCTCCTGAGATACAAAGATTATTTGATATAAATTACATGGACTAGCTCAGACAACCCATTTTAAAGAAGAATATTTGTTACAATACAGATTGTGGACAAAGATCTATATATGTAGCAACTCTCAAACTTTATTTGGAGTTTACAAATAAAGTTGTCTTTTTATTATTCATAAACCACCCACCATTTCTATAGCTCCCAGTTAATATTCTTTGCTTCTAGTAAAATTACTTCTATACTCTTACCCAAACTAGAATGCCTTTTCTCAAATATATGCTGCTTTCACCCTTTATTCCTTTGCTCACAATACTATATCTTAAATTTCCCCATCTATATCTACCTTAAATATAAAAATGCTACATCTCTTGTGAAGCTTTTCCTGATTCCTTTAGTCACAGGTGATTTCTCCCACCCTCCTCTTACAGCAATATGCTTGTACTTGCACACTCTGATTTGTAATATATTCTTTTGTTTTAGGGAAGAGGGGTAGGCCTGTGATTTTATTGCTGAAGGAAATAATACTTTTCTTAATTTATATGCAGTTATTTTTTTATCCTTTAATAGATATAAAATTTTTGAGAGCATAGTTCCTCCCACCCCACCCCTAATTGATTTTTATACTTCCCTCAGTCCTTCATGTAGTGTTTGGCTATCAAAAGTATATTAGTAAATTTATATTGAGTTGGAGGTGATTCAATTCTCAGTGTAGATAAGAGGAGGATGTTCTAAAGATTGTCGTTTAAATGTAAATTCCAGGCAACTGAACAATGCATTTTAAAGACTTATTAATAATTCCAAAATTCCTTCCCATGTATCCTGGAATTCCCTTTTAAGGGTCTTCAAATAATACTCATTATCTTCTAAAAACTAACAAAAGAATAACACATTACTCTGATACTTTGTTTTCTTTGGATGAAGAGATTTGTGTAAGGGCAAGAAATTATATGAATTTGCTTCTCAGTTATCAAACAGAAATGTTCAATTTTCTACTTCCTTCCCTCTACCTAATGACACTGAGTCTTTTGTTGGAAGTAAGGAAGGGAGAGGTACTTTATACATCTTAAACTTTTTTGACTGGGATGATAGCTAATAGAAATACATTAAAATATTTCTTTTGATTCTGGAAATACACCCTACTCAAAGCAGAGAATTCTTTATATCCTTGGTGGAAAAGAACCCATAAATTCTATAGGACTTTTAGGATTACCTCTAGATTGGGGTGTTTGTGTGTGTATGTGTATAGGTTGTTGGTGTATAATTATGCTTGGATTATGAGTATGTGTGTTTTGGTATATATCAGTATTAGGGTGTTATACATACATATGAGTGGCTGTATGTTTTTGAGTGTATAGAAGTTTTTGTATATCTGTGTGTACATGTGTCTGTTAGTGTGTATGTGAGCTGAGAGAACTGTACCATTCATTGCCAAGAATCACAGAGTCGACATCTTTCTTCAAATGCAAAAATTCAGAGACATTTGAGTTCATAGTAGTTTCTTTATACACTGAATATTTTGCCGCTATCCTAGGGTGAAGAATTTTACCATATGTTTCCCAATCTCTCCTGGGCAAGGCACATTCAAGGAGGGTATCACTTTGAGGCCTGTGAGCACAGTGGGTTAAAATGTGGTGTTAATGGGCCAGTTAGCACAGTGGGTTAGAATGTGGTGTTAATGAGACCAGGGTCAAAGGTTTGATCCACATATGAGGCAGTCAGCCATGCACAGAGGAAACTTTGATCCATGTATACAGATTATGTCCTGGCCCTAACTGGGGACCACCCTAGTTCAGCCCCTTATTACCTGGCCTATTACCCAAGAAGCTATTGCTTCATACCTAATCTCCCTAGATAAAATCTTGCACCACGATAATTTGTATTTCACACAATTGACAAAGCAGTTTTCCTAAATAATAAATCTGGCATGGATATCCCTATTGAACAAACTCCAGCGGATCCCTATTGTTTCTCAAAGCAGACAAAATTTATTTGACATTGAATAGATATCAAAATTTAGCTCAAACTGACCTTTACAATCTTATCATATATCATATTTCTTCATGTATTCTATGGTTCAAACAAACTACTTTTTTGTTCCTCATAGAGGAAACTCCATTTCTTATCTCTTTGCTTCTGCGCTGGCTCTCTCCATGTCTGCAATACATTTTGTCCTCAACTCTGTCTCAGTTTCTTTCAAGTTCCTAGTCTCTTGCAAGACTTTCAAGTTCCTAGTCTCTTGCAAGACTCAATTCAGATGACAACTTCGTTATGAAACTTTTCTTAAACCCATCACCAAATCACTTATTTATTTTTCCTTCCTTCCTTCCTTCCTTCCTTCCTTCCTTCCTTCCTTCCTTCCTTCCTTCCTTCCTTCCTTCCTTCCTTCCTTCCTTCCTTCCTTCTTTTCTTCCTTCCTTCCTTTCCTCCCTCCCTCCTTCCTTCCTTTCTTCCTTGTTATGGGCCTTGAAATTGAAACAAGGTACTAAGTGAAATTGAGAAGACAATGGTTAAATCTAGTTTAGCACTGGTTTAATCCTACAACAAATAATGGTTTCCTAGTGCTATAACGATTGGTTTATATTCAATGTGGAGCATATAAGCAGAAACTGAGAGCCACAGAAGAGAAGCTGGGAGAGGCCAGAGAAGACAGAGAGCTAGAGGCAGAAGCAGAGGAGACAAAGGACTGGCTGCAGGAGCTTAAGCTCTCAGAATCAAGGGGAGAAATTCAATTCAATTTTTGATCTTCCTGGTGGCTGGCCTGGACTCCTGCACTTCCCCCAATAAGACCAAGGCCAGACTGAAAGGCTCTCCAGAAAGCTGCCCAGCATCAGGCAAGGAGATAATTAAAGATTTGGACTTTTAGTCAAAGCCAAAAGATTGGCTGTACTTGTGGTGATTATTTTGACTGAAATGAAGGCTGCTCCCAGAGACCCCAAGAAGACCAAACCAAAGACTTTCTCCCTCCCTGCCTCCTTCTCTTCCTTCCTTCCTATCTTCCTTCCTTCCTTTCTTCCTTCCTCCTTTCTTCCTTCCTTCCTTCTCTTCTTTCCTTCCTTCCTTCCTTCTCTTCTTTGCTTCTCTTCTTTCCTTCCTTCCTTCCTTCCTTCCTTCCTTCCTTCCTTCCTTCCTTCCTTCCTTCCTTCCTTCTTTCCTTCCTTTCTTCCTTTTTCTCTCTCTTCTCTCTCTCCTTCTCTTTTTTCTTTCTTTCTTTCTTTCTTTCTTTCTTTTCTCTTTCTATGTATCTATAGATATTTTGTTTCTGCTAATAAAATATAGTGTGGGTTTAATGGCAAGAACTCCTAAAGCCTCCAAGTGCTGATAAATTTTCATTGTGTACTGCAGAAATCAACCAAGGCTACAAATCAAGACTTAGCTTGTTATGTTAATGCCTAGAACTAAGAAAATAATGAAAAAATATAAATAATGCAGATAAAACTTAAAAGTATGTCATACTTATATTTTTGGGAAGAAAGCCATATTGTTAAACATTTATCACTACACCCCTGAATGTAAGTCCTCTGAAGGCAAGAATTGTTTCTCTTACTCTTTATACTACTATTTAGCTCAATGCCCAGCACATAGGAGATATTAAATAAAAGCTCTTTTGAATGATTACAAATATGTCTCAAAGGAGATTAAGTACAGATATGTTGATGGGTCTCTGAAATTTTATTTTCATTACATTAAATCTAATAAATGGTATACTACCTCAAAGTCTTACTGAGTTAATCACCATATCTTTTAGAATAGGATATAATTAAAGACAGAAAATATGCAGTCAGAGCCAGAATCCAGACAGTGCAGAAACAAATATAGGAACAAGTCCAAAGTGGAAACATCATCTAGGTTTTCTCAATAGTATTTTAGAAGAAAATACAAGGCTGGGGTTAAGTTAATGTCATCTTCAGCAATCTCTTATCATTTCTAACTGAAAAAGACAAGATCACAAAAAGGCAAAAGTAATAAAACCCATGTCTTTGTATATATACACATACACACAAAGTTTAGATACCAAAAAGAGGAAATAATGGTCATAATTCAATAATGTACATTTGGCCTTTATAAACATTATGAAACTTAATGGAATGAATCTCATAATTGGAATCTATCTTAGAACAGTTTTATTTTATTTTATTTAAATTTATTTAATTCATTCATTTATTTTATTTATTTAGGAGCAATAAGAAGGGAGAGTAGCTTTTCATATTAAAATCATTTCATATTTATTATTATTCATCACAAATCTCATGTGAGAAAATATAATAAAGAAGAAAAAGCATTTGAATGAAAATCAAAGGAGAGACAAACAGAAGTGATTTTGTCATCTTGTCATCCCTAACTACAACAGACTATCTGGACAGAATGAGAACACAGTTGAGTTGTTTACAAACAAAAGGAAAATTCCAATCTATCATTGACAACGAGTATTCAAGTATCAACAACCATATGTAATATTGGTCCAGACTATTAACAATATAAGAAATAAAGATTAATACAACCCCAAGGCATCATCACCTCACACATAGAAAATTGATAGATGAAGACAAGATGGGGTGGAGTGGAGAAATCAATGTCAGAGGGACTGTGGGAAAACAAACTCAAAAATACAGTCTCAATAAAGCTGCCTGACCATTATGAAATATAATTTGGAATTAGGCAAGTAAAGCAACTAAATTTTTCATATCCTTAGAACCAGAAATCCCAAAGCTGAGCCCATAACCCAACCCAGAAAAGTTTAAAGGAGAAAAACCTTCCCATATACAAAATATATGTGTTAACAAAAATCTCAAAATAAAGTATACTCTAATTTCTTTGCTTTGGGGCTTGTATCATTTCTTGTGTGAGACATCTCAAAAATTCCTAAATGCTTTTAAATTTGTGTCACCTCCAGGATAGATTTTTTTTCTATAATGTCCAGCATTAATGGATTAATGGATCAGCTCCAGCTGCTCTTTCCAACCTCATCTTCTTAATGCCATTGCTGATTTCTAATAGTTCCTCAGTTACAAAGGCAATCAGATAACAGTATCATATATCTGGAAGTCAGATGAAACCTTAGAGGTAATCTTGTAAAGCTTCTATAGATAAGGAAACTGAGTCTCATAGATTAGTAGTAATCAGTCTTGGTATGATTTTTCTTGCCATTTATAGGTGCTTCTCTGTCTACCAGAGGCAGCCTTGGCTACATAGCTGCTTCCTGTCCTAAGGTGTGTGGAGGTAGCTTTCCAAGAGATTCCTGAAGTCTTTAACATAGCAGAGAAGGAAAAAAAAACAGCCATTTTTTTTTCACTCTAATAGTGGGCTATTGAGTTTCTCCATCAACTTTCAGAAACCTCTTGGTCTTGGGAGATTCTAATTGAAGGCTCCAGGCCATCAATTTCTTATTCCTCACCAGGTTGCAATCCAGACACCTTAGATGCTCCCTTGTAAGGTACTTTCCTTACTCTCACCCACTCTGTTTTCATCTTTATTTTATGTATTGTTTTCATCAGAATAAAATTTCTTAAAGTCAAGAAATCTTTCTATTTCTACTTATATTCCTACATTTAATACTGTGTCTTGTACATAGTAAGTGCTTAATAAACGCTTATTAACTGACTGTCTGATAATAGTAGCTAGCATTTACATAGTGTTTTAAGATTTACAAAGCATTTTACAAATGTTATTTAATTTTGTCTTAATAATAACACTGAGAGAGTTGCTATTAGTAAATGACTTTCTAAAAGTCACAAAAGTAGTAAGCAGCAGAACCAAGGTTCAAATCTAGTTGCCCTACCCTCAAATTCAACATTTTTCCCCATGGTATCGCATACCTAGAAGTTGTTCTTTTATAAGCAATGAAAATATTTTATTAAATGAACAGCAGATTGTTTTATTTTGTGTCTTTTGTTCTCTATTTTCATCTACAAATATTTCATAATGATCTAATACAGCTATACCTTCTTCTAAATTCTTTAAAAGCTCATTTTTTCCTGAATAGCTTTTCATTATTTTATGAGGCAATACTAGTTATAATCTCTTTCATCATTCTCTTCTATACTATTTTGTGAATGAATCTGAATTCTAAATCAATGTTGACACCCTGTTAAATTTGCTTGGTAAAGGGATTCATTTGCTGACTGGGTAGATTTTCAGGTTTGGGGTGTGTTTGTTTTTTCTCATTGTAACAACTTTGTATCAATTAAATAAATCTAGGAAATGGGGAAAGTGAGACTAGATGTCTTTACTTTTGTCCATTTCCCTTTTCCCCCTGAAGTTATTTTTAAGGGTTAGGTTGGAAACACTACAACTGCATCTAGTGTCTGATACTTATTCCTTCTTTGGATCTTGTACTTTGATTTAATCTTTCCCCATTAGATGGAATTTACACAGACTCTTCATTCTAAATAACTGGTTTCAATCCACAATTAATATTTTCTTATTTATTAAAATGTCACTAACTGTGACAACATATGTTGTGATGTAATTTTGTTCGTCCTTTAGGCCATCAGATCTGAAAGAGCAGAAGCTCTTATCTGAGTTTTATATCTCCCCATGATCTTGGTACAGCAATTTGAACAATGTAGATTGCAGTTGTTGCTTTTTGTTACTAATACTATCCTTCTGGAAGAAAACATTCATTCCTTATAATTGTAAGACAAGTCCTTCAAGCCTAACTTCTAAATCCTGAGCATATTTCTAAGCACAGTTTCTTCTGTCCTCTCTTGTGCTCATAATCACACTGAATGTACTGAGAATCAGTGGTGGCTTAAAGGAAAGGAGGAAGAAAATAATCATTTAAATAGTGACTATTTTTGTTCTAAGCACTTTTTAAAAATATCATCTCATTTAATCCTCACAATAATCTCCCTTAGGTTTAATTATTACATCTATGTTAATGATTCCTAGATCTAGCCCCAGTCTCTACTGTCATGCTATTGTGATCTCATTTTACATTTGAGGAAATTGAAGCAAATAGAAGTCAAGTGAATTTCCCAAAGGTAAATAGTTGCTAAGTCTCTGAGGCCAGATTTGAATTCAAGTCTTCTTGACTCAAGGCCTGGTGCTTTATTCACTGAACCACCAAATTTAACTTAGAGAATTTTGTCAAATTTGTAATGATATTTCTCACCTTTCTCCTCTGCTATAAATGTTGGCATGCAATTGCAGTCATCAATTTGCTTATACTTGTTGTGAGATCCAAAGAGAGAAATGATGAAATTAATTCTACAAACTCCTTTATTTTACTTTCTTAGGAAATTCTGTGAGTCATTCTTTAATTTAGCTTTGAATACTCTACTTGATATTGTGGTGATTTTCTTCTTTTAAAATAATAGTTCTCTCTGGGAGAAAGCAGGTTTCTTGGGGAGGTTTTCTGGAGGGAGCCTTAGTTTCAGTTAAAAGTAATAATCACCCAAAACACAGCCAGCTGGTAAAAATGTTTATTTTCTCCTTCCAAAATAGCCCGGTTAGTTGAGGCCTATCTCTCTCCTTGGTTCTAAGAGCTCTTGCAGCTTTGTCCTTTGCTTCTGCCTCTGCTTTCTTCAGCCTCCAGCCAGCACCAAGTTGATTCTGTCTTGCCTCTGAGAGAGGGCTTCTGGCTCTCAATCTCACAGAGTGCTCTGTGTCTGTCCCAGAGTGCTCCTCTCCAATCTAATTCTGCTGAACTTTCTTGACTGGGCCTCTGTCTGTTTTTTATATCTGAGAGAGTGGGATTGTGGGATATCTCCCAGCGTGCTCTCTGGCCCTAAGAGCTTCAAGGGAGGTGTGAATTCACAAAGTTACAAAGTTTACTTTGTGAATCTCCCATACTTGTGAATTCCAATGAGTAAAGGTATAAACATAAGTGTTATATTAATTAGTTCTACTTAGTACCTTGTTTCAGGTTCTGGCCCAAAACATCTCCTTGTAAGATCAGATCAGTGATACTGAACCATGCTAAATTAGATAATTATTGTCTCTATCAACTCTAATGACTTAATAGTTTGTAAAGATTCCAACATGACCTCATTTAATTTATAATGAGAATATCAATATAAATTTGGTTAATTTCTTTTCCTAGTGTGTCAACTCATAGGTCACTGTATTAAGACTTTCTTTTCTTTGCCTAAGAAAAGTTTATCAAATCAAATTAAAAGTATGTGATCTTTGTCAATTCCTTTCCCACCTGCCCCCTTTTTCTTATGGTTTGCCAAGATCACTAAGTAGGGTTTGGGGATGGAAGCTGTGATTTTATTAGCACATGAAATACCCTTTGAGGAAACTCTACTATCACAACGTTGTTCTGCAACTGAAACAGGAACTGAAATGTAAGGTAACTTACCTAAGACCTCAAAACAAGATCGTATCAGTTTTTCCTTTTTTCCAATGTCAACTTTCTCTCCATTATACTATGTTTCCTGAGCCAGAAGTCAAAAAAAAAAATAATCATCCAGTATCCACAGTGATGAATCTTTCCTTACATAGCAAAACTTCTTTCGAGTACAGAAATATATTCTGTTGTCAGATCTATAAGTCAACCTTTACAATTTTTTGGCAACAGAATAATAACACATTTATAATAAGAAGCTACAGGTTTATACCAAAGAAGTAGCAGGAGCAACCAGACTCAGTTTTCTATGACAATGTCCCCAATCTCACCAACCATGGCAAAAGATGAACAGATCCAAGTCAAGAATAGCTTCTTTTGCAACACCTCTTGGAACTAAGAGTTTCATTGTTCATTTGCCACTGATTTTACTCTTATGACTTTTCCTGTTTTTTTCATTATTACTGGCCATTTTTAAGAAAATAACCCTTACCCCATCCCCTACCATTTTCTTATCCTATTTTCCTCTTCTCTATTTACCTATATGTCATATAAGCCCCGCAATTTCATTTACTATTCCCAACAAATTTCCATTTCATATGCTTCCCTTTATCTTGAAATTCATTTTATACTCTTTCCATCTATCAGCTCTTACTGAGAGCTGATCACACTGCATTCCCAGCTATACTTCCCAAAACTGTCTGTACCTTTTTTCATATCTCCTGATGATAAGATCTCATAAGGAGGTTTGGGATATTTCTCAAATGACTGTCATTTTCAGACCATTTCCTTTATTTTGCAGCCTTTCCTTCTTTGATGTTCACTTAAAATAATTTTCCATGCAACACAAATTTACTTGCACATATTCTAATATTCCAATGAACCAATGTGATGTAGATAATTACAATGCAGATCATAACTCATTTATTGTTGACTCTTTCTAATGGATTCCTACATATCTGTCACATTGGATATTGTCAATGTGCTCTGAGAATGTTTTACATTCTCTTGAAATTGTATGATTTTCCTATAGAACATACATAACTTTTACACAATTCTTCTTATAGAATATGCTATTTTTGTATTCATATACTTATTTCTTCTTTTAGTAAGAATAAGCAATTTTATTTTTAAAAAGTCAGTTTAACATAAAATTAATATATATATTTGTACAGACATGAATCCACATTTTATAACATAAATGTCAAAGAGCAAAATATAAAGAAGCAAACTAAATTAGCCATTATATAAAGTTTAATGCAATTGTTTCTTATATATGTTTATTCTTTTACAAATAATCATCTCAAACCAATAGTAGACCATTCTTCATTCAATATTGTCATCCTGCAAAAAGATTGTTGAAGCATCTACACCTATTTTAATATGGTTGGTAGTTATTTTGAGTGATTATCATTCTTATGCGAAAGTTTAACATGTCTATTTTGTTGACTGAGAACATGAAACCCATTATGATCTCATCCACTAGCTGTAACACTCTCCCTTTCCTGTTGCTGGTGCTGACTTCATATCTCTTTGAGTTGTACAACTTTCATTTCAAATTTCCCAGAACCAATTTGATATCAACTTTTGAATAATTAATTTATTTGTCTTCATGTGTTATGTGATAAAAGAAAATTTTCTGTATTCATTTGTTTTTTTCTCCAAAAGCTCCAAAAAATATTCTTTGATTTGTTCTTTAAACATATTTAGGCTCAGTTAGTTGCAAATAGTTTTTCCTCTTGGGACAATACTTTTTCTTTTAAAATGTTTGCCTTTTAAAGTTGGGGGAGTCTTATTAGCAGTTTTCAGGAAAAATTATAATTATGGCACTTTTAAGTTTAATCTAAATTATCAAGATTTTCTCTATCTCTTAAGTCTCAAAATCAACAACAATAAATCAAATCCTGATTTCTAGCATGGGCTGATTTCTAAGATGCAGATACTCACACTGAAAATTTAACATTTAACATTTTGAAAGCTAGTACAAGTTTGCTCTAGTATACAGTAGGGGACTATTCAATGCACCATCCAATTTGAGTTCCTTAAGTGCCAGGAACTTCTCAACACTACAGAATCTCTGAAAAACAAATCCAAATACTTTTAACTTTCCATTGACTATCATAAACAGTGCAAATCTAGAGCCTCTCCAAAACAAGAATGGAATTAATACATATTATTCTTGCTTCAAGCCTTCAAAAAAAGTCATCTAGCTTTTTCATGCTCAGCAAACTCTTCCACTTTGCTAGTTTATGTCATCCACTGCAGTATGTCTATCAGATAGTTAGCAAAGTGTTGGAGCATCAGGATATCATATGTGGCCAGATGTAAAATGATATTCAAAGAGCATAGTCAAACGTCCCTTTCATTACTTCCCCTACATCCTTTCTTCTATGCAATTCTTCATTTGTAATATCTTTCACACATAGACTTAAAAAAAGTTTGACTTCTATGATTGGCAAGATAAAGAAACTATAAGCAAGGAGAATATTAGGAACCTATTGTATGGCAATATAAGCATCAGTAAAAATGGAAAATATGAAAGAAGATATAAAAGGGAAAAAATCTTTATAAAAACCTCATTTCCCTGTGTTGATAATACTATATATCTTGACTTCCTTCCCATTTCAAAACTCCCTCTCTTCTCAACTAGTTAAGCATTTGTCTTACCATCTTCTATCCTCACTAGGGAGTTTGAATTTCCATGCCAATGTCCGTTTAAATTCCTTGACATTCTAATTCTTCAGGTTCCTCAAATTTCATGACCTATTTTTTGACACCACTTGACACACATGTAAGGATAATCAAATATTGTTATCTTACCGATATTTACAAGTATTTCACTTATTTAAATATTCTAAAATGCTGCTCTGTGATTATAACACAGCATTTCATCTCTATTTATACCTTTACTTTCCCTGATCCTCAGCCAGCTGGCAAGGTGGATAGAATGATGGACCTGGAGTTAGAATTAAGTTCAAATCCAGCCTCAGATATTTAATAATTGAGTGATGTGAGCAAGTCACTTAACCTCTGCATAATCAGTTTCCTCAGCTACAGAATGAGTAAAATAATAACTACTTCCAAGAGTTGTGAAAATCAAATAAAATATTTATAAAGCATATATATATATTATATATTATATGATATGTATTATAATATAATGAAATATAATCTCAGTATAGTCTCAGGTCATTATCCCTACTCTGACATTGTTCTACAAATCTTAACCTTATAGTAAGCCACTTCAACCCTACATAGCCTTTGCTTTCAAATTTCTTGCCCTCTTATCTTATAAGTAATACTTCCTTTTCAGACTTCATCCCTTGACTTTCACTATCCACCTTCTTTACTCTAATGCTACTAAATGGAGTTGGAGAAAATCCTAGTAATTTGCTAATTCTTGTTATATGACTTCAATTGGGTTTTCACTAGAGCAAGGCAATCCCTTTATTACTCTCTAATTGATTTTCTATATTATTTTACACAAAAGCTTTTTGAAAACATCCTCAAGCCTACCACATCTTCCCCTGCTCTCCCTCTCTCATATGATAACCTTGTATCATACTTTATTGAGAAAACTGAGGCCATTAAATGTTAACTGTTCTACTTCAGTACAAAACTTTTGATAACTCAATCCTCCATATCCTATTTCTTTTCACCAACTTTGCAAATTCTGTCTGTTGAAACGCCTGCCCATTGAAATTTCAATTCACCATTGCTACCCCTTCTATAGTCCTCAACTTCTACCTATCTTATTGGTTTCTTCCTTATTATTTACCATCTCAACACCTGGGCTAGTGATTATTCTTCCTATATTATATATTCTTTCTCTTAGTGCTCCTCTCATCAACTCCCTTGGGTGTAATTTTTATCTATACTAATGACTTGGGTGGATACTATGTATGAGTGAAATGAAAGGTCTTTGTTCCCCAGCAGCCTCAGCCAAGACTGGGTCTAGCCCCAGGTTATTCTCTGTACAGAAGTACAGAAGCCAGTACTTCTGATGGTTTGTTGGACATTTTAAACTGGCTGTCCTGAAGACATCTCAAATTTAACATGTCTAAAGTATACCTCATTATCTATCATCTTCCAAATACAACTCCCTTGTAAGGTGCTTAATTTCTGTTAAGAAGCAGCTTGACGAATCTCGAGTCTCGAGTGGGGTGGAGCCAAGATGGCCGAGAAGGCACACTTGACTTTCTAAGCTCTTCTCATTCCCCTCATAACCAACTATTTAATTCAGCCTCAAAAATAGCTCTTCACTGCTTAAATTCATGAAGATTAGAAGCACTACAACTTACCAGCCAAAGTCAATCTGGAAGATCTCCAGGAAAGGTTTTTCCTGAGGGGCCAGGAAGAGACTAGTACAGGCAGCAAGAGGCTAGAGTCCTAAGCAGACCAGGGGTGGGGGTGATCTCTGAGGCTAGAGAAATTATAGAGATGACTCTGCTATAGGCTAACTGCTCTGCCTTGACTACAAAGCAGTAAACTGGCAGAAGAATTAAAGCCTAAAACAAAGGGTACTGTTAAAAAACGCCAGAACCTAACAAGATCTGGCTGTAACCACTTAACCCCGGAAGTGACTCAGGCAGACTGTAACGCACCCTGCAGCCACATCCTGCAGTTCAGGACTTTTGCTGGGGCAGTTACAAATCTGCATGGCAGGGAGGCACAGCCTGGGCAGCCTCTAATCTGCACAGAGTGGGGCTGAGCCTGGGGCAATAGAACTTCCTCAACAGACTATGCTTCCCGGGGTAGAGACACTTCCAGTCCCTGTAAATCCATTCACTGCTCAACTGCTAATACCCACAGCCCCAGGGCAGGCTTTGGCTTGGTGTAGTGAAACTCGAACTGCTCAGCATCTAACCCCAGGGCAGTCATTGTCTCACACAGCTCGGGTTCTTTGCAGGGCACTTTCCCAGCTTGACCCTGCAGGCCTGAGTTACTTACAGGTGGGGAATTCTTTCCCAGAGCACTCCAGTACCTCACTGCTTTTTGTAGCCCACTAGCAGCACAACTGCCCGTTCATACACCTTTAACTGCTCTGCAGAGAAAGCTAGTAACCTCCTGGCTCTGAAGGCAGACCCTACAGGCTTTAACAAAATGAGTAAAAAAAAATCAAAAGGACGATAGATAGTTTCTATACAGAAAGAGAACAGCCTTTCAAGCCTGAAGACAGCAGACAGTCTCCAGACAATTGTTGGTCCCAATACAAAAGGCTCTCCTAGAAGAGACTATTAAAAACCTTAAAAGAGAACTAGAAGAAAAATGGGGAAAGGAAAGAGAAGCTATGCAAGAGAGTACAGAAAACATATAACTCACTAAAAGAAAAATTTGATAAAGTGGAAAAAGAAAACAACTTCCTGAAATGTGAATTGGAAAAGGTAAAAAAAAAAACTCCCAAGAAGTACAGGGAATTTGTAAATTGGAAAAAGAAAATAACTCACTAAAAAAAAAATTAGTGAAATGGAAAAAAATTCCATAGAACAAAACAATTCTTTTTAAAACTCAATTGGACATATAAAAAAGAAGTAAAAAAAAAAGCTAATGAAGAAAATAACTCACTAAAAATCAGAATTGAATAGAAATGACTGATTCAGTGAGATATCAAGAATCAATCAAGCAAAACCAAAAAAATGAAAGATTGGAAAAAAAGTCAAATATTTACTTGGAAAAACAACAGACCTGGAGAATAGATCTAGGAGAGATAACCTGAGGATCATTGGACTACCCTAAAATTATGATGAACAAAAGAGCCTAGATACTATTTTACAGGAAATCATCAAAGAGCACTGTCCAGAAATAATAGAACCAGAAGGTAAAATAGGCTTTGAAAGAATTCATCGAACACCTTCTGAAAAAGACCCTAAAATAAAGACTCTGAGGAATATTGTGGCCAAACTTCAGAATTTTCAGACTAAAGAAAAAATTTTACAAGTAGCCAGGAAAAAACAGTTCAAACACCGAGGTGCCACAATAAGGGTCATGCACGATCTGGCTGCATCAAAATTAAAGGCTCGAAGGGCCTGAAATCAGATATTCTGAAGGCAAAAGAACTTAGAATGCAGCCAAGAATAAACTACCCAGCTAAGCTGAGCATTTTTTTCCATGGAAGAAGATGGACAGAGGAATACCATTTGTTTCTAAGGAAAAAGCTAGAGTTAAACAAAAAATTTGATCTCCAACCATAGAATTCTAAAGAAGCAGAAAAAGGTAAAAGGAACTCTTGAGAACTGTATTTCTGTTGTGGATATATATAAAAACCATATATATAATTTGATTTTACTGATATAACATAAAAAAGGGAAGTAGAAATCGAAAGGGAACAGTCAGAAAAAGGGAAAAGGGGAGATAAAAAAGAGGGAAACTACATCCCACAAAAGAATGATGAGGCAAAGGAAACCTATCATATCTGAGGGAACTTAGAGATGGGGAGGAACATTGTGTGGATCTTACTCTCATCAGAGTTGGCTCAAAGAGGAAATAATTGACATATATGTTTTACAGAGAATCTTCTCTCACTTCATTAAAAATGGGAGAGGAAAAGGGAAAAGGAAAAAGAGTAATAAAGGAAGGGTACAAGAAAGGGGAAGGGATTCAAAGGGAAGAGGGAGGGATACTAAAGAGGGAGAGCTACGTGACACAAGTGGGACCAATAAGTTTAATACTAGGGAAGGAGGGAAGGAGGGCAAGAAAAAGAAAAGCATAATCTCCCACATAAGTCATCAGCATTCTTATATATCACTAACAAAACCCAACAAAGAGAATTCCATTTAAATTAACTACTGATTGTATAAAATATTTAGGAATGTATCTTCCAAGGGAAAATCAGAAACTTTATGAGCAAAACTACAAAACACTTTCCACACAAATTAAGTCTGATCTAACCAACTGGAAAAATATTAAATGCTCTTGGATTGGGTGAGCAAATATAATAAAGATGACAATACAATCTAAACTAATTTATTAGTTTAGACTCCCAAAAAACTGTTTTGATGACCTAGAAAAAATAACAACAAAGTTCATATGGAAAAACAAAAGGTCAAGAATTTCAAGGGAATTAATTAAAAAAAATTAAATGAAGGTGGCCTAGCTGTACCAGATCTAAAACTTTATTATAAAGCAGCAGTTACTAAAAACCATCTGGTATTGGCTAAGAAATAGACTAGCTGTCAATGGAATAGGTTAGGTTCAAAGGACAAAACAGCCAATAACTTTAATAATATAGTGTTTGACAAACCCAAAGACCTCAGTTTTGGGGATAAGAATGCATTATGTGACAAAAATTGCTGGGAAAATTGGAAATTAGTATGGCAGAAACTAGGCATTGACCCACACTTAACACCGTACACCAAGATAAGGTCAAAATGGGTTCATGACCTAGGCATAAAGAATGAGATTATAAATAAATTGGAAGAGCATAGGATAGTTTACCTCTCAGACCTGTGGAAGAGGAAGGAATTTATGACCAAAGAAGAACTAGAGATCACTATTGACCAAAAAATAGAAAATTTTGATTATATCAAATTGAAAAGTTTTTGTACAAACAAAACTAATGTGGGCAAGATTAGAAGGGAAACAATAAACTGGGAGAACATTTTTGCAGTCAAAGGTTCTGATAAAGGCCTCATTTCCAAAATATATAGAGAATTGACTCTAATTTATAAGAAATCAAGCCATTCTCCAATTGATAAATGGTCAAAGGATATGAACAGAAAATTCTCAGATGAAAAAATTAAAACTATTCATAGCCATATGAAAATATGCTCCAAATCATTATTAATCAGAGAAATGCAAATTAAGACAACTCTGAGATACCACTACACACCTGTCAGATTGGCTAGAATGACAGGGAAAGGTAATGTGGAATGTTGGAGGGGATGTGAGAAAACAGGAACAGTGATACATTGTTGGTGGAATTGTGAACACATTCAGCCATTCTGGAGAGCAATTTGGAATTATACTCAAAAAGTCATCAAACTGTGCATACACTTTGATCCAGCAGTGTTTCTACTGGGCTTATACCCCAAAGAGATACTAAAGAAGGGAAAAGGACATGTATGTGCCAAAATGTTTGTGGCAGCCCTGTTTGTAGTGGCTAGAAGCTGGAAAATGAATGGATGCCCATCAATTGAAGAATGGTTGAGTAAATTGTGGTATATGAATGTTATGGAATATTATTGTTCTGTAAGAAATAACCAGCAGGATGAATACAGAGAGGACTGGCGAGACTTACATGAACTGATGCTAAGTGAAATGAGCAGAACCAGGAGATCATTCTATACCTCAACAATGATACTGTTTGAGGATGTATTCTGATGGAAGTGGATCTCTTTGATAAAGAGGGCTAATACAGTTTCAATTGATCAATGATGGACAGAAGCAGCTACACCCAAAGAAAGAACACTGGGAAATGAATATAAACTGCTTGCATGTTTGTTTTTCTTCCCAGGTTATTTATACCTTCTGAATCCAATTCTCCCTGTGCAACAAGAAAACTGTTCGGTTCTGCACACATATATTGTATCTAGGATATACTGTAACCTATTTAACATGTAGAGGACTGCTTGCCATCTGGGGGAGGGGGTGGAGGGAGGGAGGGGAAAAATTGGAATAGAAATGAGTGCAAGGGATAATGCTGTAAAATATTACCCTGGCATGGGTATGTCAATAAAAAGTTATTTTAAAAAAATAAGGAACTTGACTCTTCCAGCTTCCCAAATTCATATCTTGAGCATTATTCTTTACCCTTCACTTTGCTTTCTCCACATATCTTATAAATTGCAAAATCTATTGTTTCTACCTTCGCACAGTTTCTCCCCCTCCAACTCCCCAGATCCAAATTAAAAATAAATAACAACAACAACAACAACAACAAAAAGACTAGAACTCTCTGTTCCTCACATGAAACCCCATATTCCATCTCTGTATCATTCCACTGGCTATACAATATATATGAAATGTAATCTTTCTTTACTTCTGTCTCATAGGATGCATTTCTTCCTTCAAGATTCAGTGCTTTCAAGATTCAATTTTCTAAATGAAGAATTTTCTGATTTCCTCAAATAGTGTTATTCTCCCTTTTAAACTACCTTATAGTTAACAACTTTGTATTTGTTGTCTATTCTCTTTATAGTTATTTTTCTATATGCTTATATACATATATGTGGCCTCTCCCATTAGATTATAATCTCCTTGCTGTTAAGGATTGTTTCATTCATTATATTTGCAAGTAAGTGGAAATATCAAGCAAATAAAATAATACTTGGCACAAATTGAAGGTATATTAACTGCTAGGGCCAGGAACACAGTGTAAGGAGTGTGGGAGCCAGAATCATTAGATTTGGTAGATGGAAAGAGTGTGAAAAGAATAGGTTCAGAATGAAGGGACTTTATAGTTCCTTCATGGAAAGAAGGGACTTGAATTGGAGGGGCAGCTAGGTGGCACAGTAGATAGAGCCTTGGAGTCAGAAGAACTTGAGTTCAAACCCCAAGACACTTTCTAACTGTATGATCCTGGCCAAGTTCTTACCTCAATCAATGAAATTAATCAATCAGTAAATAAGCAAATAACATGAAACTGGAATTGTACAAGATGTAATGGAACATTTGAGAAGGGTTAAAATGAGACAGGAGAAAAGATAAAGTTGAGAGGGATAGGAGTTGATTTTTTCTGTATATGGGTAGTGATTTTAATGAATACAGTGAAAGAAGCAGAATACTGGAAATTGCTATCTAATAGAGAAATAGAAGGTAGCATATGAATAGTAAATCTCATATAATAGTAGAGGTATTATTGCTAGCTAAAAGGCCAGGGTATAAGATCTACCACTTAGTATGTCCATAAGATAATGATGGTTGATGATGTATCTAAGTCTACTGGAGCAGAGAACACATTCCTGGTTCTGAATCAGAGTTGCTTGATCCCCCTGAAGAGTGACTTAAAAAAGGACAAAGCTGTAAGTGGTGGTTAGAAGGCAGCAAGTGGCCTTCTAGAATTAAACATGTTAGAGATATATTTAGTATTAATGGTTTTCTGTATTTGTTGTCAATGTTTGGCCCTAAGTCAGTTTGTGTCAAGGTGCCACATATGGTTTAAAATAATCATATATTTAATGCAAATTAAAACAACTCTGAGGAATCACCTCATACCTCACAGATTGACTAAGATAATGATAAATGTTGGAGAAGATTTCGGAAAACTGGTACACTACTGAACTGGTGGTGGTGTTGTGAAATGATCCAGCCATTCTGGAGAACAATCTGGAACTATGTTCAAAGGGCTATAAAACTATGCTAACCCTTTGACCAAGCAGTAACAAAATTGGGTCTGTATTCCAAGGAAATCATAAAAGAGGAGAAAAGACAACATGTGCAAAAATATTTGTAGCAGCTCTTTTTGTGGTGACAAAGAATTGGAAAACAAGTGGATGTCCATTAATTGAGAAATGGTTGAGTAAACTGTTGTATATGAAACTAATGGAGTATTATTGTTCTACAAAAGATGATGAGAAAACTTATTTTCAAATGTAGAAAGATTTACATAAATTGAGGCTGAGCAAAACAAGCAGAATCAGGAATACGCTGTACCCAATAAGAGTAAGAATGTATGATAATCAACTACGAAAGGCTTTGTTCAGTGATCCAAAGCAATCCCAATAGATTTTGGATAGAAAATGCCATCTGCATTCAGAAAAGAACTATTAAATGCAAATCAAGACATGCTATGTTCACTTCTTTTTTCTGTTTTTTTCCTCTTCTATGGTTTTTCCATTTTGTTCTGATTTTTCTCTCTCAACTTGATTCATAAAGTAATATGCATTAAATAAATTAATTAATTTTAAAATATATACTTTGTCTTTCCCTTAAATATAGATATAATAATGTACAATTTATCTGAGAGGGAGTGAGATAATTGAACTTATTGACTTTCATGTCAATTCATTTTAATGTATTAAATCTTACAACTTTTTACATATTAATTCTTTTTTAAATGTGATCTATCCTGACTTCTAGCCATGGTGGCTAATTGAGCAGGAATCAGAGCACCCAGTTTGTGAATATATATTCTAGAATCTATCCTAAAACTACATGAATTCACCCAGAAATCACATAAAAAAAGAAAAAGGGGTTGCCAGAAAATCTAACCTCAAAGAAGAGAAGTCTCAACATGACCATAAGATTATCAGGGATAACTAAACATTTCTCAGATTGGATAAGATGACAGGAAAAAAATATGCTGGAAATTGCTGCACTAATACATTGTTGGTGGAGTTGTCAATGGATCCAACCATTCTGGAGAGAAATTTGGAACTATGTGCATACCCCAGGATTTTTACTGGGTTTATATTTCAAAGAGATCTTAAAGGAGGGTAAGGGACCCACATGTGCAAAAATATTTGTGGCAGTTCTTTTTGTAGTGGTAAGAAACTGGAAACTGAGTGGATACCCATCAATTGGAAAATGACCAAATAAGTTATGGTATATGAATATTATGGGATATTATTGTTCTATAAGAAATGATCAGCAGGATGATTCCAGAGAGGCCTGGAGAAACTTACACCAACTGATGCAAAGTGAAATGAGCAGAACCAGGAGGTCATTGTACATGGCATTAACAAGTTTATGTGATGGTCAATTCTGATGGATGACTCTTTACAGCAATGAGATGATTTAGGCCATTTCCAATAATCTTGTGATAAAGACAGTCATCTACACCCACAGAGAGGACTGGGGTGGGGGGGGACTGAGCGTGAATCACAACATAGCATTTTCACTCTTTTTGTTGTTGTTTGCTTGAATTTTATTTTCTTCCTCATTTTTCCCCTTTTTGATCTGATTTTTCTTATGCAGCAAGATAATTGTATAAATATGTATGCATATATTAGATTAACACATATTTTACTATATATAACATATATTAGATTACTTGCCATCTAGAGAAGGGGTTTGGGGAAGGCAGGAAATTGGAACATAAGGTTTTGCAAGGGTCAATATTGAAAAATTATCCATGCATATGTTTGGAAAATAAAAAAGCTTTAATAAAAAAGACTATAATATTTTTCTGAATCAGGGATATGTATAGTCTTTAAGTCATTGCTTTATTTACTGAAAGAAAATTAAAAAATAGGGATTCTTGGAAACAGCAGCAGCTATCATTGTGAAATGTGAAAATATTCAGACCAGACATGTTCCCTCAGCCATAATCTTGGGAAGGAGTTCCCATGGAAATAAAGCCTGACAACTACCACTCTGGTTAACATAGCCACAGCTACTGACAACCCAGAAAAGAAAGTTCTTGTCACCAGAATCCTTATTTCTATCAAATAGTTCCACATCAACTCCTACTCTGGCAACAGAGGTTGTTCTTTGTTATTGAAGAGGACCATGACATCAAGGAGGTGATGCTATGACATGCAAGTGAACTGGATTTCAATGATGGAGGGCTGTGCAAGCTCACCTGTCTTTGGTTCCAGTGGCCAGATATAGCTCAGGATGGCTGGAGATGGCTCTGGATGCAATGAGAGACCTTGACGTTTTTTGAGCTAAGGTTTTCAATAGCCCTGACTTTGAGGCCATACCCCTTTAATGATTAAGGCTAAATAGCAATTGAGGAAAAGAATATCTTCTTTCACCTAGTCAAAAAATTTTTCAATTAATTAATCTAGGATGGGGTTTCTGGCCAAAGCAGAAATGACTGCTGTTTACATTTCAACCTGATTTAATCAGGATCCAAACCCAAATGGACTTGGCCTAAGACCTATTGGTGAGCAATTAGAAGAAAGAAATCTAGCAAACCTCTAGATATCTTGATAGGGTTCAGAGGTATAAAAGAGGGAAAGTGGTTTTAGAGCATCTGTAGGTAAAAATATGATACTCTGTTTATTTGGATTTTTTTGGACTAGATGAAAGAGGAGATTCTTTGCCACAATTGCTACTTAGCCTAATCACAGAATGGGTGCAGCCTCAGTCAAACTGAGACCTGTTAAAGATCTTAGCTTAAAAAGGCCATCATTCAGGGTAATTACCAGGCATCTTGATCTATAAATTGCCATTGGAGCCAGATGGCTCTGGAGGGAAAAGTGAAACAGGTGACCTTGCACAGCTCTCCCTCATGTAAATTCAATTTATTTACTTGTCGTGGAATCATCTTCTTAATGTTATGGTCCTTTTCAAGAATTAAGGACAAACAAGAACAACAATTCTGGCAACATAGCCCAAATATAACATTAAGTTCAAAGTCAAGAATAAGCTGGAAGAATTAATAAATATCAATAGAATAATTTGACCATAATATTCTACTATGGTGGTAGGGAAGATTAAAACATAAAGAAGATAATGTGAAAACAACTATAAGAAAAGCATCAAAAAAAGAAAGTCGGAAATAAGCTCAACAAGAATTACAAGAAATATTAAAGAAATACATAAGAGTGGTAGAAGAACAATTATGAATATGACTGATTTAAGAAACTTATGAAAAGATAATTAATCTTGATAAAAGAAACACAAAAAATGTGGAAGAAAATTGCACCTTAAAAATAGGTAAAAGAAGGGCAGCTAGCTGGCACAGTGGATAGAGTACCAGCCCTGAAGTCAGGAGGACCTGAGTTTAAATTTGGCCTCAGACACTTAACACTTCCTAGCTGTGTGACCCTAGGCAAGTCACTTAACTCCAATTGTCTTACTAAAATAATAATAATAATAATAATAATAATAAGTAAAAGAGGCAAAAATATCACTGAAGAAAAGAATTCCTAAAAATAAAATTGGTCAAATGAAAAAGGAGACAAAAAAGCTCATTGAAGAAAAAAAATTGCTTAAAAATTTGAATTATCCAAGTGAAAGCTCCATGAGACATTAAGAAACAATCTTGATAAAATCAAAAGAATGAAAAAGTAGAATAATAAGTGAAATATCTCATAGAAGAAGCGACTCATCTGGAAAATAGTTTAAGAGATAATTTAAGAATTATTGGATAATCTGAAAGCCATGACAAAACAAAAGCCTAAACATCAACATTCATGAAATTATCCAGGAAAACTATCCAGATATTTTGGCTTTAGTAAAAATGGAAAGAATCCCCCAATTACTTCCTAAAAGATATCCTATACTGAAAACTCTCAAGATTATTATAGACAAATTTCAGAGCTCTCATATCTAAGATAATATAGTATAAAAAGCAAAAAAGAAACTCTTAAAATATCATGGAGCCAAAGTCAGAATTACACAAATACAAACAAAAATTAGCTTTTACTTTAAGAGAGTGGAAAGTTTGGTATATATTCTGGAAGACAAAAGAACTGCAATTATAACCAAGAATAATCTACCCAGTAAAACTGACTATAATCCTATATTTGGGGGGAAAGAGAGGGAGAGGATATTTAATGAGATAGAGAACTTTCAAACATTCCTGATGAAAAGACCAAAGCCGAATAGAAAATTAGATTTTCAAATATAAGGTTCAAGAGAAGCACAAAAAGAAAAACATGGAATTTCTTGAAAAATGATGTCCATGGAGGGCGGAGCCAAGATGGCAAAAAGGCACAACTTTCTAAGCTCCTCTCATGCCCTCACGACCAATATTAAATTCAGCCTCAAAAATAGCAGTTGACTGGTAAAATGTATGAAGATTAGAAGCACAACAACTCACCAGCCGAAGATAATCTGGAAGATTGCCAGGAAAGCTTTGTCCTGAGGGGCCAGGAACAGACCAGGGCAGGCAGGGAGAGACTAGCTTCCAGAGCAGACCAGGTAGGGGTGATATCTGTGGCTAGAAATGATTCTCCCATAGGCTAACTGCTCTGCCTTAATTATAAAGCAGTAAACTGGCAGAGAAATTAAAGCCAAAGACAGAGGGTACTCTCTAAAAAATGTCAGAACTTACCAAGATCTGGCTATAATCACCCAAAACCAGAAGTGACTCAGCATTGACAGTAACATAGCTCTGCAGCCACATCCTGCAGTATGGGGCTTTTGAAGGGGGCATTTACACATCTGCACAGCAGTGGGGCACAGCCCGGGGCAGTCTCTAATCTGCACAGTGAGGGGCTTGGCCTGGGGCAATAGAATTTTCACAGCTGACTGTGTTCCCCTGGGCAGGGACACTTCTGGTCCTTTCAGGACTATTCACTAGTTAGCCACTAATATTCCCACCCCCACCACAGTGGGCTTTGGCTTGAGGTAGTGAAACTTTCACTGCTCAGCGTCTAGCCCCAAAGCAGTCATTAACCCATACAGTAGGGTTCTTTACTGGGCACTTCCACAGCTCTGCAGTGCAGACCTGAGTTACTTCCGGAGGGAACTCTTTCCCAGAGCACTCCCATACCTTGCTATTCTTTGTAGCAAGTTGGCAGGACAGCTACTGGTCCATACACCTATCACTGCTATGCAGAGGAAGCAGGCAGACTTCACAGGTTTTAACAAAATGAGTAAAAAAAAATTAAAAGGAGGATTGATAACTTCTATACAGAAAGGGAGCAGTTTTTCAACTCCAAGGAGACTAATAGCAGACAGTCTCCAGACAATTATTGGTCCCCAATAAAAAAGGCTCTCCTAGAAGAGACTAGTAAAAACCATAATAGAGAATGAAAAATGAAAAAGAAAAAAAGAAAAATGGGGAAAGGAAAGAGAAGCTATGCAAAAGAGCAACAGCTTCCTGAAATGTGAATTGGAAAAGGTAAAAAACTCCCAAGTTCAGGGAAACAGAATTTATGAATTGGAAAAGGTCAAGAATTCCCAAGAAAGTAGGATTTGTGAATTGGAAAAAGAAAATAACTCACTAAAAAAAAATTAGTGAAATGGAAAAAAAAATTCCATAGAGTAAAACAACTCATTTAAAAATTCAGTTGGACATATAGAAAAAGAAGGAAAAAAAGCTAATGAAGAAAATAACTCACTAAAAATCAGAATTGAACAAATAGAAATGACTGATTCATTAAGACATCAAGAATCAATCAAGCAAAACCAAAAAAAAAAAATGAGAGATTAGAAAAAAAATGTCAAATATGTACTTGGAAAAACAACAGAACTGGAAAATAGATCTAGGAAAGATAACCTGAGGATCATTGGACTACCCAAAAATTATGATGAAAAAAAGAGCCTAAATACTGTTTTACAGGAAATCATCAAAGAGAACTGCCCAGAAGTAATAGAACCAGAAGGGAAAATAGGCTTTGAAAGAATTCATCAAACGCCTTCTGAAAAAGACCCTAAAATAAAAACTCCAAGGAATATTGTGGCCAAATTTCAGAGCTATCAGATTAAAGAAAAAATATTACAAGCAGCCAGGAAAACACAATTCAAATATCGAGGTGCCACAATAAGGGTCACTCAAGATCTGGCTGCCTCCATATTAAAGAACCAAGGGGCCTGGAATCTGATATTCCAAAAGGCAAAAGAACTTGGAATATAGCCAAGAATAAACTACCCAGCTAAGCTGAGCATTTTTTTCCATGGAAGAAGATGGACAGAGTAATACCATTTGTTTCTAAGGAAAAAGCTAGAGTTAAACAAAAAATTTGATCTCCAACCATAGAATTCTAGAGAAGCAGAAAAAGATAAAAGGAACTCTTGAGAACTGTATTTCTGTTGTGGATATACATAAAAACCATATGTATAATTTGATTTTACTGATATAACATAAAAAAGGGAAGTAGAAATGGAAAGAGAATAGTGTCAGAAAAAGGGAAAATGGGAGATTAAAAAAAAGGGAAACTACATCCTACGATGAGGCAAAGGAAACCTATCATATCTGAGGGAACTTAGAGAGGGGGAGGAACATTGTGTGAATCTTACTCTCATCAGAGTTGGCTCAAAGAGAAAATAATCGACATATTTATTTTACAGAGAATCTTCTCTCACCTCATTAAAAACTGGGAGAGAAAAAGGGAAAAAGAAAAAGAGTAATAAGGGAAAGATTCAAGAAAGGGGAAGGGATTCAAAGGGAGGAGAGAGGGATCCTAAAGAGGGAGAGCTGCGTGACACAAATGGGGCCCATAAGTTAATACTAGGGATGGGGGTAAGGAGAGGGCAAGAAAAAGAAAAGCACAATCTGGGGATATTATGATGTTTCCAGATGTTCCAAGTCACTATGGATCAGAGAAATGCAAATTAAGACCACTCTGAGATACCACTACACACCTGTCAGATTGGCTAAAATGACAGGGAAAGATAATGCGGAATGTTGGAAGGGATGTGGGAAAACAGGGACGCTGATACATTGTTGGTGGAATTGTGAATACATCTAGACATTCTGGAGAGCAATTTGGAAGTATGCTCAAAAAGTTATCAAACTGTGCATAACCTTTGATTCAGCAGTGTTTCTACTGGGCTTATAAAAGAAATCTTAAAGAAGGGAAAGGGACCTGTATGTGTAAGAATGTTTGTGGTAGGTCTCTTTGCAGTGGCCAGAAACTGGAAATTGAGTGGATGCCCATCAATTGGAGAATGGGTGAATAAGTTGTGGTGTATGAATATCATGGAATATTATTGTTCTGTAAGAAATGACCAGTAGAATGATTTCAGAAAGGCCTGGAGAGACTTACATGAACTGATGCTGAGTGAAATGAGCAGTTCCAGGAATTTATTATATACTTTAACAACAATATTATATGATGATCAGTTCTGATGGACCTGGTCATCTCCAGCAATGAGATGAACCAAATCAGTTCAAGTAGAGCAGTAATGAATTGAACCAGCTACACCCACCAAAAGAACTCTGGGAGATGACTATGAACCATTACATAGAATTACCAATCCCTATATTTTTGTCCGCCTGCATTTTTTTGATTTCCTTCACAGGCTAATAGTACACTATTTCAAAGTCTGATTCTATTTGTACAGCAAAATAACTGTTAGGACATGTATGCTTATATTATATTTAATTTATACTTTAACATATTTAACATGTATTGGTCAATCTGCCATCTTGGGGAAGGAGTCGGGGGAAGGAGAGGGAAAATTGGAACAAAAGGTTTGGCAATTGGCAATGTAACATTACCCATGCATATAACTTGTAAATAAAAAGCCATAATAATAATAAAAAATTAAAAATTAAAAAAGGAAAAAAAACATGCAAGAGAAATTACAAGGGACTTAAGGTGAAACATTTTATCTTTTTATGTGGAAAGACAATTCATGTATCTTCTAGAACTTTATCATTATTAGAACAATTAGAAGGATTTTACATAGAAAGAGGGTATAAAATGAGTTGATTATATTGAGATGATGTGAAAAAATTAGTTATATGTAAAAGAGGGCTGCCCTGGGAGAAGGAGAAAGAGAGAGGAAGAATGGATTAAATCATTTCACATTAAAAGATGTATGCAGGGAAGCAAATTTACAATGAAGGGGAAAGTGAGAGCAGATGGTGGGCAACTTTAGGGAACTGTTCACTATCATCTGAATTGTTTCAAAAAGGGAAATATATATATATATATATGTGTGTGTGTGTGTGTGTGTGTGTGTGTGTATACATACATACATAAAAATATACACACACACATAGTTAGATATAGAAATTTATCTCACCCACCAGAAAAGTGGGAAGGAAGGGAATAAAAGAAAGTGGGTGGTTAGGATAATAAAAGGAAGGACAGAGAGGTAGTGGTCAGAAAAAAAACTGACTTTTGAAGAGAGAGGTAAAAAAAGAGAGAAGAATGAAGAGAAGAAAACATAATGATTGGGAATACATAAGTAGTAATTATTGTGAAATATATTATTGGGAATACATAAATAATAATATTGGGAAAGTGAATAGAATGAGCTCTCCCTTAAAACAGCAATAGTTTATAAAGCCATTGAAATGAATGAGAAATAATCTATTGTTTATGATTCATACTTGAAATGGAAAGACATATAGCGTGACCTAAAATAAAGTCTTTGAATAGAATCTAATATATCTTTCTTTGTATCTTTTTTCCTCTTCAAGAAGAAAATGGTGAAAGACAATGAATATATATCCATTTATACACATACATACACACACATATATATTCAATGTTACTAACTTTATAATGCTATTAACAAAAACTTCTATCCTTTCTTATATCACCTATCCCAAAGTCAGCTCTCTGTTTTATACTTTCTTTTACTTTTATTCTTACTTTATGATCTACTCTCTACAGTTGGTGTGCTTTATTATTTTCTCTCTAGTTAGCAAGACAGATTTTATTCTCTTTCAAATACCTCTCTACCCACACCCAGCCATACATGTTTCCTTGTTGAATTTAATTTACTTCTATTTCAAATTCATGTGTGTGTGTGTGCGCACATGTATGTGTTTAATATTCCTTTGTCTTCTTTTTCTGGGATAGATAAAAATGAAGTTTTTACATGTATATTTCTTTCTTATACACTGCAATCATAAGTAATTTTCCATTTTCTATTCATTTCTCCTACAGTGTATTCCTTTCTTTATCGTTTTTCTTTCTTCTATTAAAATCAACCAAATAAGAAAACCCCATTCATTTGTCTTTCTAACCTCTCTCTGTAGCCCTTGAAGACACTGAATTCTTAACAGGACTCTTGTCTCTTCTCTCTATTAGAATTGAAGCATTTTGTCATCATTTAGTCCCTTCCAATTGTTCAAATGTATTTATATTTTTAGACCTGTCTTGTCTCTTTTGTTTATGTTTCAAGGATTCTGTGCAGTTAGTGTTTTTTTAAAATTAGGAATATTTGAAAGTACTTCATTCCATTAAAGATTCTTTTTCCTTTTCCACAATATGTATAGAAATCCATAAATACTATTCTCTCAATTACTTTTTTTAAAAATTACTTTAATAAGATCTGCACTTTGTTTTACATTCTGGTATCTTCCCTCTTTCACATACTTTGTAAATTGTTTCCTTGATGTAATGAAAATTTTGTTGACTCCAGCATAGATTTCTATCTAGGTCCAATGTAGGTGTTTTTCCTTTTTTATTTTCTTATGCACCTATAATCACCTTCAGGACATATTATTAGGGTGCCTTTGTTTTTCTGAGTCTCTCAAAGCTTCCTCTGAACTAATTTTATCCTGCAGTGTTTTTGACATATTTCTAAAGATGCTGGTTATCTAATAGATTAACATAATTTAATTAATATAAGATTAGAATTAGCTAGAAAAAATAATGAGAAAAAGATAGCTATTAAACACCTATCATGTGACAGATTCTGTGCTATGCCCTGGAAGTGGAATCTGTCTCAGAGATTTGTTGTGAAGATTAATAAAAGCAATACATGTAAAGCCCCAAATTAGAACATATTTCAAGCCACAAAGCCCTAGATAAATGCTAACTTAAAATGTATCATTATTCTCATCATTTTTTTTTACAATTATAAAAATGAGAGTCATTACTATTAAGGATTTTATATTATAATAGGAGAAAACATACTACATATTCAAAAGTAAATATAGAATATATTTGTAGCATATTATTCATACTCTCTCATAGTTTTAGGATATCCTGAAGGATAAGGGTAATCCATATTCTGCTGCAATTGGCTCAACCTCTTCACTATGTTTGTTGCCCATTATTAGGTACTACTGATTTGCAGCCTAATTTGATTTAACTACTGAAAATGGACTAACTTTTACAAAGAGCTATTTACTGCTAATACATAGCAGAATTATGAACAGTATTGCCACATAAACAAAGGGAAGCAATGGAGGGGGGTAACTATTTTTATGTCAATGATTATACTGAATTTCAGTATGATTTCTCCCTCAGATATTTTGTTTTGCAGATAATGGGGCTAATGAAAAGTTTCCATGCAGGTATGCATGTATTTTACTGATAATTTAGAGAAGGAAGGTTGGCAGTAATGAAGTTGACGTAAGGAAGATTTTATTTTTTTTCAAGAAGTTCTCTAGATGAGGTAGAAAGTGGGGAAGGAGGGCAAACATCTCATGGCAGTGGAAAACATGTATGAAGGTGGCCCATTCCACTGATGGAACAGCCCAGCAAGAGCAAGTGAGAGTGAAAATTAGACTGGGAAGTAATATCTGTAGAAGTTTGGTGAGACTTCTCTACTCCATAGTACATTTGTGGAATTCAATTCAAAGCACATGTGAAGTCACTGTCCAGTGAATCCGACCATTTACTTCCAGTTTTCCCTTTGATAGATGGGGAAAAGCATGGAAGTCAGAAGAGCTAAACAACAAACAGCACAATTATATAGAATTGTGGTATTGGTCTTCAAGTAAGTTGTAATATTACATATCATAATATATATTATATATCATAAAAGTTTTCAAAAATACTATTTTTTATTTTGATAATTATTCTTTATTGTCCTCCTTGCCCTCAACTCTCGTATAAGATTTGCCATGGTCTTTTTTCTGAGATCTTGCTCTCTCTCCTATAACATAGCCAAACCCCTCTCGTGTCATCACATTTTCTGGGAAACTAGTAAGCTTGGCCAAGTTGAGCAAAGCAATAAAGAAGGGGATTTTCAGTGTTTCATTCCAGCTCTCATGGTTTTCCTGACATCTTCCTTCATCTTTACTGGAAATAGGAAATGCTACAGACATAGCAGAGAGGTTTGAGTTTTTTCTTATAATCTGGTATTTAAAAGGAAATGAAGTAGAGCAACACAGCAGATGGAGATTTAAGTCGCTAGGGGGAAAAGATAGGAGTCTAACCATCTAATTCCTGGCTATCGTTTATAGGTGGAAGTTTATTCTTTTAAAGTTATATGTACATTTTAAGCTATTTAAAATTTTATTAAAACCTAACATCATTTAAAATCCAGAGAGAGATTTAATAAAGAAACAAGCAAGTTTCTATGAGAGGTTAAAACAATATGTTTGTTCAGATAATTCTCCAACAAACATAACACCTGGTTGCATAAAAATTGTAGCAAGAATTATTTTCAATTCATGTACCAATCTTGGAGCTTTTCATTAAGATGTCTTTAACAGGACTTTAATAGGACTGCTTCAAGAAGTCTGTGCACATGTTGTTGGTTTTGCCTCCCACTGTCTGAACTTGGCCAAAAACACTCGTTAGTGTACATGACATCTCTTGACCCTTAGGGGTGGTGCCTAAGGTTTATTTTGTCTCCTTTTAAAATCCAGCCTCCTTTGTCAGGGGGCAGTTTCCATTACTTAATTGTCAAAGCAGCAACATACCAAGATCAAAAGGATCCCCCAAGGCAGAGATGGAAAGTCTAGATCAGTCTTATGAAAAGAGAAAGGTATCAACAGAGAGTGAGAAGGGAGAAAGGAAGAGGGGGATATGCTAATAATACCATACTCTCTGCTAGAGGCAGACCCCCTTAAAAGGAGCAACTCTATAGGCAGATCATACTTGCTGGGCAGGTTCAGCTGTACATCCCAATAGATGCAGTTTTCCTTTCCCTACTTTCAGTTTTCCTGCTCACGGATTTGACTGCTGGTCTCTCAGTTCTAAATACACATTACACAGTAGGTTCTGTTTGGTCACCAGCTATTCCTGCAGCTGTCCTGATTGCTCAGAGGGAAATACCACATCTGTTCTCCAAAGGAATTTAGCAAATTAACTATGAACAAAGTAGCCTGGACCTGATATGGCTTCACACATGGTATGTCATGCCAAGAAAAAGCCTGTCTGATTGTTGTTTTCAAAGATATGAATAGAAAATTCCCAGGGAAGACATCAATGCTTAGAGAAGAAGGCAACATATCATAAAAAGTGGTAAAATACAGCCTGGACAAAAAGTAAAGCTTTTTTAATGAAAATACTTGGAAACAATTACATTTACAGAGTAAGAAAAATATTGACTTAGTGCTTTAGAGATTTGTCTTCTTTCAAATTATGTACTCTGACTGAATGTGTATTTTATTTAAAACAAAACAGGGTCTAATGTTAACAATGAAAAATGATTATTAAAATAAAAATAGTATTTTTGAAAACTTTTATAATATAACACAATAATTTGCTAACTAAATAAGACCTTTGGCTCTAATTAGAGCTTCTTTGTGCAAAAATGTTGTTTGTGATAAGCTTTTTACTATAGAATGGAAGACTATGAATCTGAAATAGTCCTATCTAAGTTTAAAGATGTTATCTTATACTGATAGCCACTAATTACTACAAAGTGCTTGAATATAAATTTTATTGTAAATAAAACACTAATTAGAGCATTTTCTAATTATTATTCCCTATTATGAATATTAAAGTATGTTCTTATACAAAAATTTATATGCACATTTTTATTGTTTCTAATTATTTTAAAGCTACTTTGGATTCTTAAAAAAATTTTTTTTCACATCTCTATTAGTCTAACAGGTCTGATCTCACCTGAGTATTACTCCTAACAACACAGACATTGATGCCTGCTTCTCTTGTGTTAATCTCATCACATGATAATCTCATCACATGTTACTACATAAATTCATATACTTGGGTTTTTTTCTTGTGTTACAGATCAAATTCTTTTGAGTGATCATGTACTTTATTTAGGAGACCATAACAATATTTTGGTGGGTGATTAAATCAGTACAATATCATCCACAGAAGCATCTTGACTATATCAATATCCATAAACAATTCTTCCTATGGACTCTGTTGGAACTCCTTTAATGACAATGGTCAATACTTCTGAGCATATATCTTCCTGTTTTGTACCTTATATGACATTGATAATCAGAGAATCAATGAGCAAAGCTACCTCAATTGTTACATTTTTTTGAGATATAATTTGTGATTCTGACATTTGTTTATGTATTTTGTTTTGGCTTTAGTCAACAAACAATATACCTCAGGCTATCTTTTAGTCACTACACTTTTCAGTCAAATATATTATTTTAAAGATTTATATTAATAGACAACATTGCTTATAGAAATATGCTTGTTCTCTTCTGGTTAGTCATGTAAAATTTTTAATTGGGTTTGGTCTTTAATTGTATTCTCTCAATTACCTTTTCAGTTATGTTTTATTAGTACCCTCCCATCATTGATATAACTTGATAATCAAAACCTCATTGCCTTCAAGATTTCATTGGCTCCATCAATGTTTCTGTTTCTGGTTTGGTTTAGCTTATTCCTCCCCCTTAATTTTCTTTTCTTCACTTTCTCTCACCTCAACTTGTTAAGCTAGGATTGTATTATTAGGTTCAAATGTTTTGATTTTATTGTCCTTGAAGCTGAAAATATTTTTTAAAGAAATGTTCACAGATCTATTTCCTTTTTTATTTACCTAATAGCTTTTTTTCTATTTTTATTCTTGGAAGGATTCAACATACATATTTGGGTCTCTCAACATTATTTTTTCCACTAACCCTTACCATTGTTTTAATAAACTTTAATTCAGAATACCTAATTCAAGTCTCTCCCCACTCCAATTCACTCTCCACTCAGATGTCAAACTGATCTTCCTAATGTGCAGGTCTGACTATGTCACCCCCTTATTTAATAAACTTTCATGGATCTCTAGGTGTAAATCTAGGACCAAGTGTAAAGTCTTCTGTTTGCCTTTTAAAGCCATTCCCAACTTGGTCATTTCTAACCTTTCCATTCATTTTAAACTTTAATCCTTTCCATATTTTGTGCTTCGGTGACATCAGCCTCCTTCTTAACACATACAAGATTCTTCATTTCCCAAATTGATGTATTTTCACTGGCTGTTCTCTGTATTTAAAGTTCTTTCTCACTTTATCCTACTGGTTTTTCTTGTTTTGTTCCAGTTCCAACTAAAGACACAGCTTCTTTGACTAATCCTCCTTGATATTAATGCTTTCCTTCTGAAATTATCTCTAGTTTATCCTGAATAGATCTTCCTTGTTTATAAGTTGTCTCCTCTATTAGACTGTGAGCTCCTTCAGAATAGTGACATTTTTTGTGCGTGATTTTTATTTTTCTTTATATTCTCAGTACTTGATATGGTGCCTGGGTCATACCAAGTACTGAAAATATAAAGAAAAATAAAATTGTTGATTGATTTAAACCTGTTTTCTCCTCCACTTAGTTTTACTAAAGATTACTCTTCATAATCTTCTACAATTTTACTTGGCAATTCTTTTGGAAATTATATCAACTAAATGGGTTCATAATGGTGGAGTTTGTTGACCAGTCCTTCTAAATTTCTTTATTTCATTTGTTTCAGGCAATGATATGCTCATCAAAAGCATAAAGAATCCTATCTAGAGTAACTTTTTTTCTATCTATAGTATGACATTCAATAAAAGTAACATGATTAATTGGCAGAAAAATCTGAGATAGCTCATGACTTAGTAGATTTTTTTTTTCATTTACATAATTCTTAAGTACCTTTAGGGCAAAGCTTCTTAAACTGCATTTTATAATCCCATATGGGGACCCATAGCTGAATGTGGGAGTCACAAAATTATGTTTTCTTATCAGGAAATGTTTGATTCACATACCCACTTCATATATTTATCTAGGGTCACAACAATTTCTTGAAAAGAAATTGCAAATGGAGAAAATTTAAGATGCTCTTCCTTAGAGGAAGTTTAAAGTCAGGCAAAGAAACTAATATAAAAGCCTAAGGTATTGATGCAGTTTTGTACTACCTACACTTGTCAAATGTTTGAACAGCTTAAATAATAACATTAATATTATTAATTACTAATAATAATGCAAACAAATGCAAGTCATTTTACAAATATTTTTCCAATTTATCATCACCACATTTGTAGGAGGTGGTATTGTTATCCCCATTTAATAGTTGAGGGGACACATAGTTAAGAGATCTGAAGCTGAATTTGAACTGAGCTATTCCTAACTCTAGGTTCAGCTCTTTATAGACCACACCACCTAGCTGCTCTCTTTAATTCTGAGATATAAAAAGAAATTTATTTTTATGAACTTACTAAATTACTATATTAGGAATGCTGTATATATATGTTTCATTTACATTTTAGCAAGGTATTTAAATGAATCATACGGTTCATAGGGAAAACATGGTGAAATGTGCATTAGATGTGAATTGTTTTATGCCAACTTGGAAATTCTACCCTGGAATACTCTAATGATTTACCCTTGGTCCTATGTAATTTAACTTTTTGCTAATGAATTGTATAAAATATATAGAGGGTTTTTTCAGATTTACAAATAACTCAAAATATGGAAGGATACAATACACAAGATAATAGTGTCAAGAATTTTTAAAAAAGAAAGACTAACAAGCCAGAATACTCAATTGAAATTAATAATATAAAGTTTTAAAGATGCAAAAGGGAAAAAAAGTTTAAACAATGAACTTTACATGTAAGAAATGGTCAATTGATAATTAATTAGACATCAATAGTACTTTGGAAAAGTAAAATTCAGTAAGTCATTGTGATATGCAATCAAATATGTTAAAACATTTGAGTATCATTGAGAGACATAGCTTATAGAAATAAGGAGTTGATATCCTTCTACTCTTCACTTAGGACAAGCCATATACATACATACATATATATATATGTGTTGAGCTATGTTCATTTCTTACCATCACAGCTTGGGCGGGTGGAGAATGATGAGGTGAAACATGTTTAGAAGATTTCAATCAAGATGTTACATTTTTAATTCATAAGGAGAAGTTGAAAAAATTGGAGAGAGGGATTAATTTTTTTATTATTAACAGTCAGCAACCAAATCTATTGGAGTCCTATATAATTTCTACAAAGACCTAATGGTTATAATTTTAACTATTGTTTTATTGTCAGCTTCATATTTTGTCAAATTCAAGGGAAATCAACTAAGTAACAAATATCCCCAAAGAAAGAATCAATGGGGGGATGGGGGAGGTGGAGCCAAGATGGTGGAGAGGACACATGCTTCTTTCTGAAATTTCCTACTACCCTCATACTAATTACAAAATTCAGCTTCTGAAATAGTGCTAGACTGGCAGAAACCATGAATATTGGAGTGCATCAAAGTACCAGAGAAGAGAATTTTGAAGATCACCATAAAAGGGCTGTTTTGATCATGGGCAAGCATGGGAGGAAGGTGCAGGCAGGGTGACAGAGCAAGAGGCCAGCCCATGTTGAGCAGACTGGAGGGGAAGGGGTTGGTCTCCCCAGGGCAGAGAATATACAGGGAGGACTCTACCACAGTGTTGGCTACTCTGCCCTTGTTGCAAGCCAGTAGATCAGCAGAGAAGTTATAAAATGTCAAACACAAATGCAAAAGGTAAAGAGTATACCTCAAAGCAGCAGAGTCTCATGGGACCTGGCCATACCCACCCAGCAGGAGTGACTCAGAGCCTCCCAGTGCAGCTGCTGCAAATCATAGATACAATTGATAATTTCACCCAAGAGAATGATAATATGTCAAATGTACCAAACTTTGTGGGATGCAGCCAAAGCAGTAATAAGGGGAACTTTTATATCTCTAGAGGCTTACTTGCATAAAATAGAGAAAGAGAAGATCAATGAATTGGGCTTGCAACTAAAAAAGCTAAAAAAAAGAGCAAATTAACCCCCCCCCAATCAAATACTAAACTTGAAATTCTAAAAATAAAAGGAGAGATTAATAAAATTGAAATAAAAAAACTATTGAATTAATAAATAAAATTAATAGTTGGTTTTATGAAAAAAACAACAAAATAGATAAATCTTTGGTAAATTTGAGTAGAAAAGGTAAGGAGACAATCAAATTCTTAGTTTTAAAAAGGAAAAGGGGAACTTTCCATTAATGAAGAGAAAATTGAGCAGTAATTAAGGGTTACTTTGCCCAACTTTATGCCAATAAATTTGATAACCTAAGTGAAATGGATGAATACCAACAAAAATATAGGTTGCCAAGATTAACAAAGGAAGAAGTAAATTGGTTAAACAGTCCCATTTTAGAAAAAGAAATAGAACAAGTTATTAATCAACTCCCTAAGAAAAAAATCTCCAGTACCAGATGGATTTACATGTGAATTCTACCAAACAATTGGTAACAATTAACCCTAATAATTTATAAACTATTTGAAAAAATAGGGAATGAAGTCCTACCAAATTCCTTTTATGACACAGACCTAAACCAGGTGGAATAAAAACAGAAAGAAAATTATGGACCAATCTTCCTAGTGAATATTGATGCAAAAATCTTAAATAAAATATTAGCAAAAAGATTACATAAAATCATGTCCAGTATAATACATCATGACCAGGTAGGATTTATACCAGGAATGCAGGGCTGGTTCGATATTAGGCAAACTATTAGCATATTCAATAACCAAATTAACAAAAACCATATGATCATCTCAATAGATGCAAAAAAAAAAGCATTTGATAAAATCCAACACCCATTTCTATTAAAAACATTGGAGAGTATAGGAATAAATGGACTTTTCCTTAAAATAGTCAGTAGCATCTATTTAAAACCATCAGTAAGCATTATATGTAATGGGGATAAACTGGAACCATTCCCAGTAAAATCAGAAGTGAAACAAGGTTGCCCACTATCACCATTACTATTCAATATTGTATTAGAAATGCTAGCTTTGGCAATTAGAAATGAAAAGGAGATTAAAGGAATTAGAGTAGGCAATGAGGAAATCAAATTATCCCTCTTTGCTGATGATATGATGCTGATGATCTAATCCCAAAGATTCTACTAAAAAGTTATTAGAAATAACTCACACCTTTAGCAAAGTTGCAGGATATAAAATAAACCCACATAAGTCATCAGCATTCTTGTATATCACTAGCAAAATCCAACAGTTAGAGTTACAAAGAGAAATCCCATTTAGAGTAACTACTGATAGTATAAAATATTTAGGAATCTATCTGCCAAAGGAAAACCAGAAACTTTATGAGCAAAACTACAAAACACTTTCCACACAAATAAAGCCAAATGTAAACTTACTTCAAAACTTTTTTTCACAGTTATTTTTGCTAACTGAATTTCCCTCTATCCTATTTTCCCATCTCTATTTTATTCTTTCTTTCATTTCATCCTATGCCTCCCCAAAACTGTTTTACTTTTGACTCTCCCCTCCCTCAATTTGTCCTTCATTCTATCATCCATCCCTTTTCTTATCTTCTTCCCTTCTTACTTTCTTATAGTATAAGATAGATACCTGTATCCAGTTGAGTGTGTATGTTATTTCCTCTTTGAACCAATTCTGATAAAAGTAAGAGTCATTGACTGCCCTTCATAAACGTCATATTTTTCTCCACTGCAAAAGCTTATTCTCACCTCTTTTATATAAGATAATTTACTCCCATACATTTTGTCCCTTTCCCTTGTATCCAATGCGTTTCTCTCACCCTTTAATTTTATTTTTTTGGATCTTAGCCAAACATATTTAACTCACACACCTGTGCCCTCTGTTTATATATACTCTTAATTGCCCTAAGAATGAGAAAGTTTTTATTAGTTACAAGTATCATCTTGTAGAAATGTAAACAGTTTAAACCTTATTAAGTCTTTTATGATTTCCCTTTTCTTTCTTTTTTTTTTTTTACTTTTATATACTTCTCTTGAGTCTTGTATTTGAAAGTCAAGTTGTCTATTCAGCTCTGATCTTTTCATCAAGAATGCTTGAAAGTCCTCTATTTCATTGAATATCCATTTCTCCCTGATGGATTATACTCAGTTTTGCTGGGTAAATGATTCTTGGTTGCAATCCTAATTCTTTTGCTCTCCAGAATATCATATTTTAAGCCATCTGCACTTTTAATCTAGAAGTTGCATTACATTATACTAACTGTGATTCCATGATACTTTAGTTGTTTTTTTTTTTCCTGGCTGTCTGAAATATTTTCTTCTAGACCTGGAAGTTTTAGAATTTGGCTCTAATATTCCTAAAAATTTTTGTTTTGGGAACTCTTCTGGAGGCGATCAGTGGAGTCTTTCAATATCTATTTTACCTTTTGGTTCTAGAATATCAGGGCAGTTTTCTTTCATAATTTCTTGAAAGATGATGTCTAGACTCATTTTTTGATTGTGGATTTCAGGTCCAATATTTTAAAAAATTGTCTCTCCCTTGTCTATTTTTGAAAGTACATATTCAATTACTCTCTTTTTATTTATGAACTCTACTTCCTCTTCTACTATTATGTGATTTTTTTTTTTTACATTTTTGAACATATTCTTTATTCTGGCTTCTCAGGTTTGTCAGAATATACTTGCTTCCTCAGCACTGAGTTAATTCCACATGATCATAAGTGACAAGTTTCATCTTCCCTAATGTATCCCCAAGTAGAAAACTTGTCCAGCTGTAGTTAGGAAGAACAGAACTGTGCAGAGTATTGCCCCTGCCAACCTGCAGTTTGTGTGTTTTAACTGTTTTTCAATCTTTTTTTTTACTCTTAGTGACCCCATTTGGGGTTATCTTTTTTTAGATATTCATTTTCAAAACACATGCATAAATAGTTTTCAGCACTCACTCATGCAAAGTACTGTGTTCCAAATTTTTTCTCACTCCCTTCTTTCAACTCCCTCCTTTAGACAACAAGTAATCCAATGTGTTAAACACATGCAAGGCTATGAATGTTTTCACAATTATTCTGCTGCATAAGAAAAATCAGATCAAAGAGGGGAAAAAACTGAGAAAGAAAACAAAAAGCAAGCAAACAAAAATAAAAACAAGATTTTTTTACTATGTTCTGATCTGTATTTGGTCCCCATAGTCCTCTTTCTGGTCTGGTGCAGGTAGGTCACATTCATTTGCATTTTTTCATTAATTCCTTTGAAATTCTTGACCTTTTATTCTTCCAGATGAACTTTGTTATTATTATTTCTGGCTCTGTAAAATAATTTCTTGGCAGTTTGATTGGTATGTCACTGAATAAGTAAATTAATTTCAATAGAATTGTCATTTTTATCATATTGTTACTTACCTATGACCCATGTGATATACTTTCAGTTGATTAGATCTCACTTTATTTGAGTGGAAAGTGTTTTTTAATTGTGCTCATACAGCTCCTGACTTTGTCTTGTCAGGTAAACTCCCCAATATTTTATATTATCTACATTTATTTGAAATGGAATTTCTCCTTGTGGCTCTTGCTAATTGACTTTGTTGGTAACATATAGAAATGCTGATATTTTATGTGGATTTATTTTGTATCCTCAACTTTTTTCTTCCTGTCTTACTCTAATTTCTTTTTTTTTTCTTTAGTTTCTTTTTATTCTCTTTTGCTAAAGCGAATATTCCTAAAACAATAGTGAATAGTAATGGAGATAGTGGACAACCTTGTTTTATTCTTGATCTCACTGGGAATGCTTCTAGTTTATCTCTATTACATATGATGCTTCCTGATGGTTTTAAATAGATACCACTGATCATTTGAAAGAAAACTCCATTTATTCCTATGCTCTCTAGTGTTTTTAATAGCAATGTGTGTAGGATATTGTCAAATGCTTGTTCTGCATCTATTGAGATAAACATATGATTTCTGTTAAGTTAGTTGTTAAAATAGTCAATTATTCTAATAGTTTTTCTAATATTGAACCACCCCTGCCTTCTTGGTATAAATCATACTTGCTTGTGGTATATTATCTTGGTGATAACTTACTGTAATCTCTTTGGTAATGCTTTAGTAAAGATTTTTGCATCAATATTCATTAGAAAAAATTGTAAATTTCTATTTCTATTTTGACCCTACCTATAGCAAAATATCTGTGTCATAAAAGAAATTTGGTAGGACTCCTTTCCCTATTTTTCTAAATAACTTTCATAGTTTTGATATTAATTGTTTTTTAAATGTTTGTTAAAATTCTCATAAATTCATTTGGTTCTACAGATTTTTTCTAAGGGAGTTCATTAATAGTTTGTTCAATTTCTTCTAAAATGGAACTATTTAAGTAATATATTTCGTCCTTGGTTAATCTGGGCAATCTATATTTTGTAAATATTCATCCATATGACTTAGATTATCAGATTTATTGGTTTACAATTGGACAAAATAGCTCCTAATTATTGCTCTAATTTCTGCTTCATTATTGAAAGCTCACTTTTTTCATTTTTGATATAGCAATTTCATTTTCTTCTTTCCTTTTCCTCTTTTTTCACTGATATAGAACATAAATTCTCTATAAAAGAGTTTTTTAAAAACATTTTGTGTGTAATAGACCCTTTCTCAACATAACATTTTAAAGAATTGAAGCAAATGCCAAATTTCAGTTTGAGATAAGTAAAAACAATAAAATGCAATTTCCTTTATATCCAAATTCACTCAGCTGCTGAAGTCTTAAGAACCTTAAGTCACTATTTATAGACATATTTATAAAAAGGCACAGATGAAAATTACATAGTCATAAATTGGTTGTAATTTGAGTTGATGGTAGAAATATTTATGCTCAGTGAGATTATGGATTAATTAAAGTATTCACATATTAACCACTTGGCAAACATTTATTAAGTATAAAGGCACTGATGATATAAAGACGTAAAACAATATCTGTTTTCTTTTTTAAAAGAATACACATTAATCATGTAGAAAGAGAAAAATCAGTGCCAAAGAGAAAAAACATGAGAGAGATGTGTTGTTTTACATTCAGATTCTTTACTTCTTTTTCTGGATGCAGATGGTATTTTCTATCCAAAGGCTATTGGGAATACTTTGAAATCCTGAACCACTGAGAAGAACCAGGCCTTTCATAATTGATCACTATACAATCTTGCTGTTATTGTGTACAATATATTCCTAATTCTGCCTGTTTTGTTTAATATAACTTTGTGTAAATCTTTCCAGGCCTTTCTAAAATCAGCTTGTTCATCATGTTTTATGGAACAATAATGTTCCAGTACCTTCATATATCACAACAGATTCAGCCATTCCCCAAATGATGGGCATTTTTTAGTTCTTTGCTCCTACAAATATTTTTGCTATTTGTGGTTTCTTTTTTTTTTCCTTTATGATTTTATCAGAATGCACCTTCAGTACTGGCACTGCTGGATCAAAGGATATGTACAGTTTAATAATCTTTGTACATAGTTCCAAATTGGTTTCCAGAATGGTTGGATCATTTCACAATTCCACCAAAAATGTACTAGTGGCCCAGTTTTTCCACATTCCTTCCAACATTTATCATTATCTTTTCCTATCATCTTAGCCAATCTGAGAGGTGTGAGGTGGTAATTCAAGAGTTATTTTAATTTGCATTTCCCTAATCAATACTGATTTAGAGCATTTTTCCATATAACTATACACAGCTTTAATTTCATTATCTGAAAATTGTTTGTTCATGTCTTTTGACCATTTTTCAATTGTGGAATGACTTGTAGTCTTACAAATTTGATACAGTTCTTTATATTTTAGAACCTAGACCTTTATTTGAAACATTGGCTATAAAGATTTTCCCCAGCTTTCTTTCCTTGTTTCTGTTTGTTTGTATAAAAATTTTTAATTTAATATGATCAAAATTGTTTATTTTGCCTTTCAAAATGTTCACTAGGTTTTCTTTGATCATAAATCTCTCCCTTCTCCAAAGAACTAATAAGTTAACTCTCCCCTACTCTCCTAATTTGCTTATAAAATCATCCTTTATGCCATGCATCCATTTTGACCTTATTTTGGTATGGGGTATGAGATGTGGATCTATGTTGAGTTTATGACATTATTTTCCAGTTTTTCCAATAATTTTTGTGAAATAGTGAGTTCTTATTCCAGAAGCTATAGTTTGGGGGTTTGTCAACAAATACTAGATTATGATAAGCCTTAATTCTGATCCACCACTCTATTTCTTAGACATTACCAAATGATTTTGATGACTGCTGCTTTGTAATATAGTTTTAGATTTGGTAATTCTAAACCATCATCCTTTGTAGTTTTTTTTTATTATTAATGTCCTTGCTATTCAAGGACATTTTCTTCCAAATGAATTTTTTTTATCATTTTTATAGTTCTATAAAATAATTTTTTGGCACTTTGATATGGCACTGAACAAGTAGACCAATTTCAGCAGAATTGTCATTTCTATTATATTATCTTGGCCTACCAATGAGCAATTGATAATTTTATAATTTTTTTAGATCTGACTTTATTTGCATGATAAATGTTTTGTAATTGTGTTCATATGTTCTCGGGTTTATCTTGGCAGGTAGATCCCCGAGTATTTTATTTTGTCTATAGTAATTTTAAATGGAATTTCTCTTTCTATCTTTTGCTGATGGACTTCGTCAATAATATATAGAAATACTGATGATTTCTGTGGAGTTTTTTATATCCTACAACTTTGCTAAAGCTGTGAATTGTTTCCAGTAGGTTTTGGGTTGATTTTCTATGATGTTCCAAGTATATCACTATATCATCTGCAAAGAGTGATAGTTTTATTTCCTCTTTGCCTATTCTAATTCCTTTAATTTATTTTTTTCTTATTTCTAAAGACAACATGCCTAGTACCATGTTGAATAATAATAGAGATAATGGACATCCTTGTTTCACCCCTGATATTATTGGAAATGCATCCAGCTTTCCATTATAAATATTGCTTGGTTTTTGGTTTTACATAGATATTGCTTGTTATTTTAAGGACTACTCCTTTTATCCCTTTGCTTTCTATTGTTTTTAATAGGAATGAGTGCTGAATTTTGTCAAAAGGTTTTTCTGCATCTATTGAGATTATCATATGATTTCTATTGATTTTGTAATTGATATGGTCACTTAGGGTAGTAGTTTTCCTGATATTGAACCAGTCTTAGTATATTATAATATTAATATACTATTATATAGTAAATTATTCTGTTGATAACTTGCTGTAATCTCTTTGCTAATATTTTATTCAGTTTTTTGCATCGATGTTCATTAAGGTGATTGGTCTGTAATTTTCTTTCTCTGTTTTACTTCTTCCAGGTTTTAGGTGTTTTATTTGTGTCAAAGAAGGAATTTGGCAATACTCCTTCTTTACCTATTTTTCCAAATAGTTTACAGAGTTTTAGAAGTAATTGTTCTCTAAATGTTTGGTAGAATTCATTTCTGAATCCATCTAGCCTTGAGGATTTTTCTCTTGGGCAATTAATGGTTTATTCAATTTCTTTTTCTAAAATGGGACTATTTAAGTATTTTCCTCCTCTGTTAATCTGGACAGTTTATATTTTTATAAATATTCATCCATTTCAGACCATTAGACTTGCTGCCATACATTTGGACAAAATAGCTATTGATTATTGTTTTACTTTCTTTGTCATTAGTAGTTAAGTTCACCGTTTTCCTTTTTAATGCTGGTGATTTTTTTCTTTCCTTTTTCTAATCAAATTAACTAAAGTTTTATCTATTTTCTTATTTTTTTCATAAAACCAAGTCTTAGTTTTGTTTATTAATTCAATTACACAATTACTTTTAATTTTATTAATTTTACCTTTTATTTTCAGAATTTCAAATTTGGTATGGAAGTTCTTAATTTGTTATTTTTCCAGCTTTTTTTTACTTGCAGGTCCAATTCAGTGATTCTTCTCTTTCTTTATTTTATGCAACCATGCATCTAAAGATATTAAATTTCCCATAAGAACTGCTCTTGCTTCATCCCATACATTTTATAATGTTGTCTCATTATTGTCATTCTTGTTAATGAAATTATTAATTGTATCAATGATTTGTTCTTTTACCCACTCATTCTTTAAGATTACATTATTTAGTTTCTAATTAATTTTTTGTCTATTTTTTCTGGCCCTCTATTACTTGTAATTTTTATTGTGTCATGATCTGGAAAAGATGCATTTACTATTTCTGCCTTTCTGTATTTGATTTTGAGAGCTTTATGCCCTAATACATAGTCTATTTTTTGTGTAGGAGTCATGTATCACCAAGAAAAAAGTATATTCTTTTCTGTCCCCATTCAGTTTTCTCTGAAGGTCTATCATGCTTAACTTTTCTAAAATTCTATTTAACATCTTATTTTCTTTCTTCTTTAGTTCAATTTATCTAGTTCTGATAGAGCAAGATTGAGATCCCCAATAGTATAGTGTTGCTGTCTATTTCTTCTTGCAGCTCTCTTAATTTATCCTCTAGGAATTTAGATGCTATACCACGTGGTGTATATATGTTTTGTATTGATATTATGTCATTATCTATGGTACTCTTTTAATAAAATGTAGTTTTCTTCCCTATTTCTTTTAATTAGATCTATTTTTGCTTTTGCTTGATCTCAGATCAGGATCAATCCCTCTGCTTTTTCTTTTTCTTCTTTTTACTACAGTTGAAGCATAACAGGTTCTACTCCAGCCTTTTACTTTTACTCCATATGTATCACTCTCCTTTAAATGTGTTTCTTGTAAATAATATATTATAAGATTCTGGGTTTTAATCCAGTTTGCTATCTGCTTCCATTGTATGAGAGAATTCATCCTATTCACATTTACAGTTAAAATTTTTAACTTTGTATTTCCTGTTATCTTATTTTCCCTAAGTTATACTTTTCTTTTTCCTTTCCTCCTTTCCCTCCTTCCCAGTGTTTTGCTTCTGACCACCATTTCCTTCAAACAACCCTCCTCTTTTATGGTCCTTTCCCCCTTTTTTTTACCCCTCTTACCTTCTACTTCTGTTCTCCCTTCTATTAGCCTGCCCCTTTGCTTTCTCCTTTCTCCTTTTACTTCCCCATAGGGTGAGGCAAGTTTCTCTATCATATGTTTGATATTCTATTGCACTGAATCTAATTTATTGAGAGTAAGGTTCACACACTACTCACCCCTTTCCCTTTTTTCCCTCACTTGTAATAGGTCTTTTTTGACTCTTCATGTGATATAATTTACCCTATTTTATCTCTCTTTTCTTCTTTTTTCAGTACAGTTAATTTGAGATTTTCTTGGCAAAGATACTGAAGAGGTTTGCCATTTCTTTCTTTAATTCATTTTACAGATGAGGAAATTGAGGTAAATAGCATTAATGACTTGCTTAGAGTCACAGAGCTAGGTTGTATCTGATTAAAATTCAAGAAGCTGAGTTTTTCTCACTCCAAACTCAGCAATCTATCTACTGTGCCACCTTGCTGCCCCTACATACTTAAATATGAGGTGACTGAAGGAGAAATCCCTACCTGCTGGGAATGAACAAGAAAGGTCTCATTTGATATTGTTACTCTGTAAGAAATGACCAGCAGCGTGAATACAGAGAGGCTTGGAGAGACTTATATGAACTGAAGCTAAGTGAAATGAGCAGAACTAGGAGATCATTATACATTTCAACAACAGTATTATATGAGGATCAATTCTGATGGAAGTGGCTATCTTCAATAATGTGAAGATCCCAATCAGTTCCAATTGATCAGTAATGAAGAGAACCAGCTATACCCAGTGAAAGAACACCGGGAATTGAATGTGGACCGCAAAATAGCATTTACACTCTTTCTGTTATTGTTTGCTTTTTTGTTTTTCTTCCCAGGTTATTTTTTACCTTCTTTCTAAATCTGATTTTTCTTGTCCAACAAGATAACTGTATAAATATGTATACACATATTGTATTTAACATCTACATGTTTAACATGCATGAGACTGCCTGCCATCTAGGGGAGGGGATAGATGTAAAGAGGGAAAAAGTTGGAACTGAAGTTTTTTTTAAGAGTCAGTGTTGAAAAATTACCTATGCATTTGTTTTGCCAATAAAAAGCTATAAATAAAAAAAAAGAAAAAAGAAAGGTCTCATATGAAGGTGGAGTTTGACCTAAGGTTTTAAGGAAGCCAGGATTTCTAAGAGGAAGAGGAAAGGAGGGGGTATATTCCAGGCATGGGTACAACCTTTACTAAGGCAGGAAATGGAATGTCATATGTAAGGGTAAGGTTAACTTGTCTGAACTCCTCCTCCTCCTCTTCCTCTAATAAATATGTCCAATAAACATAAAGTTAGGACCAGATTATGTAAATGTTTTTTTGCAACTAAGCACTGAAGTTTTTAGTGTCCATATCTATCTCCTGCTACTACATTTTAATTTCCAGAGGACTCCCACAACACAACACAACAACTTTCCATTTCTAAAACTTTGGTTTGTAAGACACTCATTTTCTAATATGGGAAAAATCAGTAATCAGTAGGAATATACTGATCTACCAGTTGCCAAAGCTGAGGAAACTAAGTCAGGCAAGTTAAGTAACTTACTCAGATTCTCAAAGTTAGAAAGTGTCTGAGGCTAGGTTTGAATTCAAGTGTTTCTGACTCCAGTTCATGGCATCACTAAATAGCTGCCTGGTTTTTCTAGTTTGATTCCTTTCCATCTTCTTCTCTTCTCAATCATGACAGGTTACTTTATTAGTCAAAGGTGATTTCATATCAAATAACATCTACTACATTAGCTCTTTTCTGATCCTCCCAATTTTTAGGGAGTCCTCATGTTATTTTGGTTGTATTTTATATTTATTAATCTGTGTACACATGGTTTTATCTCAAGTGGAATGTAAACTTCATAGGAGTAGGAAAAAAGGGAAAGAAAGGGAAAAGAAGGGATGGAAAGGAAGAGAAGGGAAAGAGAGAAGGAAGAAAGGGAAAGAGGGAAAGAAGGGAATAGAGAGAGAAAAAGGAAGTAGAGAAGGGAGGGAAAGAAAGAGGGAAGGAGAAAAGGAAGAATGGTGGTCAAACTTCTGGAAGCAGATTGAAAGAAGTAAATGGTAAACACAGCACTGAAACTCTGGAGAAATCATATACATAGATGAGATAACTAAAATGAAAGGAGTAGATAAAATCACCAAAAGATAGAATTTAGAGAGACAGAAAGAAAAGAAAATTGACTGAAGAAACTTGGAGCACTCATAGGTTTAAGGCTGAAGGAAGTGGGAAAAAAAATTTGAGAGTAGGTAGAGATGGAAAATCAAGAAAATAGAGTCATAGATTTTTTTTTTAATTGAGCATATTCTGTTTTCAAATTGGGGCTCATATGTAGTGCCTTTCTCTCTAGGGTTGAATATTATCTTAATATTTAATGATCATAATGAATTTTCCTATTATTATTATTAAATCTGTCCTCTTACAGGAACTAATGAGTTCCAATAAAAAAGCTAAATGCAAATATTCATTATAATTATTATTTCCATTAAAAATAAAATGTTCTATGACCTCTCCAAGCATTATTAAGTATTTTGCATTTTAAAAATTCCATGGACCAGAATGACTGATTATTTGCTGTCATCACTATATGTGGATCTCCTAAAGGGGGAGACCTAATTTTTTAATGGAAGTTAAACTAACTGGAGTTTTCATCTTGCCTTACATTGTGCTCTAAGAAACTGAACAGCCTCTAGTAGTGTTTTGCATTGGCACATGATTCATTACAAATAAAATTTTGATTTAAGATATTAAATCTCTAAATGAAAAAGCCATATATTTGTGTTGGGTTTATCTGAAGTCTACTGAAAGTGTCCTATATTTCTACAAGGAATAGTTGGTAAGAATGTTCAATAGGATAGACCTATTTTTTAAGCTGTCATTAGGAATGATTAATATTTAAGAGAAATCAATAAAAATTGAATTTGAAAAAAATCAATATTTAAGAAAAAGCATTACAAATCACTTGACTAACATTGACAGGCTTCATATATTAAAAAGGTTTGCTCTCCTGTGGTATGTGGGTACAACTACAGTCATATGGAGCAAATTTTTAAAGTGGTGATGTATTAATGTGGGCCCTGTAGATAAATCATTTTGTAAATCTACCACATTCCTTTCAGAAAAAGGAAAATATTGGGGATAAATCTAAGAAATATAATATCTTGTTGTCTAATGTATTTTATATACAATTATAAATGTATACTATATGGACCTATGTCCACTTTGAGTACTATTGTTTCTTCCAACCTTTTTATTCATCTTATTTGCTTAATAACAAAGACCAGTTTACACAATTAATGCTAAATATCATTATGTTTCACAAAGTGGGGAGCATAACAATAAAAAATTCTCATTCAATTCTTCAGAAATATTACTAAGACTGCAAACTTAAAACATTCTCAACTCTAATAATGGATAGATTTTCTCAAACTTTTAGATGTCATAGACACCTTTATTCAGTCAGAATGTGAAGAGATGCTATGAGGGACTTTATATTTAGTCCCAGAATTCCAGAATCCAAACTTTAGAACTAGAAAAAACCTCAAAGACAATCTAGCCAACTTACATCTGAAAAAAAGATCCATTCTGCAACACAGCTAGTAAGCAATTTAATATTCATTCCAGGGAGAGATGAGTACCCAGATTGGCCATTCCATTTCTGTATAGTTTTTATTGTTAGGAAGCTAAAGTCTAACTCTGTGACATTTATATTTATACTTTAGATCTGCTCTATAGGGCCAAGCAGAACAAATTTGATTCCTTTTCTACGAGACAGCTCTTCCTATGTTTGAAGACAACTATCAGCTACATCCCTACAATCCCAAGTTAAGCATTTCCAATTGCTTCAATAAACCTTGTATGAAACATTTTCAATGACCTTCACTACATGGGTTGTCATTCAGAATTTCTCCAGTTTGTAATTGTTTTTCCTAAAATGCAACATTGGGAACTAGGACAGAGTAAAGTGGAGCTAGAACCTCTCTCATTTGGTACTATTCTTTTCTTAATATAGACTATTGTTATTGTTGTTGTCCAGTCACTTCAGTCATGTCCAACTCTTCATGACCTCATTTGAGGTTTTCTGTCTGTCCTAAGTTTTTGTTGTTGTTTAGCTGTTTTTCAGTCATGTCTTATTCTTTGTGGTCCCATATAGGGTTTTCTTGGCAGAAATACTGGAATAGTTTACCATTTCCTTCCTCAATTCATTTTGCAGAGGAGAAAGGATTTGTTTAGGATACACAGGTAGTAAGTGTCTGAAGCTTGATTTGAATTTAGAAAGATGAATCTTCCTGACTTCAGGTCTATTATTTTATTGAACCATCTAGCTCCCTAAATTATTACTAGCTATTATCATTTCCTATTTTGGGGAGATGGGGAGGGAAGACAAAGGGGAAAGAGAAGTTGCAATGTTGTACTTAACTCATATTGAGCTAAATTTCCCAATTTTATTTTTACAAGAACTATTTTGTAATCATGCCTTCTTCTTATGATATTGACTTTTTTAACTCAAGGTTAGGACTTTGCATTTATATCTATTAAATTTCATTTTATTAGAGTCAGCCTGTTGAAAACTATTTGGATACTCATTCTTTCATTCACTTTACTTGGTATTCCTTCCAGCTTTGTATCCTTCACAAATTTTACATGTGCCATCTATGCTAGTGTGAAACAAGTCCTTGATAAAAATTGTAAATAATTTTTGGTCCAGGCCAAGATCTTGTAAGTTCATTAAAAACTCATGATTGACTACTTAAGAAATTGGATAATTCAATCAGTTCCCAGTCCATCTAACTATGTAATAGCACATTTTTTACAAGAATTAGGATATAGCCACTTGGCTGGTTTATTGTAATAAAAACTTTCTTTTCTCTTATTCTTTGTAAAACAAAATTATGGTCAAATTACCTTAATTCTTGCTCTGTCTCAGATATATACTTAAAAAGAGTTCATCAAGAATTTTTCTTATTAGCTTGATAACTTTACTGGGTAAGCAATTTATAATGGAAGTAGACATGCCCACTGTTTCTTTGAGAAGACTAAAACTGATCAAGTCTCAATGACTGAAGCTAAGACAAAAATTAAAGAATTGGTTTGGAAATAACCCTTAGTGAATTTCAGAAGATAGACTGCTCCAAAGAGAAATTGTTTGACTTGACTGTTAAGAGGACAGATTCTTACAAGAGAGATCAATTTTTTATTGTTGTTGTATAGTTCCATCTGACTCTGTGACTAATTTGGGATTTTTTTGGTGGAATTACTGGAGTGATTTTTCATTGCCTTCTCCAGTTCATTTTATAAATGAGGAACTGAGGTAAACAAAGTTAAGTAACTTACCCAACATCACCTAGCTAGTAAGTATATGAAGCCAGATTTGAAATCACAAAGATGAGCCTTCTCCACTCCAGACCTGGTGTTTTATCTGACGTGCCAACTAGTTACCCTAAAGAGATGTTGTTAACTAGTTTTCCTAATTTAATGTGCTTACTTTTCTTTTCAGAAGACCCAGAAAAAGAGAGAGTTCAAGTGTACCAGCTTCAGAAATCAACAATTAGCGTTAACAGAATGATATAAGAAATTTTCTAGAATTATTCATAGAATGATTTTGTAATGATAAAATGCTAATTTAGTATTTTCCCCAGCTGCTAGAGAGTGATGATAAAATTCTAAGTGATGTCCTTGTTTTCAGAAAATTTCCTTATTCTCCTCACTTGAACGCTATTGCCAAAAACATTTAAACAGAGGTTCAAGAACTACTTGTCAGTATCACATATATATTTCAGCAATTAGACTATAGAGCTTCTATAGTTCCTTCTAACTCTAAGATCTATTTTTTTTCATGCCATACCTGTTTTTTTTTTCTTTTTTTTCCAATCTCAGAGGGAAAACTGGTTCTAAAATAAAATTATTTCATTTGTGCTCTGGATCACAAACATTCCTAATTTGATATCTCTGTTCAATATCTTCAGTTCTTTCTTCTCCACTAGCTACTTTTACTCTTTTTCAAACCTGTAATATTTTCCTTTCCCTTGAACCTTAACACTACATAGGTTCCATTTTCTCACCATCCATTCTTCCCTTAAATTATATAAGTACTATACAGCCTATATAGGCTGCCACCTATATAAATAAGATAACCTAGTGTTTACCCACAATGCCTTGTATATAGTACCCACTTAATAAACATCTATTGACTGGTTGATTGGTGTCTATACAACTGCTTTGTGAAATTTAAACACTTGAAGTTCACCAACTGATTCTTTTTCCTTTTTCTTTTTTTTTTGGCTGAGGCAATTGGGGTTAAGTGACTTGCCCAGGGTCACACAGCTAAGAAGTGTTAAGTGTCTGAGGACAAATTTGAAGTCAGGTCCTCCTGACTACAGGGCTGGTGCTCTATTCACTGTGCCACCTAGCTGTCCCCCACCAACTGATTTCTTGTCAAAATTTTTTCTATTGGCACATTTTTCCCCTTTGCACCAATTGTATCTCATGACTATCAAATTTATGTTTCTAGGTCCTTGTTTATTCATGTCTGACTCTCCATGCCCCTGTGGACCATAAGATATCAATACTGTTCTGTATATCTCCACTCCAAAATACTATAATCATTTCTAATCCAGCATGTCCCAAATAAAAATTAATAATTTCCTCTTTAAATAAAGAAGTCCCCTCATAAATTTTCTATTTTTATCCATAACACCACTATTCTCCCATAAACATAAGCGCACTCACACACACACACACACACACACACACACACATTCATAACCTTAAAAGTGATCTTTTGCCCTTCCCTTTTTTCATTTAGATCTGATCATGGCTTCACAGAAGGGGAAAGAAGATAATCAATAGTCAAACTGGGCAAAGTCCCAGCTTATAGTCAGCAGCACAAATCTTCCTCTCTCCAACTCTTCTCTTCTTCATTCCTTTTATCTAAATTGAATTGCCAAGTTATATAGTTCTATTTCAAATGACACTCACATACTTCTATTTCTTTACATTCCCATTGCAGCCCAGTTCAAACCTTCATCACATAATCACTGAGTAAATTTAATTTTGAGGAGCCATGGGCTCTAAATTGTCTTTCCTTGAACTTTCTCAAAATAATGCTAATTGTACCTTTACTGAGCATCATAAAAGGATATAGGAACATGACACAAAATTGAACTCATGTCAGCAGATAGCATGCTTCTCCCTGTTCTTCTCAGTGATTCTTGTCTATTGCCATTATTGTGTGAAGTGAAATAAACCTCTAATCTCAATGGACCAGTTCATGATGAAGAATTGACCTCAGTTGGTCACTGTCCAGCTCTGCAGATCTATAAGCATGGACTCAGAACTGATACAATGAGAAAGTGAAGAATGCACAAAATTATTATCTTTAGAGAGAGGTACAGGACTAATTTTGGAGAACATGAAGGCCTAACCTAAGAATATGCCATTAGGTAATCATTAGAATTATAGAATCACCATCTTTATCTACCATAATTTTGATAAGAGCGATATGCATATTGACTGTATCAGTGCCAAAAATAAGAAGTAAGTTGAACAAAAAATGATGTCTTATTTAAAAAGATTAATGATAGAAAGTGCTATCCACAACTAAAGAACTAATGTAGTCTGAATGCAAATCAAAGCATACTATTTTCATTTTTTATTGAAGTGTTTTATTTTTTTCTGTTTCTTCTTATACAACATGAGAAATATATAAATGTGTTTCACATGATTGTACATAGTCTATATTAAAATGTGTACTGTCTTATACAGGAGGCAGGGGAGTAAGGGAGAAAAATTAGAAACTTAAAATGAGTTTTTTTAAAAATGAATTTCTATGTTTGTGACAACCTTTTTTTGTAATGGCAAAAAACTGGAAACTGAATGGATACCCATCAATTGGAGAATGGCTGAATAAATTATGGTTTATGAATGTTATGGAATATTATTGTTTTGTAAGAAAAGACAAACAGAATGATTTCATAGAGGCCTGGAGAGACTTACATGAACTGATGGTAAGTGAAAGTTGCAGAACCAGGAGATCATTATACACAGCAACAAAATTATACGATGCTCAATTCTGATGGACATGGCTCTCTTCAACAATGAGATGATTCAGGCCAATTCCAATTGTTCAGTGATGAAAAGAGCCAATTATACACAGAGAGAGGACTGTGAGAACTGAGTGTGGTTCACAACATAGCATTTTCACTCTTTTTGTTGTTTGCATGTATTTTATTTTGCTTTGTTCTTTTTCTCATGTAGTATGATAATTATATAAATGTGTATACATATATTGGATTTAACATATATTTCTACTATGTCTAACATATAATGGACTACTTGTCATCTAGAGGAGGGCTTGGGGGAAGGGTGGGAAAATTGGAACACGGGGTTTTGCAAGGGCTAATGTTGAAGAATTTTCCAAGCATTTGTTTTGAAAAAAAACTTTAATAAAAAATACAAAAGAAATGAATTTCTAAAGTTCATTTTACATGTAATGTGGAAAAATACCATTAAAATAATGTGTCTGTGGTGGGAGAAGGAAGAACAGTTTTGGTACTAAAATTTTTTTTGGAATTTTAGAATAATGTTGAAATTAGCAGAGAGACATATATTCTCCTTGATTGGGTGGAATGTGATTAAAGTTCAGCCCACAGAATCCAGCTTATCAATTCTTAACATTCATAGTAAGATCTAGGAGGGTTTCTCTGACAATGACAGATGACCTCAGAAACCATCTCAAAGAAATGCCGATTAATGCCATTATCAGAGAATCACTCTAATGCAGAGTGGTTGTGTCTAAATAAGAATGAATGTTGACTGTGGACTCTGAAACACACACACACAACACACACACTGTTCTTTGTTTGCAAGACACCCTAAGTTGTCTGGTAACCAGTAAGTGGTCTTCAATCTTGAACTTGTACAGTAGATATTACAAGATTGCTGTGTAAGGAAGATGGGTATCTATGGAGTTTTCAAAGAGAAGGAATATTTCCAGTATGAGAGCTTGCTGAGACCTTTGCAGGGATACTCTTCCACTTTTGTTGTCCATTCTGGCACTTGACTCCCCTGTGAGTCTAAGAAGTTGTAGCATGTATAGCAGCTACACTCCAGTAAACCATCTTGGCAGATAACTTATACCTGATTAAGGTTAACAGATGGACCTTAAACATTTTGGTGAGATAAAGGGGTGTCTACTCCAAACTTATGAAGCCTTTCCCAGGCAGAAAAGAGAGGAATGAGAATAATTTACATCAATGGTCACAAAGGAGGCTGAAGCAAGCACTATGGAATGACACTATCAAAAATATCAAGGTCATTTACTGCATCCCAGGCCATCACCAGTTATCTTGACTTTTGTTTTGCCCTGGATTTCGATGACTTTTAAAGAAAGAGAGTAACAACTTTGTTCATCTTTGTCTTACTTAAATATAATTTATATATGAATCATCATCCTATGAGGTCAGTGGCCCTCTTTGAAAATGAAAGACAAATGACAAGGAAAATAATAAGATTGTTTTCATCTATCGAGCTGGATTTTTTTTCCAGGTTGAGCATAACGTGAACGCATCTCAACAATATTAGATGCTTTTCAATAGTTAATGTAGCAAATAGCTGCAGTGATGAGGCTAAAATTGTTAGGGTACTTAGATGATTTCATAATATTTGGTAAGACACTAGAAGAACATAAACAACTGATGAACATGTTAGATAGATTGGAAGAAGCTGGCCTGAAGCTGTCAATTGATAAATGCCAAAGTTTTGGAACTTTTATTAAGGCTGTAGATCATATTGTATTCTCACAAGGTAAGAACATTGACTCAAAGAAGATAAAAATCCTTTTGAAGTAGCCATACCCATAAAATTTTGAAAACAAGAACTTTTTTGGAATTTGGTGATTATTATCATGATTTTGTTAAAAATATGTTGTTATCGATACTATATGAGAATGTATTCTGATGGAAGTGGACTTCTTCAACAAAGAGAAGATCTAATTCAGTCCCAATTGATCAAGGATGGAAAGAAGCAGCTACACTCAAAGAAAGAACACTGGGAAATGAATTTAAACTGTTTGCATTTTTGTTTTTCTTCCCAGGGTATTTTTACCTTCTGAATTCAATTCTTCCTGTGCAATAAGAGAACTGTTTGGTTCTGCACATATATATTGTATCTAGGATATACTGTGATATATTTAACATGTATAGGACTGCTTGCCATCTGGGGGAGGGGGTGGATGGAGGGAAGGGAAAAGTCAGAACAGAAGTGAGTGCAAGGAATAATGCAAAAAAATTACCCAGGCATGGGTTCTGTCAATAAAAAGTTATAGTTATTTTTTAAAAAAATGTTGTTATTATTAAAACTTTGAATAACTTTATTCATCAAAAAGATGATTTTTTAAAAAATTCCTGTTTATTTAAAAAAACAAAATAGAAAAAAGAAAGACAGAAAAGGAAAATAAAACTAAACAAAATGATATTGAGATGATTCAAACCAGTTCCACTTGTTCAGTGACGAAGAGAGCCATCTACACCCAGAGAGAGAGTGTGGAACACAACATAGCATTCTCACTTTCTCTGTTGTTATTTGCTTACATTGTATTTTCTTTCTCAGTTTTTCTTTTTCTTCCTTCTTGATCTAATTTTTCTTGCACAACAAGATAATTGTATAAGTATATATATGTGATCTAACATGTATTTCAATATATTTAACATGTACTGGACTACCTGCTAGCTAGGAAGAAGATGGGGGGAAGGAGGAGAAAATTTGCAATAAAAGGTTATGCAAGGGTCACTGTTGGAAAAATTACCCATGCATATGCTTTGTAAATAAAATTTAATTTAATTTAAAAAATTAAACAAAATGTTGTCATGTTCTCAGCAGAACAGCAAAGTATTCAAATCATTTAACAATAAACTACCAATTAAAAAAGGATATGTAATAGTAGAAATCATTATCTTCATGAATGTTGATTTTTCCTTGCTTCCTTGTAGGTTGTTCTTTTGTTTTATGCTGTACACTTTTAAAATTTTATCTTCTCTTTTCATTCTTTAAATCTTCCCCCAAGTAGGTTATAATTAAGCACAGATATATTTATATATATACACATATAGATATATACATACACCCATATACACATACATCTGCACATCCTTATCCCCTACACACATATACATTAACACATATAAATTTCTATACATATATTTACACCCACCCACAGACCCACACTCATATATATTTATATTTATATGCACACATACATAGAGCAACAAGCATACCTATTTACACACACACACACACACACACACACACACACATATATATACACACACACAGACCCATTTACCCATATGTAAACATGCATCTAAAACAATATTAGTATGGCTAGCATATAATGTATATTTCTCTCTTAACTGAATCTTTAAATATGACTTTGTCTAAGATCAATGAGTATTAGAATTACTTTTTAAAAAACAATTTCTACTCCTGATCCTTATTGTAGTGTTTGTATATCATCTCTTCTTTCCTATCCTTGCTAATCCTTCTGTTTTAACTCTGCTCCTTAACTTGTTTTGCTGTTACTTAACTTCCCCCATCTTTAAATCCCTCTCTTGTCTTTTCCCCCCATGTTTTGCCTCTCCCTCTGTCCATTCATCTTCCCTTATTTATTTATTTAGAGATTTTTAGAGGGTAATATATACTTCATTGTATATATAGTACATATATGTGTATGTATATATAAAAATATATATAAACATACACACACATATGTGTGTGTGTAGTGCCTATTTCCTGATGTAAGTTTTAAGAACTATGAGCTGTCCTTCCCCTTCTAATGCTTCTGAGTCTATTCTTCCTCTGCACCTCATTTGTATAACATAATTACTATTTTTAGCTTTTTCTAGGTGATTTTGCTTTTAGAGTCAGATCATATTCAACTATGCTTCAATTTTTGTTTTGAGCTACTCAATTACTAATGTCAATCTTAAATATATGGTATGCATTTCCATGTAAAAACCATAAATCATTTGTCCATAATTTTTAAGTTCCTTGAAAGTGATTTTTAATATTAGCTCTTATATGTTAAACTTTTTATTGAGTTCAGTTTTGATTGAAAGTTCTTAAAAATCTGCAAGTTCATTGACTATCCTTTTTTTATTCAATATTATGGATAATTTTGATGTATATGATATTTTTGGTCACAGGCCTAATTCTTTTTATTGCCAATATATAAGATTCTAGGACTTGTGGTCTTTTATTATGATTGTTTGTAAATTCTGTGCAATCCTAATTGTAGTTCCAGTGTATTTGAATTATTTTTTTTCTTGTTTCTTATAGAATTTTCTCTTTGATCTGGGGTTTTTGAAATTTGGTGAAAATATTCCTATGTGTTTTGCACAAAGATCTATTTCAGGTAGTGATCAGTGAGTTGTTTATTTATCTACTTTTTGCTCATGTTCTATCACTCCAGTACAATTTTCTTGCATTATTTACTGCATTATTGTAGCAGGAGTCTTTTTTTTTTTGTTCCAACTTTCAGGTAATCTCATTATTCTCATATTTTCTCTTCTTGATCTGTTTTCTAGCTCTGTTGTTTTTCTTATAAGATGTTTCTCATTTTATTTTACTTTTTTCATTCTTTATATTCTGTTTTATTTCTTAGTCTCACATCTTCACTGACTTCCCCTTGCCTGATTCTAATTTTCAAAGAATTATTTTCATCTTTCAAACTCAGTATCTCCTTTCCTAGTTAGTTAACTTTTTTCATAATCTTTTTGTTTTTCTTTCATGGTTTTGATTTTTAAATTTTTTTGGTTTTTCCTCAATTTCTCTCATTTGATTTTTAAATTCTTTTTTGAGTTCTTCTATAAATTGTCTCTGTGTAGGGAACCATTTAGTCTTTGGTTTAGAAGAGCTCTTTTTTCTTCTCTATCCTCTTCTGAATATGAATCCAGTCTACCCTTTTCTCATAGTAAGTTTCTATAGTTGGATTATTTCTTCTTTTCTGGTTCATTTTTTTAAAATGAGAAGTATCAGTGTAAGCACCTCTAATTTTGGAGTGGGAGGGATGATTCCTCTAGCTTCACTTCAACTCTCCCCTTTGACCAGGAGCCCCAAACCAAAAGCTCCCCTCTCCTGCAAGTGCCCACATCTAGCAGTGTCCTTGCCCCACTGACTCTGCACTTACTGGTGTGCTGGTTCCTTCTGGTCCAAGGCTGCATCTCTGCAGCAAAACTGAGTCTGGTGTTACTATCACTGTGATTCCCTCTGCCTTTCAGGAACTCAGACCCTGACTTCACACATAGTCCAGGAAGTGAAAGTTTCTGTGGTTTCTGCTGAGAAACCAAATCAACTCCAGATTCACCAGGTTGTCTGCATCACTAATTACTTTTAACTTAAAAACAGGATGAAGAGACATAGTAAAGACAAAAGCAACATTAAGGAGAGGCAATTCATAAATCGCATACTGGTAGTCCTAGTTGGGAGTTAAGGGTCTATGGATTCTCTCCACCAAGGGCTTAGTCTTTGTTTTATCATGTGAATTTAGGCAGGAATGGAGACTAGCAAAACAAATTTAGCCGTTTTAAATATAACCCAATTTAATACCACAGACAAAAAATGGTCCATTTCCTCACAACATATTAGCAAAATTGACAACTCCAGAATTTCTGTATATGCTCCAAATTAGATCGGGACCTTGTCATAACCTATACTTTGTCTTTTTAATAAGATGGTACCCAGATTATTCCATTTGGAAACTAGGTTAGTTAAGCACATTGTACATGCTCTCCCTCCATATTTACATACACATACCCACACACTCACACAACCACAATTATGATATAACCTTTGGGAAATAAATGGGCAGACAAATGTGAAAAAAGCCTTCCAATATTTAAACAAACAACTGCCTGATCCATGCATTGATCATGATTCCTGCCAATATGGGTAAACTTTTTTCCCACATAGATGTCAGACTAAAAGATCTGAAAGTTGTATTTAAATTAGAGTTTGACTGTCAGCACAGTCAAATTATATTCTTCATTGCCCTATCCACTACCTTGAATTCTTAGCTGTGAAGTAGGCTATCACAATCCTTAACGTGGACTGACTACAACCCATTTATTTATATGCTGCTTGCCAGAAATGAGTAGCAGACCTGATCAGTTATGGTTTAGCATACAATTCAAGCATGAAAAATATCTTATGAAAGTCTAAGAGAAATGATAAACCCTCCAAACCAAATCCTAAATCGTCTTAAGTTCCAGTTGGCAGAAGGACTTTTACATTGGAAAGCTGTATTAGACTGTGATCCCACAAAGCAAGGTGCTCTCCAAAGAACACTACTCAAAATCCATTGATTTTTGACTTGATGACTTTGTACATACGAGTCAATAAAGGCTTAGTATTTATTGACTGAAGATAGCTATTTATGTCACCAAAAATTGGCTTTTGCCAGATGTGTACTAAGAAAAATATTATTAATTCATGTTTTATATTTAGAAAACTTAAATACCAGCATTACTTTGGAGTTTTTCAGAACTGGTTTTCTACCAAGGGAAGGGATAGTCCAAACTTAATGGTGACTTACCATTTCTTCAGTTATGTTAGAACATAGCCAACAGTAAATCATAAAACACCAGCCATTGCCAAAATGTTGTGGGGACAGTACTGTTTTCATGTGACCAAAAGTAGAGATGCTGAGAACAAATACTCTAAGAAATATTGGTTTTGGCAGGACCTGGAGCTACTCTATCATCTGCAATGTTAAAATTTTAAGTACACACTATCAAATATGTCAGAAACTTTGGAATTGAACAAAAAGTTCAGAAGTCAACATGTATACTGTAAAAATGTTTGTAAAATGCATAAGAAATTTATTTTAATGTTTGATTAAATATATAGTTTTAATTGCTTTTCAACATTTGTGATGGGTTTTTGTTTAATCCAAAATAAGGGAAGATGTTAAGATAGTGACCGTATAATACTGCTCCTTAAGAGAAACTAAGGAAAGCTTTGATCTCTGAAAAAAAAAAATTGGAGACAAAATAAATGAACTTGACTTATTAAAAATAAAGAGCTTTTCCTCAGTGAAAGACAATATATCCAAAGCAATAAAGGAAAGGAAAAGGAGGAGCAAATTGTCCCAGATACTTCTGGTAAAAATCTAATCATCAAAATTTTATATGGATACAACACAAATTTATAAGAATAAACTATTTTATCATTTAGATAAGCAATAGTTGAAGGGGCACAAAGATATAAATCTGGTCTAATTTCTTTCTTGAAGATAGAAGGGAGAAGGAGCAAGTGCCTAGTTATAACCTTTCTTTTGTCATATACTTAAAGTGGAAGTTGCAGCAAGGGGTTTGGCCAAAGCCCATTACACTGGGTTACTTCAGCAATCACCTAATTAATCTCCCTGTCTTTCTTCCTCCTTTCTATCCCTACATGAAATAGCCAGATCAAATAATGAATAGAAAATTCCTTGGGGACAGAGTTTCATATTTCATTTCTTTCTGCTCCCCATAGTATGTAGAAGAATGATGGTTATCTAATATGTACTCAATATAATTTTGCTAAATTGAATTGAATTGAAATTCTCACTTCTGTTATCTTCCTATATCGTGTGTGCACACTGTTAAACAAGTGTGTGCATCTTCAGAGGACTGAGTTTTAATATACCTTAGAGATGATCTAATCCAAACCTCTTATTTTGTAGATGAATAAACTGAGATTCAGAGAATTGATCTCTTGGCCAAGTTAAGTAAAAAGTAAAAGTGGGATGCAGGTCTTTTTTTTCTTTAAATCTGGTGTTCTTAGCTGTGCACTATTCATGGCTACCTCTCTAGAATTCAGACAATTGTCTTTTCTAAAGTCACCATATATTACTTCATTAATTAAAATAGTCTTAAAATTCTAAAAATATTCAACACATGCATATGAAGAATGGAGACTAGAAACAACTCCAAAACAGAAAATGGACTAGAAAAAAGACATAATAATATGATTCTAAAATGGATAAAATATCTACATGGTTAAAAATCATAAGAAATTGTGGGAGACAAAATAAATGAACTTGATGTTATAAAAATAAAGAAGTTTTCCTCAGTGAAAGGCACCATATTCAAAGCAATAAAGGGAAGAAGGGGGAAATATTATAGATACTTCTGGTAAAAATCTAATCAAAATTTTATATGGGTAAAACACACATTTATAAGAATAAGAGCTTTTTAAGAATATATAATGAAAGCATATGAATTTATGCTATTATGCTAATAGATGATTACTAGAAGAAACACAAATTACCCATAAACATTTGAAAAACAGCTGAAACTCCCTTGTAATTAGAGAAATGCACATAAACGTAACTCTGAAATACCACCTTGCACTAATAATTTGGAAAAGATAATGAAAATGATAATGTTCAAAAAAAGGAATTTAGAAATAGACACTATTTCACTGTAATGGAGCTGCTGTAATCTCTTTGGAAAGTAATATATTGTTACACCCATTTTATATGCTTTGTCCCAGTTGTCACATTATAATAGAACATGATAAAAACTATGGAAAAGAGATACAGCAATATTGTTCAAAGTAGAAAAAATTTAAAATATTATTTATCAAATAATTGGGGAATAAACCTGAAAATGGTGTTTTGTTAATGTATTGGAATATTTTTAAATCATAAGAAATTGCAAATATTAAAAATATGGGAAAACATGAAATAATTCATAACAAAAGAAATTGAACAATATATATACTGGGCATGATGATATGAGAAAAGTAAAAATAACTACAAAATTTAAAATGCAGAGGAAAATGCATTCTGAAGAGAGCATGGAAGCACTTTAGTGTTTTTGTTGTGATTGTGTTAAAATTGGCATACACATTTTAAGCAAAAATAATTATTTTAAGTTTTTTTTAATATGATAATTTGTTGTATCCCTGTTGTTTTTGTTAAAGATACAAAGTAGCACACTCCCTAAAAATTGGAACTAACCAACTGAAAATTAATTATTCCAGAACACTTAAAATAAAATAAAAATTATTAGAAAATGGAGGATAATGTAAGATAATTATATCAAAAACATCTGACTTGGACAAAAAAGGTCAAGGCGAAGAAAGAACAGGGGCAGCTAGATGGCTATGGCTGCCATATATTTAGAGTACCAGCTCTGTAGTCACCATAATCTGAGATCAAATATAAGTTCAGACACTTAACACTTCCTAGTTGTGTGACTCTGGGCAAATCACTTTACCTGAATTATCTCACAAAAGAAAAAAATAAAAAAGAATAAAAGAGTCCTAAGAAAATCTGAAATGAATGACCGAAAAAAGACTTGAATATCATAATTTAAGAAATCCTTAAAGAAAATTTCCTAGTTACATTAAAACCAAAAGGTGATATGAAAATAGAAAGAATAAACTGATCTCCCAAAAGAAACTCCAAATAAAACTCCAAAGTATGTCATTGGCCAAATCTGCAACATGAAAACAAAAGAAAAAAAATATTACAAGCAGCCAGAAAGAAAGAATTCCCATATTAAGGAAATGTTATCAAGATTGTACATTTGGCAGCTATAACATTAAAAAAGCAGAGAACATGGAATAAAATAGTCCAAAAGATTTGCAAAGTCTCTAACCAAGAACATAACCAAGAACAGCAAAATTGAGTATTGTCCTACAAGAGAAAAAGATTAACCTTTAACAAAATAAAGAATCTTCGAGTATTCCCAATGAAAAAAACTGAAGATTAAAAGGTACTTTAAAATATAAAATATAAAAAAAAATCTCAAGAGAAAAAATGTAACTACAAGTGAATGATTGGAAAGAACTTTATAAGGATGGAGTATTTCTATTCTAATGGAAAGAGTGGATATTAAAAAGATGCTTCTTTAAAAAATTAAATAAAATAAATTAATAATACTTGCATATTTTTATCACACAGTTTTGGAGAATGGCATTAGGTAATATCTATAATGTGTTTTATGATTATAAAATGCTATATAATTATAAGCTAATACAATTTTCATTATCATGTAGTTTCTTTCCTTCAATAAATAATCTTAGTTCCCATTTTAAAAATAGCCAAAAGTTTTATATCTAAATTTCTTTCAAATTTGTTGTTTTGGGAAACAACACATTTATTTCAATAATTTTGCTCTTGTTCAAAGTATTTTTGGAGTTCCTATTTGAATAATCTAAATTATTTTGATTATCTTTCATGGAGGCAAATCATTATCTTTTGAAGGTGAAGTTTATTTTTTGTAACAGCTAGTAGTCATTGAAGGCCATATGTGATGAAAAAGTTGGACAATCAAACTTTAAGGTTCAAAAGGAGATATATCTGTACAAAAATGAATCTTTTGGCGTAAACTTACTTTTGAAGCAATTCATAGAAAAATGTGTTGTAAAATGTTTAGAACAATGAAATTTAAACTGTTACATTTGAAAGAAAATCGAAAACATTTCAAAGTTGGCTTGTTTTTTAATTACAAACAAAAGCAAAATTGTCCAAGAGATCTTTTAGCCCTTTCATGATGTAAACTTCTCCCAGCTGCTTTTATAACAAACAATGGAAACAAAAGCGTCCTCAACAGTTACAGGAAGGTCATGCTGATTCTTGCTTTAATAACAGAATTTATCCAAGCTGCAGCAGAGATTCCTGTCCTTCAGGGAGGAACGGCCAAAACACTATTTTAGCAGTCTATTCTTGTCAAATCCTTACTATATTTTATTTCATAAAATAAAAAATAATATATAAGATCACTTTCTGAAGTCAAAGAACCTAACAGAGGCATATCACAGAACGTTTCAAGGAAATAATAAAAAACAATTAATAGATAGTTAAGTTGCTATGAGCCAGCATTTTTGGTAATTTTTTAAATTTTAAACTTAAATAAAAAATGAGAAAACAAAAAAAAATTACCATGTACACAGCAGACCATAAGAAAGGGTTAAAATAATAAATGTCCATTTCAAGAAAACCTGTATGATAAATCTTGCACATTGTTTTCAAAGTTGCCCAGCTTTCTTTCTTCTACCTTGCTAGTTTTCTTTTGTTCTCTGCAATGCATTTTTTACTTTATTTTCCTTTCCCTCCTCTTCCCCCACCAAAAGAAGACTACAATTAAGTATATATTATATATATAATTTAGCATGCATATATATGCATGCTTATAGATACATATATACACAATACATATATGTATACACATATATGTATATAAACATACACATACACATACATGTAAGATTATCCTATTTTGTACTGTCTAGGTATTTTAAATGATCTAACATGTTAACATACAATATGGTTTCTACTTCATTGGAATTACAATTTTCATGCAGCTATTTTAACTTTAATTTTGTCTGAGATATGTATATTATCCTTGCTTTTTTAAAAAATGTACTAAATTCTATTCCTACACTTTATCTTTGTATAATCTCTCATTTTTATTTTTCCTGAAAGCACATATTGTTGAATTCATATTTTTAATCTGCTATCCATTTCCATTTTATCAGTAGATTCAATCCACTCACATTCTAATCTACAATTACTTGTATATTTTCCTCCTTTCGATTTTTCTTTACATCCTCCGCTTCCTATTTACCTTATACCTCCTCACTGCTCTGCTATACTTCTATTTACTACCTTGTCCTCCTATTCCTTAACCTATCCAACACTCTTAACAGTCCCTCCCTTGTCCTCTCTCCCCACCCTATCCCTTTAACTTGTTATTTCTTTCTCCATTTAAAAGACATTCACTTCTAGATATATACAGTTTCTTTTTAACCCATTCCCAAGTTTCCAGCATTACTTCTCTCACTACTAGTAGCTTCTTCTGTATCATATTTTTCCTTTGATACCTCATTTGTTTAAGATAATTGTTCCTTTTTATCTCTCCCTACATGATTTTATTTTTTCAACTCAGACCATACCCTTCTAACTACTCCAGAAATGATGACAATCATAAGAGTACTACTTATATTTTCACATATACTAAGTAAACAATTTGATCTTATTGAATTCATTATAACTGGTTTTTAATGTTTGTTGTCTTGGGAAGGGGAAAGGAAGAAAAGGAAGAGGAAAAAACTTGGAGCACAGGATTTTGCAAAGGCTAATAGTAAAGACTATTTTTATATGTATTTGGAAAAATAAAATACTATTTTGAAAAAAGAATTATTCCCTATCAATAGATGTGAAATGACTCTACTTCAATTCTCTTCTATTTTGTTATTATTATATGAATTTTTTTACAATTAGATTGCATTTATGTTTGGAATTTATGATTGTATAGCATGTCTGATACTTGTTTTATCCAAATTTATCCAGATTTTCTCAGCAATATTTGTCAAATCCTTATTCCCATATCTTATGTCCTTGGATTCAATTCACACTATATTATGTTCAATTGCTTTGGGATCAAGTTCATTGAGAAAATTTTCTATTTTTTAAATAATGCAATTTAATTTAGTTAATACTTTATAATACAATGTGTGATATTGGACTTTTAATCCTTTTCATTCTTATTTTATTTTTGAAAATCCCTCAATATTTTTTGACAATTTTTGTCCTCTAGTTGATTTTCTTAAAAAAAATCATAGTGATGAGGGAACTTGTGATTCCTTGAAATAGGGAATGACTCTAATTAGAAACTTCTTATTTTAATAAGAGTTGGCACTTTCTCTACTTTTCACAAAGCTTTCAAGAAATACTTACAGCACAGATGAGTTAAATAGCTTGCCCAAGGTAGTTTCATCAATATGGGTTAGGTAAATATATTGTTTTCTATATTTCTAATTAAAATAACCGCTTAATAGTTTGATTAGCATGGCCTTAAATTTGTAAATAATTCACCATGCATAATATTGTCATTTTTGTTTGCTTTTTGTCATTTTACAATAATCTCTTTAATCATTTGTCTCCCTTTATTTTTGTATTTTATAGTTGTACAGTCTTAAGAAGTAGATTCATTGTTATTTTATATTTTGTAGATAGGATTTAATGGTATTTTCCTCATCATTTTCTATTAGATTTCATAGATCTAATAGATCATTTTAGATTTTGTTATTATACAAAAAAGTTGGGGGCTTGCTTATATATTTTTTGTTACTAAAGTTATTGATTTTTTCTACTATTTCATCTGTTGTTTCTTTTTCTCTCATTTCTTCCAGTTTCTTTGTTTTGTTAAATTGAAGTATCTTGTTTTTATAAAACTATCAAGTAATAGTAGTGAAACTCGGTTTCTTTTTTATTTCACTACTGATCATACAGAAAAGGCTTCTATTTATTCTCAGTTATACTAAATATTGATTCTTCAGTTTGGAACTATGCTTAAAAAGTTATCAAACTGTGCATACCCTTTTACCCAGTAGTGTTTCTACTGGGCTTATATCCCAAAGAGAGCTTAAAGAAGGGAAAGGAACCCACATGTGCAAAAATGTTTGTAGCAACTCTTTTTGTAGTAGCAAGAAACTGGAAACTGAATGGATGCCCATCAATTGGAATGGCTGAATAAATTATATAATTGTTCTGTAAGAAACAATTGACAGTATGATTTACGAGAAGCCTGGAGAGACTTACATGAACTGATGCTAAGTGAAATGAGTAGAACCAGGAGATCATTATACAAGGCAACAACAAGACTATACAATGATCAATTCTGATGGATGTGGTTCTCTTCAACAATGAGATGATTCAAACCAATTTCAATTGTTCAGTGATGAAGAGAGCCAACTACATCTAGAGAGAGGACTGTGAGAACTAAGTGTGGACCACAACATAGCATTTTCACTCTTTTTTGTTGTTGTTTGCTTCTATTGTTTCTTTCTCAGTTTTTTTCCCTTTTTGATTTATTTTTTTCTTGTGCAGCAAGATAACTGTATAAATATGTATACATATGTTGGATTTAACATATATTTTTAACATATTTAACATGTATAGGACTACCTGCCACCCAGGGGATGAGGGAGAAAGAGGGGATAATTTGGAACAGAAAGCTTTGCAAGGGTCAATGTTGAAAAATTACCCATGCATATGTTTTGCAAATAAAAAGCTTTAATTAAAAAAAAAAAAAAACAACACCTAAATGTCAACTCTTGATTTGATAAAAAAAAAAGGTCCATTTTAGGATAAAATGATCCATTTATTTTTATGTTTTGAATTTTTTGTTATTTTAATTAAAATTAAATTAATTAAGTTTAAATTAAATTTAAAGATTTAGATATTTTAAAATACTAATTTAGTGATAACCTTTTTATTGGTGTCAATGACATTATGTGATATTCATTCTTTTTATTACTAGTGGGGCAGCCTCTAGTCCATGTTCAGAAGACAAACTCTGGGAAATTAGGCTCTTTCCTAGAAAGAATAAGTAAAGCTACCTTCTGCTGTGAGCAAAACACCAAGCACAAGGGGTCTTGTGATCAAAGAAAAGGCTCAGAGCTGCACAGGAAGTTTGGAACACTGCCCCCTTTATCTCAGGAGCAGAGTTCTACCATAAAATCACAAAAGAAGAACTACAAAAAGAAAAGGAAAGAAAATGAGCAAGACCATAGTAAGATACTATGGTGACAGGAAAAATTAAAAAAAAAAAAAAAAAAAAAAAACAACAACAACAACTCAGACAAAGACAAAATGTCCACAGAGGAAATATCAAAGAGTGATATGAATTGGTCCCAAGCCCAAAGAGGCTTCTTGGAAGTTCTCATAAATAAATTTAAAAGGAAAATAAGAAAGATAGAAGAAAAAATGAGAAAAAGAAATGAGATATATGCAAGAGAGAGTCAGCAGCTTGGAAAAGGAAGGCAATTCCTTAAAAAAATACATTTGGCCAAAAGCAAAAAAAAAAAAAAAAAAAATCCACTGAAGAAAAAAACACTTTCAAAAGTAGAATTAATCCAATGGAAAAAGAGATACAAAAACTAAATGTAGTAATCACACATTAAACACTAGAATGGGGCAAATGGAAGCTAATGACTATAGGAGACATCAAGAATCAGTCAAACAAATTAAAAAGAATGGAAAAAATGGGAAAAAAATGTAAAACATCTCATTGACAAACAGCCAGAACTGGATCTATTTTCCAAGAGAGACAATTTAAAAATTTTCAGTCTACCTGAGGGTCAAGACCAAAAAAAAGAGCTTAGATAGCATTCTTCGGGACATCATTAAGGAAACTGCCCTGATATCCTAGAAGCAGAATGGGAAATAATCATTGAAACTATCTATCAATCACTTCCACAAAAATATCTCACAAGAAAACCTCAAGAAACATTGTTGCAAAACTTCAGAACTATAATCTTATGGAAAAAATTCCACAAGCTTCCAGACAAAAGCAGTTCACATATCAAAGATCAACAGTCAGGATTACCCAGAAGGCAGCTTCTACAATACAGAATAGGAAGGCCTAGAATTCCATATTGTGAAAGGCAAAAAATCTTGGATTACAACCAAGGATTAACTATCCAGTGACTGAGCATCATCTTTCAGGGGAGGAAATAGATCTTCAATGAAATGAGAGACTTTCTATTGAAAAAGCCAGAACTACACAGAAAATTTAATTTTCAAACACAGGACTCAAAAGGAGCATAAAAAAGTAAGAAGGAAAATATATAATATTTAAGGGTTAAACAGTTTACATTCCCAGATGAGAAAATGGTATCTGTAACTCATGAGAACTGTTTCTATTATTGGGTCACTTAGCGGGGCATCACATGGATGGAGAGTGTGGTTGTGAATGGATTCAGATGTCCATATCAAAGAAAAAGACATTAAGGAGTAGGAAAAGGACTGTACTGCTAGAATAGGAAAGGGGAGGTATAATGGGACAAATTAGATCACCTGAAGAGGCAAAAAAAGACCTATCACAACAAAGGGAAAGAAAAGAAAGGGATGAGCATTGTCTGAAGCTTGATCTCATCAGTTTTGACTCAAAGAGAAAATAACTTAATCATTCAATTGGGTATGTAATTTTTTTCTTATTCTTCAAAGTAGGAGGAGAAAGGGGAGAGAAAAAGGAGGAGCTGGATAGAAGAGAGAGCAGAAACACTAGGAGAAAGGGGTAAGAGAAGGGAAGAAGGGTAATAGCAGGGAAGGCAGAAAGTTTGGAATGGGTAAAAACAGACAGTACTAAGGAGGGACAGGATGGAAAGAGAAAATAATAGTACATATAGGAGAGAAAATAGGGTGAACAGAAATATAGAGCTGGTAATCATAACTGTGAATGTGAATAGGAAAGACTCTCCTATAAAATGTAAATGGATTTTAAAAAGTGGATTAAAAAACAGAATCCTGCAATACATTGTTTATGGGAAACATGTTTGACATGGGAGACACATATAAAGTAAAGATAAAAAGCTGGAGCAGAATTTATTATGCTTCAGCTGAAGCAAAAAAAAAAAGATAGCAAGTCTAATCTCAGATAAAGCAAAAGTAAAAATAGAGCTAATTAAAGAGAAAAGGAAGGGAAGTACATCTTATTAAAGAGCACATAAATTATGAAGTAATAACTATACTAAATGTATACGCATCAAGTGGTATAGCATCCAAATTCTTAGAGAAGATAGTAAGTCAGTCACAGGAAGAAATAAACAGCAAAACTATATTCATGGGGGACCTCAACTATCCTCTCTTGATCAAACAAATCTATCCACAAAATAAACAAGAAAAAATTAAGAAGGTTAATAGAATCCTAGAAAATCTAGATATGATACACCTCTGGAGAAAATTGAATAGGGACAGAAAGGAATACATCTTTTTCTCAGCAGTACATGGCACCCACATAAAAACTACCCATGTATTAGGGCATAAAAACCTCAAAATCAAATGCAGAAAGACAGAAATTAAAACTGCTTCCTTTTCTGACCATGACACACACGTGCAAAATTATCTTCACTAAAGGGCCAAGGAAAGATAGACTAAAAACCAATTGGAAATTAAATAATTTAATGCTAAAGAATGAGTGGGCAAAACAACAAATCATAGACACAATCCATATTTTAATCCAAGAGGATGAAAATAATGAGATAACATACAAAAATTTATGGGATGCAGTCAAACTAGTTCTTAGGGTAAATTTTATATCTCTAAATAGTTACAATTAAAATAGGAAAAATAATGATCAAGGAATTGGGTAGACAACTAAAAAAGCTAGAAAAGAACAGATTTTAAAACCCCCAATTAAATAACAAATTAGAAAATCTGAAATTCAAAGGAGAGATTAATAAAATTGAAACTAAGAAAACTATTGAACTAATTAATAAAACTAAGAGTTAGTTTCATTTAAAAAGTTGATAAAGATTTTGTAAATTTGTTTACAAAAAAGAAAAGAAAAAAAAAACAAATTACCAATGTCAAAAATGAAAAGGGGGAACTTACCATGAATGAAAAAAAAAGCAATAATTAGGAACTGTTTTGTCCAACTGTATACCAACAAGTCTGAAAATCTAATTTAAATGGATGAATTTACAAAATTTACAAAAATATACATTACCAAGATTAACTGAAGAGGAATTAAATTATTTAAATGGTCCCATTTTACAAAAAGAAATTGAATGAGCCATCAATGAACTCTCTAAGAAAAATTCTCCAGAGCCAAATAGATTTACAAATGAATTCTACCAAACATTTAAAGAACAATTAATTCCAACATTATAAAAACTTTTTGGAAAAATTAGGTAAAGAAGGAGTACTGCCAAATTCCTTCTAGAATATAGATATGACACTGATATCTAAACCAGAAAGAGCTAAAACAAACAAAAAAAAATTACATTTCAACCTTCCTAATGGATATTGATGCAAAACATTTGAATAAAATATTAGCAAAGAAAACAGAAACTTAATAAACAAGATAAAACAAGGATGCCCATTATCATCATTATTATTCAACATAGTACTAGACATGTTAGCTTTAGAAATAAGAAAAAAAAATAAAAGGAATTAGAATAGGTAAAGAGGAAATGAAACTATCATTCTCTGTAGATTATATAAAAATATACTTGAGAACTTCAGAAACCACCCAAAAAACTACTGGAAACAATTTATAGCTTTAGCAAAGTTGCAGGATATAAAATAAATCCACACAAATCATCAACATTTCTATATATTACTGACAAATTAATTTGATTAGAAAAAGGAAATAGGAAAATCAAATTGTTAGTCTCAAAAATGAAAAGGGACAACTTTCCACCAATGAAGAGGGAATTAGAACAATAATTAGGAGTTACTTTGCAATGTTACTGGCAGTGTTATGCCAACAAATTTGATAACCTAAGTGAAATAGAGGAATACTTACAATAATACATACTGCCCAGATTAACAGAAGAGGAAATAAATTACTTAAACAGTCCCATTTTAGAAAAAGAAATAGAACAAGCTATTACTCAACTCCCTAAGAAAAAAATCTTCATGACCAGATGGATTTACATGTGAATTCTATTAAACATTTAAAGACCAATTAACTTCAATACTGTATAAGCTATTTTTTTAAAAAGGGAATGAAGGATTCTTACCAAATTCCTTTTCTGACACAAACATGGTACTGATACCTAAACCAGATAGGATGAAAACAGAGAAAGAAAATTATAGACCAATCTCCCTAATGAACATTGATACAAAAATCTTAAATAAAATATTAGCAAAAAAATTACAGAAAATCATCTCCAGGATAATACACCATGACCAAGTAGGATTTATACTGTTCCAATATTAGGAAAACTCTTAGCATAACTGACTATATCAATAATCAAATTAACAAAAGCTATATGATTATCTCAATAGATGCAGAAGAAGCATTTGATAAAATCCAATATCCATTCCTATTGAAAAAAAAAAAAAACTAGAGAGTATAGCAATAAATGGACTTTTCCCTAAAATAGTCAGTAGCATCTGTGTAAAACTATGCATTATATGTAATGGAGATAAAATGGAACCATTCCCAATAAGATCAGGGGTGAAATGAGGTTGCCCACTCTCACCATTACTGTTCAATATTATATTAGAAATGCTAGCTTTGGCAATAAAAGAAGAAAAAGATTCAAGAAATTAGAGTGGGTAATGAGGAAAGGAAATTATCGTTCCTTGCAGATAATATGATGGTATACTTGGTGAACCTTAGTGAATCAACTAAAAAACCATTAGAAAAAGTCCACAACTTTAGCAAAGTTGCAGGATACAAAATAAATTCACATAAATCATCAGCATTTTTATGCATCGCTGACAAAATCCAAAAGCAAGACATACACAGAAAAATTCCATTTAAAATAGCTGTCGATAGTATAAAATATTTGGGAATCTATTTCCCAAGGAAAAGTCAGGAACTATATGAGCAAAATTACAAAACACTTTCCATACAAATAAAGTCAGATCTAAACAATTGGAAAAATGTCAAGTGCTCTTGGATAGGTCAAGCAAATATAATAAAGATGACAAAGTACCTAAACTAATGTATTTATTTAGTGCTATACCAATTAAACTCCCAAGAAACTATTTTACTGACCTAGAAAAAAATAACAAAATTCATCTGAAAGCACAAAAGGTCAAGAATTTCCAGGAATTAATGAAAAAAAATGAAGGTGGCCTAAAACTATATTATGAAGCAGGAGTCATCAAAACCATTTGGTACCAGATAAGAAATAGACTGGTTGATCAGTGGAGTAGAATAGGTTCACAGGACATTAGTCAATAAGTATAACAATCTAGTGTTTCACAAATCCAAAATCCCCTTTTGGGATAAGAATTCACTATTTGACAAAAACTGCTGGGAGAATTGGAAACTAGTATGGCAGAAACTAGGCACTGAACCACACCTACCACTATATACCAAAGATAAGGTTGAAATGGGTTCATGATCTAGACATAAAGAATGATATTAACAAATTAAAAGAACATAAGATAGTTTGTCTTTCAGACCTGTGTAGGAGGAAGGAATTTGTGACCAAAGAAGAACTAGAGATCATTATTGATAACAAAATAGATAATTTTGATTACATTAAGTTAAAAAGTTTTTGTACAAACAAAAATAATGCAGACACAATTAAAAAGGAAGCAATAAACTGGAAAAACATTTTTATATTCAAAGATTCTGATAAAGGCCTCTTTTCTAAAGTATATAGAGAATTGACTCAAATTTATAAGAATTCAAGCCATTCTCCAATTGATAAATGGTCAAGGTATATGGATAGACAATTTTCAGATGAAGAAATTGAAATTATTTCTAGTTGTATGAAAAGGTAATCACTGTTGATCAGAGAAATGAAAATTAACTCTGAGATGCCATTATACATCTGTCAGATTGGCTAATATGATGGGAAAAGATAATGCTGAATGTTGGAGAGGATGTGTGTGAAAACTGGGACACTGATACATTAGTGGTGGAACTGGGAATGGATCCAGACATTCTGGAGAGCAATTTGTAACTATCCCCAAATGGCTATCAAATTGTGTATTATCCTTTTATCCAGCAGTATTTCTACTGAGCTTATATCCCAAAGAGATCTTAAAGGAGGGAAAGGAACCCACATATGCAAAAATGTTTGTGGCAGTCTTTTTTGTAGTAGCAAGAAACCGGAAGCTGAGTGGATGCCCATCGGTTGGAGAATGGCTGAAAAAATTATGATATATGAATGTTATGGAATAGTATTGTTTTATAAGAAATGACCAACATGATGATTTGAGAGAGGCCTGGAGAAATTTACATGAACTGATACTAAGTGAAATGAGCAGAACCAGGAGATCATTATAGACAGCAACAAGAAGACTGTATGATGATCATTTCTGATGGATACGGCTCTCTTCAACAATGAGATGATTCAAACCCAGTTTCAATTGTTCAGTGATGAAGAGAGCCATCTACACCCAAAGTCCCTAAGGACTGTGGGAACTGAGTGTGGACCTCAATATATCATTTTCACTTTTTCTGTTGATGTTTGCTTGCATTTTGTTTTCTTTCTTAGTTTTTTTCCCCTTATTTATCCATTTTTTTCTTGTGAAGCAAGATAACTGTATAAATATACATATATGTATACATTTATTGAATTTAACATATATATTTAACATATTTTACATATATTGGATTACCTGCTGTCTAGGAGAGGGGCTGTGTAAAAGGAGGGGAAATTATGGAACAGAAGGTTTTGCAAGGTTCAGTGTTGAAAAATTACCGTACATATATTTTGTAAATAAAAAGCTTTAATAATTTTTTTAAAAAGAAAAATGCCCATGCATATTGTTAATAAAAAGCTTTAATAATAATAAAATAAATAAATAAATGAAATTTCATGCAAATTCATTAATATGCATAGCCCTTATGTTTCTCATTCTGTAATTGCCAGAAATGTATCCTATTTACCTTTTTCTTTTTTCAAATTTCTGTTCCAATCTTTAACTTTGCTATATTTGTTTAACTGTGAAAGAGACATTTTTTGGATGTATCATTTGTTCAAATTTATTTAATATTTTCAAAACTATATTCATTGGTGAAATTGTAATATAAACCACATCGCTATTTCTGTGTTACTTTTTCTTACTTTAAAGTCACTATAGTGTTTTCTTAAAAAGACATCCCATTTTACTCCATCAATCATCTATGCAACATATAAGTTCTTGAAAAACTTGAATAATATTCCTATAAAACTTTCTATAAAGGATCATTTTTAAAATTTCTCTTATCAATTTATTACTTTTTTATTCTGATAATATTGCTTTTGAGTTCATTACATGCTCAGGCCTTCATTTGGTATTTTAAGTTATTGTGGAGAGTCATCTATCCTTTCAATTCAATAATATTTTTAAAGAGTAAGAGTCCTAGGAGGCAGTTAAGTGGTGAACGTAGAGCACCAGCCTTGTAGTCAGGAGGACCTGAGTTCAAATCTTGGCTCAGACACTTTATTCTTCTTAGCTGTGTGACCCTGGACAAGTCACTTAACCCCAATTGCCTCAGTTTAAAAAAAAAGATAGAGTTCTATAATTTATTTATTTATTTTTTTTAATAAAACAAAAATTTTTAATAGGCATATGTTAAAAATTAAGATAATACAAAATTGTTAATAGGCACACATTAAAATTAATATATAACATATAACACAAAGATTGTTAATAGGCACATATTAAAAATAACACATAATATATAACATAAAAGTGTTAATAGGCACATATTAAAATAAACATATATAACACAAAGGTTGCTAATAGGCATATTAATAAGGGCATTTTGGGTGGCACAGTGGCTAGAAGGCTGGTCCTGGCATCAGGAAAACTTCTCTCTGGTTGTTGCTCAGTTGTGACAGCCTTGCCCAGCCCTTGTTGTCCCCATTTGGCCTTTTCTTAGCAGAGATCTTCCCTAGTGGATCCAGTGGATCCCACTTTGTCAGAGGTAAAATGACTTGTCCAGGACTAGGCAGGATGTGAGGCTAGATTTGAATTCAGTTCTTCTTGACTCCAGGTCCTGTGCTCTATCTCTCTCTCTTTTTTTTTTTTTTTTTTTTTTTTTTTTTTTTGTGAGTGGGTTGGGGAGGAGACATTTATTTGGTCATCCCAAATACAGGATTTGGAGGCACAGGAGTCAGGGGCATGTTACAGTGTGCCTGACCATGGGAAGCACAATGGCAAGTGAAAAGAACATCAACTCTGAAGATAGAGGACTTGAATGAAACACTTGAGTCTTTCAGTGTATCCTTCAATTTCTCATCTTTGTTGAAGTAGTTGTAGGAGGAGTTGGGTTGAACTGTATTCTCTTACTTTACTATGTTGTCTAGTTTCTCCTTTTTCTACTTCTCTTGATTCCTGTTGTTGGAGATCAATTTTTTTTGTTTAAGTCTGGTTTTTTCCTTAGAAACAGATGGAATTCCTCTGTTTCACTAAATGTCCATCTTCTTCCATGGAAAAGAATACTCAGCTTAACTGGGTAGTTTATTCTTGGCTGCATTCCAAGTTCTTTTGCCTTTCGGAATATCTGATTCCAGGCCCTTCCATCCTTTAATGTTGAGGCAGCCAGATCTTGCGTGACCCTTATTGTGGCACCTCGGTATTTGAACTGTTTTTTCCTGGCTGCTTATAAAATTTTTTCTTTAGTCAGAAAGTTCTGAAGTTTGGCCACAATATTCCTTGGAGTCTTTATTTTAGAGTCTTTTTCAGAAGGTGTTCGATGAATTCTTTCAATGTCTATTTTCCCTTCCAGTTCTATGACTTCTGGGCAGTTCTCTTTGATGATTTCCTGTAAAATAGTATCTAGGCTCTTTTTTTCATCATAATTTTCTGGTAGTCCGATGATCCTCAGGTTATCTCTCCTAGATCTATTTTCCAGGTCTGTTGTTTTTCCTAGTAAATATTTGACATTTTTTTCCAATCTTTCATTTTTTTGGTTTTGCTGGACTGATTCTTGATGTCTCAATGAATCAGTCATTTCTATTTGTTCAGTTCTGATTTTTAGTGAGTTATTTTCTTCATTAGCTTTTTTTACTTCTTTTTGTGTATGTCCAATTGAGTTGTTTTGCTCTATGGAATTTTTTTTTCCATTTCACTAATTTTTTTTTTTTTTAGTGAGTTATTTTCTTTTTCCAATTCGCAAATTCTGTTTCCCTGCACTTCTTGGGAGTTTTTTATCGTTTCCAATTCACATTTTAGGAAGTTGTTGCTCTCTTGCATAGCTTCTCTTTCCTTTCCCCATTTCTTTTCTAGTTCTCTTTTAAGGTTTTTAATAGTCTCTTCTAGGAGAGCCTTTTGTACTGGAGACCAATAATTGTCTGGAGACTGCTATTAGTCTCTTCAGGTTTGAAAAGCTGTTCTTTTTCTGTGTAGAAACTATCAATCGTTCTTTTGATTTTTTTACTCATTTTGTTAAAGACTGTAAGGTTTGCCTTCAGAGCCAGGAAGTTACTAGCTTCCTCTGCAGAGCAGTGAAAGGAATATGGACGGGGTAGCTATCCTGCCAGCCGGCTACAAAAAGCAGCGAGGTACTGGAATGCTCTGGGAAAGAGTTCCCCACCAGAAAGTAACTCAGGCCTGCAGGGTCGGGCTGGGAAAGTGCCTTTCAAAGAACCTCAGCTGTGTGAGATAATGACTGCCCTGGGGCTAGACACTTAGCAGTGAGAGTTTCACTGCCCCAAGCCAAACCCTGCCCTGGGGCTGTGGGTATTAGTAGCTGAGCAGTGAATGGATTTGCAGGGACTGGAAGTGTCTGCCCGGGAAGCACAGTCAGCTGGGGAAGTTCTATTGCCCCAGGCCGACCCCCCCACTCTGCCGATTAGAGGCTGCCCAGGCTGTGCCCCCTACCGTGCAGATTTCTAACTGCCCCCGCAAAAGCCCCGAACTGCAGAACGTGGCCAAAGGGCTGCGGTAAAGTGGGCCTGAGTCACTTCCGGGTTTGAGGGGTTACAGCCAGATCTCGTTAGGTTCTGGCGTTTTTAAGAAAACCCTTTGTTTCAGGCATTAATTTCTCTGCCAGTTTTCTGCTTTGTAGTCAAGGCAGAGCAGTTAGCCTATAGCAGAGTCATCTCTATAACTTCTCGAGCCACAGAGATCACCCCGCCCCTAGTCTGCTCAGGACGCTAGTCTCTTCCTGCCTGTGCTAGTCTGTTCCTGGCCCCTCAGGACAAACCTTTCCTGGCGAGCTTCCGGATCGGCTGGTAAATTGTAGTGCTTCTCATCTTCATGAATTTAAGCAGTGAAGAGCTATTTTTGAGGCTGGATTAAATAGTTGGTTATGAGGGGAAGGAAAGGAGCTTAGAGAGTCGTGTGTGCCTGCTCCGCCATCTTGGCTCCGCCCCTAGAGTTCTATAATTTAATTTGTATTTTCTGTAAACTTTCTTTTTTATCTTTACTTTTGTTCATTTGATTTTTCTCTCTCACATTTTGGATTCAATTTCCTTTAAAAAAAATTGCTAATTTTGTTGTAATTTTAAAAATAAAAGCAATCTGGTTTGGTTATTAATTTAACTATTCTTTCATTCTCTATTCATTTCTACTTTTATCTTTATAATATCTCTCTCCCTCTTTTTCTTCCCTTCTCTTTCATTTGCTTTGGATTATTTATTATTATTTTTCTAACATGTATTACCTTACACATATGTGCCTTTAAACATACCTTTGGCTATATTTCATTAATTTTCAAACCTTTTTATTTTTTTTAATTGTTTATTATTTTTTCTATTTTTTTCTTTAACCTAATTATTGATTTAAAATTTTATATTTACTTTTCGTGTTGTCATTATATTTATCTAATTGTGATTTTTTGCTTATAGTCTAAAAATTTTAATAACTTAAAATTATTCATTTAAAAATGAATTTATGTAGGCCTCCTCTTTTAAAAATTATTTAAATGTTTGGGAGTAAATGTCATATTTGAACTAGAAGAGAGTTTGTATTTTCTACTTTTCCAAAATTTTCCCCCAACATATTCATTATTTCAAATCTGTATTTACAATTTCAGTGTTACTTTTCATATTTGATCAATCACATTCTGAAAATAAAGTGTTGATTCTCCCTACTTTTTAAAAAAATCTTATTTACTTCTTACATGACTAATAAACTTTCTTTTTACAAAATATAATTATAATAATTTATTTTTTATTATCCTGTGATAATGCTGAATATTTTATTTACATATTTGACACTTCTTTTCATCCTCAGATTATATTTCACAATTTCCTTCACAGTCACAAAATCAAACTTTTTCTGAATAGGAATGGATCTCCAGTAGTCATTTAACCCAGTCTATACATACAAAGAATGGTTCCTGTAATATATTCCATATGTGTTGGTTCAATTTTGTTTTTGTTCCCCAAAAAGAGGGAATCCACCACCTCTCCACTCAGCAAATTCAATTTTTTGGGAAGCTCAAATTTGGGGGAATTTTTCCTTAATACCAAGGCTAAATTGTGCTTTGGGAACTTTCATCCATTACTTTTGATTCTGCTTGTAGATAAATAGATGAAAAGGAAAGGGAGAAAGGAAAAGAGACATAGAGAGAAAAAGAGAGGGAGGAAGGGAAATCACAGAACATCAAATTATAAACTGGAAGGGAACTCAGTTCATTTATACCAAGAAATTTGCAAATATAATTCACTCTATAATTCCTCTGAAAATTATCATCTAGCTTCTTCGTGTAGACCTTCAAAAAGATTCAAAATCCTTCTAAGAAGCTTATATCACTTTTAGAAACCCAAATTGTTTCAAAATTGTTTTTATTTTGTTTGTTTTGTTATTTTTTATTTTGCTATTGTTTCTTTTTTTTTTAAATCCTTGACAATTCAGATTGATCTTTTTGACACTATTCTTCCATTTCTCCTGATTCTCTGAGGCCAGATAGAATGTCTAATCCATCCTCCATATGATCTCAAATCATTTGAAGAGAACTATCATACTACTGCTGAGTTTTTTCTTCACCGTGATAGACTTATTCATTTCCATCAACCATTCCTCAAGTAACATAGACTTAGATTCCTTTAATACTCTGGCTTCCCTTCTATTAAATAGTCTTTAAATTATCAACATCCTTCATAAACAGTAGTGCCCAGAGCTGAATACAGGATTCTGGATGAGATCTGATGAGAGCCAGGATTAATCCTATAGTAAAAATATACTTTCCTTTTTGGAAGCTATGTCCCTCAATGCTGTTTTAGTATCCATGACTTGTTGGTTGCTAAATTTCACTGTGCCTCATATTGAGTTTGCAGCCCACTAGCTGATCTCCATCACTTCCCCTTCCACTCCCCCCCCAAAAAAAAAAAACAAAACAAAAAAACAAAACAAAAAAAACACTGCCATCCTTCTATGCTTGCTCCAACTTATATTTGTGAAGATTTCTTCTCTTCTTTGGACCAAAGTACAAGACTTTCTTCCATTTATCACTACTGAAGTGCATCTTGTCAATCCCTCCCCTGCTGAAGATTGTCAAGATCCTTTGGAGTTAGCTCCATTTCCCATTTTTCATTTCTTTTTTGGGATTTTCAAAGATGGCCCTCTTGAATTATAATCATAGAGCTGTAAGGGATCTTAGAGAGCAACAACTCAACCTGCCTACTTTTATAGATCAGGAAACTGAGCCCTAAAAGAGTTTAAAGTGTTTTGTCCAAAGTCATTCAGATTCACTTGCAGATATGAAGCTTAAACTCAAGTCTTCTATTTCCAAAGCAAATGATATGCTTACTGTGCCATTCAAATGTCCTAATTATCCAATGTAATTTATCATTTAAAATTTCTTCCATGCCATCCATTGATATCAACTCATGTCTCTGAAGGAATTTTATTTGCTCCTTTCTTTATATTGCAGAATGTCTTTATTGTGATAGATTTGGTTGATTTAACATTCACTTTTTTACTTGAAATAAGTCTGATCTTGTGATTATATATTAGCATTTGCTAGCATTTATGTAGTTGTTTAAGGTTCATGAAGCACTTCATAAGTGTGAATTCATTTTATCTTCATGAATAAGAAAACTGAAGTTCAATCAGTAAAGAATTATTTTTAAGTGCTTATTATGTGCCAGGTTAATTATTTAACTTTTTCCAGCCATTTTAAGCTAAAGCTAAGATTAAAGTAAAAGGACTGTTTATGCGTGTTTTTTTTGTTTACAGATGATTGGGCACTCAATTTAATCTATGAGGCTGAAGTGTAACAAAAAAATGATTCATTTTTTTCTGGGTGTACAATTTTGGCCTGACAACTAATTTAAAGAAAACAGAGGTTCTTCACCTATCAGCATCACACCATCCACATGTGAAACCATTGGTTAAAGCAAATGAAGAAAAATTGAAAGTATAACAAGTTCACTTAGCTTGGCAGTATACTTTGTATATTTATGTAGGCATAGATAATGAGATTTGTTCATGTATTGCCAGAGGTAGTTCAGTGTTTGGAAAACTCCAAAAGAAAATGTAGAAATGTATGAGGCTGCATACCAAATGGAAGGTCTACAGAGTCAATGTGCTGGTCTCTTTGTTGTATGGTTGTGAAAGCTAGACAGTCTATTAACACCTTATCAGGAAATTGAATCATTTTCCTTTGAATTGTCTTAAGATGATTCTGAAGGTAAGCTAGCAATATAAGATACTAAAAGACATACTTTCTCAAACCGAATTGTTAAGCATTCAAACTTCATTGCAGAGAAAGCAACTCTGATGAACTGGCCACATTGTTCAAACGTAAATTTGCCTAAAAGCCTATTTTATGGAGAACTCACATAAGGCAATTTTCACTTAGAAGTCAGTAGATACGTGAACTTTTAAGGTCTCTCTGAAGAATATTAGAATTGATTGTGAGATATGTGAAATACTAGCCTAAGACCATCCAAGATGACATGCCTCAGTCAAAGGAATCACTATGAGCTAAGCAGGATTACAGAAGCTCAAAAGAAATGTGAGATATGCAAATTTACAGACATCATCATTCCAAATGTTCATAGAAAATATTTGCCCAAAGTGTGTAGAGTCTTCCAAACTCAAATCTGTCTGATAAGCTACAATTAGAAACATTATATACATTGTTCCTAATATAATGGTTTTCATTGTTTTTGCACGTTCAGTGTCATCTTTTTTATTATTAGTATTACTTTTTATTGACAGAACATATGCATAAGTAATTTTTAACAGCATTATCCCTTGAACTCTTCTGTTCCAACTTTTCCCTTCCCTCCCTCCACCCTCTCCCCTAGATGACAAGCAGTCTTATTCATGTTAAATGTGTTAGAATATATCCTACATACAATATATGTGTGCAGAACCATACAGTTCTCTTGTTGCACAAGAAGAATTGGATTCTGAAGGTAAAAATAACATGAGAAGAAAAACAAAAATGCAAATAGTCCACATTCATTTCCCAGTGTTCCTTCTCTGGGTGTAGCTGATTTTGTCCATCATTGATCAGTTGGAATTGAATTAGATCTTCTCTTTGTCGAAGATATCCATTTCCATCAGAATACATCTTCATACAGTATTGTTGTTGAACTGTATAATGATCTCCTTGTTCTGCTCATTTCATTCAGCATCAGTTTATGTAAGTCTTTCCAAGCCTTTCTGCATTCATCCTGCTGGTCATTTCTTACAGAACAATAATATTCCATGATATTCATCTGCCACAATTTACCTAATCATTCTCCAATTGATTGGGCATCCCTTCATTTTCCAGTTTCTAGCCACTACAAAAAGAGCTGCCACAAACATTTTGGCATATACAGGTCCCTTTCCCTTCTTTACTATTTCTTTGGGATATAAGTCCAGTAGTAATACTGCTGGATCAAAGGGTATGCACAGTTTAATGACTTTTTGGGCATAATTCCAGATTGCTTTCCAGAATGGTTGGATTCATTCACAACTCCATCAACAATGCATCAATGGCCCACTTTTCCTGCATCCCTTCCAACATTCATCACTATCTTTTCCTGTCTTCTTAGCCAATTTGACAGGTATGTATGGTATCTCAGAGTTGTCTTAATTTGCATTGCTCTGATCAATAGTGATTTGGAACACCATTTCATATGAATAGAAATAGTTTCAATTTCATATCTGAAAATTGTCTGTTCATATCCTTTGACCATTTATCAATTGGAAGATGGCTTGATTTCTTATAAATTAGAGTCAATTCTCTATATATTTTGGAAATGAGAACTTTATCAGAACCTTCAACTGTAAAAATGTTTTCCCCCAGTTTATTGGTTCCTTTCTAATCTTGTTTTCATTAATTTTGTTTGTCCAAAGGCTTTTTAATTTGATATAATCAAAATTTTCTATTTTGTGATCAATAATGATCTCTAGTTCTACTGTGGTCATAAATTCTTTCCTCCTCTATAAGTCTGAGAGGTAAACTATCCTATGTTCCTCTAATTTATTTATAATCTTGCTCTTTATGCCTAAATCATGGACCCATTTTGATCTTATCTTGGTGTAAGGTATTAAGTGTGGGTCCATGCCTAATTTCTGCCATACTAATTTCCAGTTTTCCTAGCAGTTTTTGTCAAATAGTGAATTCTTATCCCCAAAGTTGGGATCTTTGGGTTGTCAAACACTAGATTGCTACAGTTATTGAGTATTTTGTCATGTGAACCTAACCTATTCTACTGTTCAACTAATCTATTTTTTAGCCAATACCAGATGGTTTTGGTGACTGCTGCTTTATAATATAGTTTTAGATCACATACAGCTAGTCCACCTTCATTTGCTTTTTTTTCATTAATTCCCTTGAGATTCTTGGCCTTTTATTCTTCCATATGAATTCTTCCATATAAATAGAAAACTAGAAAAGTTAGGTATGATAGATCTTTGGAGAAAATTAAATGGAAACAGAAAGGGGTACACTTCATTTTCAGCAGGTCATGGAACCTATACAAAAATTGACCATATATTAGGGCATAAAGACCTCAAATTCAAATGCAGAAAGGCAGAAATAGTAAATGCATCCTTTTCAGATCATGATGCAATAAAAATACATTCAATAAAAAGCCAGGGGAAAATAACTAAAAAGTAATTGGAAATTAAATAATCTCATCCTAAAGAATGAATGGGTGAAACAGCAAATCATACACACAAATAATAATTTTACCCAAGAGAATAACAATAATGAGACTAAATACCAAAATGTGTGGGATGCAGCCAAAGCGGTAATAAGGGGAAATTTTATTTCTTTAGAGGTCTACTTACATAAAATACAGAAAGAGAAAATCAATGAATTAGGCTTGCAACTAAAAAAGCTAGAAAAAGAGCAAATTAACCCTCACAACCAAACACTAAATTTGAAATTCTAAAAATAAAAAGAGATATTAATAAAATTGAAAGTAAAAAAATAATCCATTGAATTAATAAATAAAACTAAGTATTGGTTCTATAAAAAAAACATAAAATAAATAAACTCGATAAATTTGATTAGAAAAAGGAAAGAGGAAAATCAAATTCTTAGTCTTAAAAATGAAAAGAGAGAACTTGTCACTGATGAAGAGGAAATTAGAGCAATAATTAGGAGTTACTTTACCCAACTTTATGTCAATAAGTTTGATAGCTTAAATGAAATGAATACTTTCAAAATATAGGATGCTCTGAATTAACAGAGGAAAAAGCAAATAGACTAAACAGTCCCATTTTAGAAAAAGAAATAGAACAAGCTATTAATCAACCCCCTAAGAAAAAATCCCCAAGACCAGATGGATTTACATGTGAATTCTACCAAACATTTAAAAAACAAGTAACTCCAATGTTATATAAACTATTTGAAAAAATAGGGATTGAAGGAATCCTATCAAATTCCTTTTATGACACAGACATGGTACTGATACCTAAACTAGGGAGAATAAAAACAGAAAAAGAAAATTAGACCAATCTCCCTAATGAACATTGATGCAGAAATCTTAAGTAAAATATTAGCAAAAAGATTACAGAAAATCATCTCCAGGATAATACACCACGATCAAGTAGGATTTATACCAGAAATGCAGGGCTGGTTCAATATTAGGAAAACTATTAATATAACAGACTATATCAACAACCAAATTAACAAAAACCATATGATCATCTCAATAGATGCAGAAAAAGCATTTGATAAAATATAACACCAATTCCTATTAAAAAACACTAGAGAGTATAGGAATAAATGTACTTTTCCTTAAAATACTCAGTAGCATCTATTCTAAACCATCAGCAAGCATCATATGTAATGGGGATAAATCAGAACCATTCCCAATAAAATCAGGAGTGAAAAAATGTTGCTCATTATCACCATTAATATTCAATATTGTGTTAGAAATGCTAGCTTCAGCAATTAGAGATAAAAAAGAGATTACAGGAATTAGAGTAGGTAATGAGGAAACCAAATTATCACTCTTTGCAGATGATATAATTGTATACTTTGTGAACCCCAGAGATTCTACTAAAAAGCTATTAGAAATAATCCACAACTTTAGAAAAGTTGCAGGATACAAAGTAAATCCACATAAATCAGAATTTTTATACATCACTAGCAAAATCCAACAGCAAGAGATACAAAGAGAAATTCCATTTAAAATAACTGTCAATAGTATAAAATATTTGGGAATCTATCTGCCAATGGAAAGTCAGGAACTATATGAGAAAAACTACAATACACTTTCCACACAAATAAAGTCAGATCTAAAGAATTGTAAAAATATTAAGTACTCTTGGATAGGGTGAGGAAGTATAATAAAAATGACAATACTACCTAAACTACTCTATTTATTTAGTGCTATACAAATCAGAAACTATTTTAATGACCTAGAGAAAAAAACAACAAAATTCATATTGAAGAACAAAAAATCAAGAATCTCAAGGGAACTAATGAAAAAAAAAAAATCAAATGAAGGTGGCCTAGCTGTACCAGATTTAAATTATATTATAAAACAGCAGTTACCAAAACCATTTGGTATTGGCTAAGGAATAGACTAGTTGATCAGCAGAATAGGTTAGGTTCAAAGGACAAAACAGTCAATAACTTTAATAATCTAGTTTTTGACAAACTCAAAAACCTCAGCTTTTGGGATAAGAACTCACTGTTTGACAAAAACTTCTGGGAAAATTGAAAATTAGTATGGCAGAAATGATTCATTGACCCACACTTAACACTGTATACCAAAATAGGATTAAAATGGTTAGAAAAAAAGATTTAGTAGAGCTGAGAGAGCTATTGTTGTGGCAATTATAAAACTGCCATTTGTAATTAGTTCTTGTAGGATGAGTCATTTGGGTATGAAGCTGGTGAGAGGTGGAAGTCCTCCTAGGGAGAGTAGTGGGGTTCATGATCTAGGCATAAAGAACAAGATTATAAATAAATTAGAAGAACATAGGATAGTTTACCTCTCAGACCTGTGGAGGAAGAAGGAAGAACAAGAGATCATTATTAATCACAAAATAGAAAATTTTGATTATATCAAGTTAAAAAGCTTTTGTACAAACAAAATCAATGCAGACAAGATTAGAAGGGAAGCAATAAACTGGGAAAACATCTTTAAACTTAAATGCTCTGATAAAGGCCTCATTTCCAAAATATATAGAGAATTGACTCTAATTTAAAAGAAATCATTCTCCATTCTCCAATTGATAAATTGTCAAAGGATATGAACAGACAATTTTCAGATTATGAAATCGAAACTATTTCTGCCCATATGAAAAGGTGTTCCAAATAATTATTGATCAGAGAAATGCAAATTAAGACAACTCTGAGACACCACTACCCACCTGTCAGATTGGCTAAGATAAGGAGATAAGGATGAATGTTGGAGGGGATGTGGGGAAACTGGGATACTGATGCATTGTTGATGGAGCTGTGAACAGATCCAACCATTCTGGAGAACAAATTGGAAATATACTCAAAAAGTTGTCAAATTGTGCATACCTTTTGATCCAGCAGTATTACTGCTGGGCTTATATCCAAAAGAGATTTTAAAGAAGGGAAAGGAACCTGTATATGCCAAAATGTTTGTGGCAATTCTTTTTGTAGTGGCTAGAAACTGGAAATTGAATGGATGCCCATCAATTGGATAATGGCTGAGTAAATTGTGCTATATGAATGTTATGGAATATCATTGTTCTATAAGAAATGACCAGCAGGATGAATACAGAGAGGCTTGGAGAGACTTACATGAACTGATGCTGAGTGAAATGAGCAGGGCCAGGAGATCATTATATACTTCAACAACAATACTATATGATGATCAATTCTGATGGAAGTGACTATCTTCAACAATGAAAGAATCCAGATCAGTTCCAAATGATCAGTAATAAACAGAACCAGGTATACCCAGTAAAAGAACACGGGAAGTGAGTGTGGACCACAACATAACATTTACATTCTTTCTGTTATTGTTTGCTTGAATTTTTGTTTTTCTTCCCAGATTATTTTAACCTTCTTTCTAAATCTGATTTTTCTTATGTAGCAAGATAACTGTATAAATAAGTGTATGTATGTGTATATATAGATATAGTATTTGATATATACTTTAACATATTTACCATGTATGAGACTACCTGCTATCTAGGAGAGGGAGTGGAGGGAAGGAGGGGGAAATTTGGAACAGAAATTTTTGCAAGGGTCAATGTTGAAAAATTACCCATGCATACGTTTTATCACAGCAGTGTGCTTCCTTCCTCTCCACCATCTTGGCTATGCATACGTTTTATCAATAAAAAGCTATAAAAATATTTTAAAAATCTATTCTGGATAAGGTCCTGAACAATGCATTACAAATATAAGAAATGCCTACTGAGGAGATTATTCAGTCAGCATAAGGATGATTAAATTATTTTGTCATTAATATGATTAATATGAATAATAATAACACATCAGTTCCAAAGTAAAAATATCAACATCATCATGATTGCATTAATATTCCATCATTAGCATGAGCATACTACTGTAGGGAATCATCTTGTTCAACTCCTAACTGGTCTACAGCCACAAGTGTTTGCCCTCTTAATATTTATTATGAATAATGAAGTAGGAAAGAGTTTAAGAATGAGTCCATTAACCAGTGTAAGAGTTGATTGAATAAGTCAATCAAGTTATCCAACCCCATCTAAAGTGATAAGCTACCTTAATGATTTGAGAACAAGTGTCATTCTACCAATCAATCTCAATCATAGTTTTTTAGTTCCAATTAATCAATCAAATACTTTATATTCTGTGTTAAATGTCATTGAATGAGCTAAGGTGAAGTAGTACAAGAAGTATGCTTCAATAATCTGAAAAATTTTGGCTATACCCTGCAAGTAGTTTGTAAAATATCAGACAAGTTGAGAAACAGAATTATTCCAAAGATAGGAGAGTGCTGTTTCAACATAAAACCATTGAACAAGAACTGCTTGGGAGCAGCAAAGGAGAGACTTCACCTAGCTCACCTTCTTTTCCCCTTCTCTACCCTTGGCTAAAGGAGGAACCAAAACATTTTTTGGATGGCTCTGAAGGATTTCACACTTTCTATCTTCCTATCGGAAAATTAGCACCATCCCCATCCACTCATCCACTCAAGATAGACTGGAGTCATAAACACACTACAAGTAGATCTAAGGAGAACTTTAGTAGACCAATAAGAAGATAGAAGGAACTCTAGGTGACAGGAGCCATAACTTCTCTGTCACATGTATTTTCTTTTTTTTATGGAATAAAACAAGCATTTCCTTGTATATGAAACTTCATTTATGTATATATATATATACATCTGCATATATATATATGTATACATACATATGTGTGTGAAGTTATTCTATGCATACTTCTATTTATCAATGTTTTCTCTGAATGCGGATAGAGCTATCTTTATATTTTCTTTATTTTTTAATTTGTGTATTTATACTAATAAAAATGACTTAGTCAAAGTTATTCTTAAAACAGTATTTTGACTTCGATATAGGTCATATATTTTAGGGAGGGATTATACAAATTATATTACTATTTTTAATACCCATTTCTAATAGCCATTTACATTCAGGTGACTAAATGATACTGAGTTTGGTTGTTTTATAAATATATAATCAATTATTAGTTATTATTATTAATTATAATAATGTATAAGCATGTGCTTTTTGGAATAGAGGAGATTATGTAAGTACAATAAAACATTATAAAGTTGTTCAGCTACACCCTTTAGTCACATCAACCTGCCTGTCCTAAAACTGTCCTTTTTTGGCCCTCTTTGGCCATAGCTGGGGATAGCAGATTTTATTGCCCTTTAAACCCTACCGATCAGTGCCTGTTAACAAACCAAGATCAATCCCTCCTTCTATATTTTCAGTAACTACACTAGATGGAAGCACTCTTCATCTTCCCAGTTCCTGGCATAAGACCTTTTCATTCTTTAATACTATCAACAGGTGACCTCACTTTTACCCTATTCATTCATTTTTTTGACAAATATTCATTAAGTGTCTTTTATGTACTAGGCCACTCTCTTACGGCAGAGATTAAAAAAAAAAGTCAAAACAGTCCCTCCCCTCAAGAATATTAAATTCTCCTGAAAACCTATTTACATTTAGCCAGGACAGAAGATGCTTTTCCCCTTTCTCTCACTCAGCCGCATCTATATTGACAATCAGTAGGCAGACTTTTCTCTTCCTCAATTCTATCAATACCAAATCAAAATAGAGGATCCCATTTCTCTGTCCAAATACTACCAACTAGTAGATTACTGTACACCAGAAGCTCTAACTCAGATGGAATGCTAGATATGGGTACAGGAAGAACTGAGTTCAAATTTTGCTTCAGAAACTAGCTCTATGACCATGGATAAGCTACTTAAATTTTGTTTATGATAATAATGGTATCTACTTTCTAGGGTTGTTGTGAAAATAAAATGAAGTCATACTTATAAATGCTTTTCAAATCTTAAATGCTAGCAAATATTAATGTGGGGTGCATGAGCTGTTCAGGGAAGACTAACACCTCTGTTGTGAGGACTCACGAAGCTCTTTTCAGGGCTTCTCATCCACTTTTGTCACAGTGGGCTTCAAGAAGCTATAGTATGTGCAGTGACCACATCCAGGTAAGCCATTTCAGCAGAGTGACTAAACTCAATTGAGAGTAACTAACAAGCCTCAAACCACTAGTGAATCAAGGGCATGTCTATCCCAAGCATGTGAAGAGTTCCCCTGGTAGAATCAGTAGATGAGAACAATTTGCTCCAATGACCAGGTGCTGAAGCAGGTACTGTGGAGCATTTACAATTTAGTCAGGCATTGAAGACACCAAGGTCATACACTATATGCTGGGCCATTGCCAATCATCTTGACTTCTGTCCTGTCTCTGGAAAGGACGCTGGAGGTTTGATGACTCAGGAAAAGAGAGTGAGACTGATGACTTTATACAACAGCCTCATTTAAATCCAATTTACTTGAATGTAATCACCTTCAAAAACAAAAGACAAGTAACAACAATATTAATATAACATTGCAAGATCAAATTCACCTTATTTCCATCTCAAGGAAACAATGAATATTAAGCCAAAACAAAAGCTATCATAATAAAGAAATTCTGCAACATAAAGGAAGAACAAATGAAGTTCCTTCAGAAAGGTGAGTTGAAATGTTAAAAAGTGGCATGAAAGAAATCTCACATAATAAATTACACAAGATAATTAGAGAATTAAAATGGTGCCGTGAATATATCACTTGCTTAAGAGACAAAAAAACTGAGTTCAAATCCTGTATCTCTATCTGACCCTTGGACAAATCATGTAAGCCCCTTAGGGCTCAGTTTCTTTCACTATAAAAGTAGATATGTGGATTAGTTGCCCTCTGAGGTACTTTATAACAACACGACTCTAATTAATATGGGGATATCTTAAAAAAAAACTGAGAAGAAATGAGCTATGAGTTAGAAGAAATCAAAACTGTGAAGTAAAGCTAACTCCAAAGAATCTTGACAGCCTAGCAATGGGGGGAATGATAAGATAGATCTCAGTAGGAATAAAATGAAGAAGTCTTGTACTTGGGTCCTAAAAGGGGAAAAAAATCATCTGCACAAGTACAAGCTGGACTAAGCAGAGAATGATGATGGTTATTTGAGAAAGAATGAGAGAGAATGAAATGGAGAGCAGTTAGTGAACTAAAAAGCTCCATATGAGTTAACAGTTGGACTGTGCAGACAACATAGTTTATAGGAGATAGAACTGCACTGTGAGACATAGCAAAAGAAAGAAAAGAAGGAAGGAAAAGACAGAGAGAGAGAGAGAAAGAAAAGAAGGATCAAAAAGAGAGTTTATTTATTTATTTATTTATTTTTACCATTGGATCAACCCTAACCCTCATAAGACCTAATCCAGAATTTTGTGCTCAGTGCGTGAATGACTACAAAGGAAAATAAGAGAAGCATTAAACTATCAAACTGAAGTTCTACAAATCTGCTGTGCTGACCTCTTTGTTGTACGGTTGTGATACCTGGACAATATACCAGTGCCATGCTAGGAAACTGAATCACTTCAATTTGACTGGTTTTAGGAAGATTCTTAAGATCACCTGAAAGGATAAGATAGGAGACACTGAGGTCCTTTCTCAAACTAAACTGAGAAGCATTCTAACTCTACAGCAGAGTGCACCACTGTTGGGTAGGGCACATTGTTTGAATGCCAAATGTACATTCACCAAAAAAGACTATTTTATGAGGAATTCACATAGAACAAGCACTAACAAGGTAGCCAAAAAAAAGTAGTATAAGGACACTCTCAAGGTCTCCTTTAAGAAACTTTAGAATTAATTGTATGACATAATAGACACTGGCACAGGGCTGCCCAGCATGCTGTGTCCTCATCAAAGAACATGTTATACTCCATAAGCAAAGCAGACTTGAATTAGCTCAGAAGAAACACAAGATGTGCAAAGTTAGTCAATCCACTCCAAATGTTCATAGAGATTATCTGTGCCCAACCTATGGTAAGCATTATGAACCATAATTCGACACATTAGTTTGACTCTAACATAGTGGTGTCATTTTGCTTCTCTTCAAGAATGAAGGATTGTAACCACTAATCAATCTTGCTATTACTTAACCGGTACCCCATTCCCATTAATCTATACAGTTTTTCCCATTGCCTTAAATCAATACAATCTTTTTTATCCCACCTTATCCTATTCTATCCCCCTTTATTTCTTTCTAAATTTTTGGAGTGTGAAGGGTATACCCTTCATATATATATATGATATACCATATGTATGAATATATACATATGATATACCATATATATGAATATATATATATGATATACCATATATATAAATATGAATTGTTCCCTAATTAACCCATTTCCAATTTGAGAGCATGTTTTCAAAATTACAAGACCTTCTCCTCTATGTAGTGTCTCTGTCAGTTCTTCCTCTGTACCTCATTCATATAGCATAATTATTTTTTTTATCTTTTCCTGTATACTTTTGCTTTCTGGAACCAGATAATGTTCAACTCTACCCCAACCTTTCCTTTAGAATACCAAATTACTGATATCAATTTTAGACATATGGTTTACATTTCCAAGTATAAAACTTAACAGTTGATACTTATTGAGTCCCTTGAAATTAATATGTTAAATTTTCTATTGAGTACAGGTTTCTTTGGAACAAAATTCTGAGCATCTAAGACTTCATTGAATGTCCTTTTTAAAAATTCAATATTGCACTTAATTTTGCTGTAAATAATATTTTTGGCCACATTCTTAGTTATTTTGATTGTTGATACAATATTCTAAGACCTATGATTTTTTTTTTCATAGCTGCTGATACATCCTGTACAATCCTGACTCTAGCTATAGCATATTTCAATTGTTTTGGTTACTTGTTTATTTCTTGTAAAAATTTCTCTTTGATATGGGGGGTTCCAAATTTAGCAATAATGTTCCAAAGTACTTTCATTATAGAATCTCTTTAAGGTAATGATCAATGGATTTTTTCTATTTCTACTTTTTACTCCTGTTGTATCACTCCAGGACAGTATCAAATTTCTTTTTGTGGTCACAGCTTTCAGGTAGTCCAATTATTCTTAAATTTTTTCTTCTTGACCTATACTCCAGATGTGTTTTTTTGTTTTACATTCTCTTCTATTTTTTCATTCTTTATACAAACACACACACACACACACACACACACACAGTTATTTCTTGGTCTATTACAGCTTCACTGGCTTCCCCTTGACTAATTTTAATTTTCAAAGAACAATTTTCTTCTTTAAGACTCTGGATTTCCTTTTCTAGTTGCTTGATTTTCTTTTCATAATCTTATTTTTCTTGGATGATTCTTTTAAAAAAGTTTTTCCTCAATCTTTCTCATTTGATTTTTTAAAAAAATAAAACCTTTTTTATTTTCAAAATACATGCAAAAATTTCAACATTCACTCTTGCAAAAGCTTGTGTTCTAAATTTTTTCTCCCTCCCTTTTCCCACCCCTCCATTAGACAACAAGTAATCCAATATATATTAAACACGTTCAATTCTTCTATAAATATTTCTACAAAACATGCTTTATAAGAAAAATCAGATTAAAAAGAGAAAAATGAGAAAGAAAACAAAACAATAAGCAAACAACCAAAAAAATGAAAATAGTATGTTGTGGTCCACACTCAGTCTCCACTGTCTTCTCTTTGGGTGTAGATGGCGCTCTCTATCACGTCTATTGGAATTGGCTGGTGTCACCTCCCAGTTGAAAAGAGGAACATCCATTAAAATCAATCATTGTATAATCTTGTTGTTTCTGTGTACAATGTTCTCCTGTATTTACTCACTTCACTTAGCCTCAGTTCATGCAAATCTCTCCAGGCCTCTCTGAAATCATCCTGCTGATCATTTCTTATAGAACAATAATATTCCATCACATTCATATACCATAACGTATTTAGCCAATTTCCAACTGATGAGCAAGCACTCAGTTTTCAGTTCCTTACCAGTATAAAAAAAGTTGCTATAAACATTTTTGTACATATGGGTTCTTTTCCATTTTTTATTTTCCCTTTGGAATACAAACCCAGAAGAGACACTGATGATAGTCTTTGGATATAGTTCCATATTGTTGTATAGAATGGTTGGATCAGTTCACAATTTCACTAATAATGTATTAATGTCCCAGTTTTCCCATTCCCTCCAACATTTATCATTAATTTTTCTTGTCGTCTTAGCTAATATGAGAGGTATGTAGTGGTATCTCAGAATTATCTTAATTTGCATTTCTCTGATCAGTAATGATTTCGAGCATTTTTTTCCATATGACTAGAAATGGCTTTAATTTCTTCATATAAAAATTGTCTGTTCAAACCCTTTGACCATTTAAAGAATGGCTTGTATTTTTATAAATTTGAGTCAATTCTCTATATATTTTAAAAATGAAGCCTTTATCAGAATCCTTAAATGTAAAAAAAAAAAAAATCCCCAGTTTTCTGCTTTCCTTCTAATTTTGTCTGCATTGGTTTTGTTTGTGTAATAAACTTTTTAACTTAACATAATCAAAATTATCTTATTATGCATTAAGTAGCATACTCCAGTTCTTTGGACACACATTTTTGCCTTTTCTATGGATCTGAGAAGTACACTATCCTTTGTTCTCCTAATTTGCTTATAGCATCACTTTTTTTTTTATCTAAATCATGAACTCATTTTGACCTCATCTTGGTATAGGGTGTTAGATATTGCTTAATACCTAGTTTCTGCCATACTGTTTTCTAGCAATTTTTGTCAAATAGTGAGTTCTCCCAGAAACTGGGGTCTTTGTGTATATCAACTACTAGATTAGTATAGTCACCAACTATTGTGTCTTGTGAACTTAACCTATTCTATGAATCAACTACTCTATTTCTTAACAAATATCAAATGGTTTTGATAACCATTGCTTTGTAATATAGTTTTAGATCTGTTACAATAGGCCGCCTTTGTTTGGATTTTTCTTTGTTTCCTTTGAAATTCTTGACCTTTTCTTCTTCTGGATGAACTTAGATATTATTTTTTCTAGCTCTGTAATTTCTTGGCAGTTTGATTGATATGGCACTGAATAAGTAGATTAATTTAGATAGATGTCTTTTTTTATGTTAGGTCAGCCTACCCAGGAGCACTTGTATAGATCTGACTTTATTTGTGTAGATCTGACTTTATTTGTATGGAAAGTGATTTGTTATTGTGTTCATATAGTTTCTGACTTTGTCTTGGCAAGTAGATTCCCAAATATTTTATATTATCTATAGTTATTTTAAATGTAATTTCTCTTTGCATCTCTTGCTATTGGACTTTGTTGGTAACATATGGAAATGTAGATGATTGATGTGGATTTATTTTTCATCCTGCAACTGTACTAAATTTGCTAATTGTTTTTGATAGATTTTTAGTTGAATCTCTAGGATTCTGTAAGTATGCCACTATATCATCTGCAAAGAGTGATCATTTGGTTTCTGCATTATCTACTCTAATTTCTTTAATTTCTTTTTCTTCTCTTATTGCTAAAGCTAATACTCTAATATAATATTGAATAGTAATGGTGATAGTAGGTAACCTTGTTTCACCCCTGATCTTATTAGGAATGCTTCTAGATTATCCTCATTATATATTATGCTTGATGTTGGTTTTTAAATAGATCCTACTGATCATTTTAAAGAAAACTCCATTGATTTTTATGCTCTCTAGTGTTGTTAATAAGAATGGGTTTTGGATTTTGTCAAATACTTTTTTCTGCATCTATTGAGATAATCATATGATTTCTGTTAGTTTGATTACTGATGTAGTCAATTATGCTAATAGTTTTCCTATATTAACCAGCTATGCGTTCCTGGTATAAATCCTACTTGGTCATGGTATAAACTCCTGGTGATAAATTGTCATAATTTCTTTGCTAATATGTTATTTAAGATTTTTGCATCAATTTCATTAGGGAAATTGATCTATAATTTTCTTTCTCTATTTTAATCCTACCTTGTTTAGGTATCAGCATCATATTTGTTACAAAAGGAATTTGGGAGGATGCCTTCCTTCCCTATTTTTCCAAATAGCTTATATAGTATTGGGATTAATTCTTCTTTAAATATTAGGTAGAATTCATTTGTAAATCTATCTGGCCCTTGAGATTTCTTTTTTTAGAAAGTTGATTAATAGTTTGTTCAATTTCTTTTAAAATGGGACTATTAAAGTAATTTATTTCCTCCTTTGTTAATCTGAGCTATCTATATTTTTGTAAGTAATCTTCCATTTCACTTAGATTATCAGATTTATTAGCATAGAGTTGGGCAAAATGCTTCCTAATTATTACTCTAATTTCTTCTCCATCGGTGGAAAGTTTACACTTTTCATTTTTGATACTAGTAATTTGATTTTTTAAATAAAGTTTTACTTAATTTGTTGATTTTTTCATAAGCCAACTCTGAGCTTTGTTTATTAGTTTTCTTGCTTTCAATTTTAATTTGGTATCAAATTGTTTTTTTTTTATTCTTTCTCTAGGTTTTTTTGACATCTTTTTATTTTATTTTTTTTTCAGAATTATAACTTTTTATTGAAAGAACCCATGCCTGGGTAATTTTTTACAGCATTATCCCTTGCACTCATTTCTTTTCCGACTTTTCCCCTCCATCCCTTCACCCCCTCCCCCAGATAGCAAGCAGTCCTATACATGTTAAATATGTCACAGTATATCCCAGATACAATATATGTGTGCAGAACTGAACAGTTCTCTTGTTGCACAGGAAGAATTGGATTCAGAAGGTAAAAATAACCCAGGCAGAAAAACAAAAATGCAGTTTACATTCATTTCCCAGTGTTCTTTATTTGGGTGAAACTGCTTCTGCCCATCATTAATCAATTGAAACTGAGTTAGATCTCTTTATCGAAGAAATCCACTTCTGTCAGAATACAACCTCATACAGTATCATTGTTGAAGAATATAATGATCTCCTGGTTCTGCTCATTGTACTTAGCATCAGTTCATGTAAGTCTCTCCAAGCTTTCTGTATTCATCCTGCTGGTCATTTCTTATAGAACAATAATATTCCATACATTCATATACCACAATTTACCCAACCATTCTCCAATTGATGGGCATCCTTTCATTTTCCAGTTTCTGGCCACTACAAACAAGGCTGCCACAAACATTTTGGCACATACAGGTGCCTTTCCCTTCTTTAGTATCTCTTTGGGGTACAAGCCCATTAGTAGCACTGCTGGATCAAAAGGTATGCACAGTTTGATAACTTTTTGAGCATAGTTCCAAATTGCTCTCCAGAATGGCTGGATGTATTCACAATTCCACCAACAATGTATTAGTGTCCCTGTTTGCCCACATCCCCTCCAACATTCTGCATTATCTTTCCCTATCATTCTAGACAATCTGACAGGTGTGTAGTGGTGTCTCCTTTCTCTAGTTTTTTTAGTTGTATGCCCAATTCATTGATCTTCTCTTTCCCTATTTTTGCTTTTGCTTAATCTGAGATCAGGATCACTGCACCTGCTCTTTTTACTTCAGCTGAAACATAATAGATTCTGGTCCAGCTTTTTAACTTTACGCTTTATGTATCACTCTGTTTTAAATATGCTTCTTGTAAACAACATTTGTAGGATTCTGGTATCTGGTTCCATTTTATGGGAGAATTCATCCCATTCACACTCATATTTAAAATTACTAACTCTGTATTTCCCACTATCTTATTTACCACAAGTTATAATTTCTTTTTCCATTCCCATTTTTGCTTTTGACCACCACCTCCCTTAATCTGCCTTCCCCTTGATAGCCCCTCTTCCTTTTTATTCCTTTTCTCTTCTACTTCCTTTTTCCCATCTATTACTTCCCCCTTTCCTTTCTCCTTTCTTCTACTTCCCACTAGAATAAGACAAGTTTCTATATTAAACTAAATATGTCTGCTATTCTCTTTGAGCCAATTATGATGAGATTAAGGTTTATAAAATACTCATGCCCCTTCTTTCTGGCCCTCCATTAAAATGGGAAACTTTTTGACCTCTTCATATGATGTAATTTACCTCATTTTACCTCCTCTTTCCTCTTCTTCCAGTATAATCCCTTTTTCATCTCTAGTTTTTTTTTTAATAACATCACAATAAAATCAGATTATGCCTACGCTCTCTAAGTATGCCCCTAACAAAGATACAACTAAAAAGTTGTTACAAGGCTTAAATAAGAGACAAAATTCCCAGATTACATAGGGGAGGTGAGAGAGTAGGAATCAAGGATGATGCCTAGAGCCCTGGGAAGAAGATGATGCTTTCTACAATAAGAGGGACATTAGGGAGAGAGGAGAGCTGGGGGGAAAGATAGTGAGTTCTGTTTTGGACATGTGCTTAAGATATCTACTGAATATTCAGTTTAAGACGTTTAAATAGGCTTTTGTAGATTTGAGTTTGGAGATTAAGAGAGTGATTAGGACAGTATTAGTAAATCTGAAATTCCTCCCTATTGGAAATAACAATAGCTCTATGAAACCTAATGAGATCTAATTAAATAGCATAGAAGGAGAAAAAGACTCAGGACAGATCCTCAGGAGTAGACTTACAGCTTCAAAGTCCTAGATAATGATTAAGCACAGAATAATAAGGAATGGTCAGAGAGGTTCAATCCAGATTCAGACACTTAATTTATAGGACTCTGGGGAAACCATTTAAATTCTCCTTGTCTCAATTTTCTTTTCTTTAAAATGGAGATAATAGTAGCAACTACTCCATAGAGTTGTTGTGAGAATCAAATGAGGTAAAACAAGTAAAACTTTTTTTTTCCTGAGGCAGTTGCCATTAAGTGACTTGCTCAGGGTCACACAGCTGAGACCTGTTAAGTGTCTGAGATCAGATTTGAATTCAGATCCTCCTGATTTCAGGGCTGGTGCTCTACCCACTGTACCACCTACCTGACCCAATTAAAACATTTTGCAAATCCTAAAGTCCTATGTAGTTTCTAGTTATTATTATTATTAATTTTTGCTTTTTAATTGACTTTAGCTGTGTTGTAGTGGGAAGAATATGGGCTCTGTACTCAAGGAGATAGTGCTATATTATCAGCTCTTCCACTTTTATATCTTTGAACAAAATTATTTGTTCTCTAGAAGCCTCAAGCTTTCTCATCAGCAAGATGCCAATATGAATTCTTTTACCTTCTATCACACTGGTCACAAAGAATAAAATATATGTATGAGCTTTGTTAAATGCTCTTAATCTATGTTTTTTATTGGAATTATTATAGTTCACCTCAATCATTCTTAGAGTTTTTTTTTTTTTCATGAACACATTGGGATCATATTATCATATCTCGTGAATTAAATGAAACAAAAAAGCAGACTTTTGAGGAAAAGTAGATTTGTGTTTTAAAAACCTAGGGACAAAATGCAAAGAGAACAAATAAATTTTTATGATAAAAGATTTTCATTTAGGTAGTGCTCTTCAATATTTCATTTGACTTTTAAAATTTAAATCAAATAGTCAAAATGTAAGGATTGCTAGATTGATATTATATGAGGTAGTCTGTGTGACTTGGATAAGATGTTGATTAGGTGTTTAGGGAAAATTTGGCTCAAGTCTGTTTCCACTTTGAGCCATCCTCTATGTAGCCATTTAAGCAACTTTCCTAAAATGTTGGTCCAGTTATGTCATTTTCTTAATCCAGTTCCCTTCCTATTGTCTCCAGGAGTAAAAATAAATATTGTCTGTCCCACCAAAGTCCTTCCTAACTTCCTATCTTTCCAGTCTTCTTACACCTTACTAGTCTTCTTACACCTTTCTTCTTAATATGTCCTCTGTGATCCAATGACAATGACCTCCTGACTGTCACAGACAAAATTTTCCATCTCTTTGCTTGGAGCATTCACTCTGGCTGCTCACCATGCCTGGAACAATCACTCTTCCATTCTTACTATTGATCTCCCTGCTTTCCTTTTTTGTACCAACTAAAATCTCACCTTCTGCAAGAAGGGTCTTTTTTCTCCTGTTTTCCCTTTGTCAATTATTTTCTAACTATCCTGCATATATTTTACTTTGTATGTTTTTTTTTGCATAATTTCTTAGACTGCAAGTTTCTTGAGGATATAGACAGTCTTTTACCTTTTATCTCTTTTTTATATGCCTAGCACTTAGCAAAGTGTGTATAGTAGACTCTTAATAAACGTTTATTGATTGATTGATTATTAGAACATGCTGTCAAATGGATTTAAAGTAATCCATTATCTTATAAAGTTTACTAATCTGATCACAGAGGATAATATTACAAATGGTAAACTGAAGGAATATTTATATCAAACATCATACAGGGAAGTCAGCTAACCACATTATCAGTAATTGACAAAAAATCTATAACAACTAGAGCTATTTCCTCATAAATAATTCAATTTTTTTTTTAAATTGAGAAGTCAATGACCATAGGAAAACATGCTTGAAATTGCTAGCAGTAATAAAAATGCAGATTAATACTTCATGACAAAACAAACTGACTAAATCAACAAAAAGTGATAACAGTCTATACTTAAAGGGCTATGAGAAGACAGGCAGGCTAATTACTATATAGTGAAGTAATGAAATGACCCAACTGATTCTAAATATCAATTTGGAATTATACAAGAAAAGTGATTTAAGTCATCCATACATTTTGACTCAATAATGTCAAAACTGAATATTTACCTCAAGGAGATGAAAGACAAAAACAGAAGTCCAATATACTTTTTATTAACAAAGAACTGGAAACAAAGTTGGTAAGTGTCAAAAGAAGAATATTTGGGGGGCACTATGATATATGCATATAATGAAAGTGAAGTGAAATAAGTAGAGCAAAGAAAATGGCACACAAAATAATGACATCAATTTAGAAGAAAATATCACTTAAAGAAGTTCAACTCTATAAAATAACCAGTCTTCATAGGTCCCAGACAATAAAATGAAGGGTCATTACAATTTTAAAAGTTTTTATACAAACAAAATCATTACAGCTAAAATTAGAAGAAAAACACATAAATGAGGTAGAAATCTGTGACAAATTTCTCTGATAAAAGTTTTATTTTCAAGATAGATAAGTAACTGATTCAAATTTATAAGACATGAATCATTCCCCAATTGCCAAAAGTTCTAAGTATATGGATGGACAGTTTTCAAAGGAAGAAACCCAGATTATTTTTAGTTATGTGAAAAATGATTTCCAAATCATTGCTAGATAGAGAAATGCAAATTAAAACAACTCTTAGAAGAATTACTTCATAGATATCAGATTATCAAAGGAAAAAAAATTAAAGGAAAATAATAAATGGTGGCTGAGTTGTGGGAAAATAGGTAATTTGACACACTATTGATGGATCTTTGATTTAGTATACACATGCTGAAAAGTAATTTGGAATTATACCCCAGAAATTATTATACAGTGCATATCCTTTGACTTAGTTGTTCCACTACTATTAAAAGAGATCAAAGAAAGGGGGAAAGACCAACTATGCATAAAAAAAATTTTAATAGCACCTCTTTTTGGTGGCAAAAAGTAGAAACAAATGGGATGTTCACCAATGACAAAGGGTTGAATAAATTTCTGGCATATAGATGTGATTGAACGATATTGTGCGCGAAAGGAAACACATGATTTCAAAGGCAAATGGAAAGACATCTAAACAAATACAGAGCGATATAAGTAGAACTAGAAGAAAAATTTATACAATAACAGCAATACTATGAAGACAAAAAATGTTGAAAACCCCAAACTGAACAGTACAGTGACCATTAATGATGAAACATATCAACCATGTCCTGACAGGTGATTGAGTACAGAATGAGACTAATTTTTTTGATTTGGGGTTTTGGGGTGATTTTTTTTTTTGTAAATAGGCAATGAGGAAATCTGTTTTGCTTGTCTATATTTGTTATGAGGAATTAGTTTTTAATCTATTTTTTAAAGCAGTGAGTAGTGGGAGGAAGAAAAAATCAATTTCCATTAATTTGAAAAAAAAATAAAATAGAGTTAGGGGTTGCTACAGACAAGGGATGTTTCATGCATTTTCAGATAGTGTCATTTTATTGTTAATTTTGCTTCATTGTTTTGGTATAAGAGACCTCTCCCAAAGGAGTCAGAAAAATCCATAAATGTTTGTAACATAAAAACAAAACACATTTAGAGGAACCTTTTTTTTGAAAAAGCTATTGAATACATTGTCAGATGTTATTAATTTATTTGTGCTTTTTGCTTAATTGTTTTTCTTTGTCACAAGAAGGGGTTCAGTTTGGAGAAGAGAATGAAATAAAATGTTATATAAATCAAGATAAAGAATTCGACAAAGATGGAAATATATCATTATGTCATTTAATAATAATTACTCCATGAGGCTTAAGTAGAATTTACAATTCACTTTTTTTTTCTCTTAAGAGACTGTCAACAATTTTCTCAGTGATTATAATTGTTAAAAAATGGAATATTTGTTAAAAAATTCATGCTTGTGCTATAAGCCTTTATCATTAATCAAAAAGGAGCACATAATTCATATTATCTATGGGTTAGTCTTTCTTGCTTCTTGATAGTATAACAGTCCTCATTGACAGAACTAACAAAAGGAATATCAGGCAGAGAGAAAAGAGGGGATAGAAAGACAAAGAGAGAGAGAGAAAAATCAGAATTATGTAACAAACCTTATCAGTGATTTTCTGTGATCCCTTAGAGAAGTCATTTAAAGTTTTTTTTTAAATATTTTTCTAATATTTAAGTCTTTCTAGCTGTTTTTTCCATTTCCCACACAATTTTCATGTTCCCCATTCTCTCATTGTCCCCATCTATCTCAGTTATTGAAAGGGTAAGTGTAGCAACACTTATTAAGGACAACTGAGTTTTTGCAATGAAAAGTGTTTTGTGTGCAAATAGTATTTTGCATTACATTTAACAATTGTTGCAAAAGATTGTATATTCTGAATAGTGATCTTTCTGTTTAACTAGGGTAAGATTCTGTGTTTGGTTGTTATCTAAAATAGAGTTTAATGCAGGAATGAGCAGTTCCAGCAATGAGCTTAGAATTTAGAGTTCTTCATTTGAATTATCTTTTTTTCTGAGGGATACAGAGGAACACACAAGCTTTCCTAAGAGCTATTTGCCTTTTGATGAATTCACAATGATTCCATTTATTTATAAAGTGCCTAAGAATATAGAAAATACTCTAAAAGTATTGGTGTAAAAATAAATTGTTGACATTCTTTCCCTGTTTTTGAACTAAAAATATGTTCATATTTCAAGACAGCATTTAGGTGAAATGAATGAAAATCTCAAAAGATAGAGTTTCTGAGTTGTTATTAATCTATTTATTAACTAGGCTAATAATCAATAAATTGATGGACAGTCATTTCTCTCACTAAACCAAAGACCAAAACATGAAGAGATTGGAAATCTTAATATATTTCTGGAAAAGAAGGTAACTTGCTGCTGAAAATCAATCCTGACTAGTGAATTAGAATATAGACTGAAAATCTTCAGCTCCTCTTACTGAGAATGTAGTTTAGTCATGAGACTCAGTCTCCTTCCACAATCTGAACAAAGGAATCCATCTCTATCCAGATCACTCTCTGGTTGGTTTTCTCCTCTTGAGCTAAATTATTCTAAATACAGTGTAAAGGTATAAGGACAGGAGTTTATTGTTTTGGGACAGAAAAGCACTTAGATCAGATTTTTGTTCACACTCTAAAGAGAAGTAAGATCTTCTAGTTAGATGGGACCTACCCAACAAAGAGGAGCATGTATTGTGAAGATTAGAGCAATTTTATCTATCTTCCTTGTCCTTCAGAAACTGACTAAACTACTGTAGTGGTCTCTAAATGGGAAAACCAAAAACCTGATTTTAATCAATAATGAATTTTTAATGTAATGGAAAATTAATAATTTCTCTTAAAAGGAAGCTGAGAATATTATCATTAATTCTATAAATTTTTAATGTGTTTTCAATAGACAATTTTGTAAACAGCGAGGAGTTCTAAGAAAATAATTCTTGTCTCAATCTTTTTGGCTGCTTTGTTCCTGAATGGGGATTGCACCCCTTCAAGACCATGTGACCCTAAGAAATAGGTCTATGTCATTTGTCTCTGCCTTTGTTCTTTTCTCTTTAAGTGAAGGAATGATCAACAGGAAACTAGAAATCAGAAAACCAGACAAGCTTTCTCAGCCAACCCAGTATTGATGTCCTAAAGAGGAAGGAATGACCTTAGACCTTAGCTGGAGGAAGCCGAGATGAGGATTCATCCAACAGATTGGCCAGATCTCAATGTGAACTTGGTGGTACCAATGTTATATAAGAACTGAATTAAGATTGTGTACCTGAGGTATTGAAAGGAAATGGTTGCCTATTTGTTCTTGCTATATCACTGAAGCAAATATCCTTTTGTAAAAGCTTTAAAAAAAAAGAACCCCAAACTGAGGTAGATATTGAGGAAATGAGTGTCGCTAAGTAATATAGTTAGTGAAATGTACAAATGAAGATTTTGAATCCTTCTGCTCCTGAAAAGTTAATGGCTATTTATCTGGCCTTTAATGAAAATAATTCAAGGAGGCCTCTGTCTATATAATCCATCATGCTGCAGAAGGTTTGCTGACTTATACCTTGTGACAGGCCAGTGAGAAAAATATACAAACTCATACTCCAGTGTTGCAAATCAATTCTGCAGCAAAGTGGAAATAACTCTTGTACCAATAAGCAGTGAGACCTATGGGAGAAAAATTCTTTTCTGAATTTTCAACTTGCAGATAGAAAGAGAAGCCATCAATCAAACTGGAGAGCTTCTATTCCAGAGCTGTTGTTCTTAAAGAAAAACTAGATGAAATCGGACAAGACCGGAATATGCAAAGACATCCAGCTTTTTCTTGGGGAAAAAGAAGGGGGAGGGGCAAGTAGGAGTGGTAGAAAGGATATTTTTTTTTCATTTTTCTTTCAAATTCAGAACTTGTAGGCCAGCAAAGGTATGAGTTAAGGCTTAGTTTACTGTCAAAATGACTAATTAATCATTTTGCGAATGGCAATTAATCATACATTAATGAGATTTTCTCTTTGCTCTCTTTGCAGCTACAGGTCCTGTGGAAATTCTTCCTCCTCAGTAGCCCAACAAAGCCAGAAACAAGCAGAACTCTATTAATCTTGGAGCAGCATGGGGTGTTAGAAACTGTTCATAGTTTGAAGAGAAGCAAATATCTGGACATTTAAGCTGCCCTTATTTCCCTAAGTAAAGTCGGAGGTACTTAATCATCCCCAACCCCCAAACATTCTTTTGTTCCTTTTTTCTCTGCCTTGTTGTATACGTTTCTAACCTTTCCCACTCCCCTCCTCTTCCCCAAATAAATATGGGTGTTTATACATCACACTCTTGGTCATTTCAGATAAACATGATGGATGGAAATAAATGTACAAATGATGTTCCAGCAAAAGGAATGACCAAATCCACTAACTAAAATTTATAAATATATTTCAAACTATTCCCTGTTAAGTGATACCCCAAATAAAGTTGCATTTCCCTTGTTATTATGATTGATAATTAGTAGGAGATAATTAGGATAGGAATATATTAGATGGTTTGCATGAAACTTAAGCTCTCCAGTGATATAGGTTTTATTCTGTAAATAAATGCTATAACTGTCTTATCTCATGAATCCTTGGAGAAAGAATAAGGAGTGGTGGAGCTTGAGTCTGTAGGAGTTTTTATGCTGGTAGGTATATATAGCTGTTTGATATTGTAGAATTCTTGACTGTTCAAGTAGAACTAGTCTCTTAATATATTTGACCAGGTGATTAGCTTTTAGAGCTGTACCCAGATTGTATCTTCATATAGTGAATTCTCCCTTGTCAATGAGAATGTTCATGAATGCTTTAAAGAGGTAGGGCACTGACCTCATAGATTCTTTGCAAGTATTGCACATTTATAGAAACTGGCACTGCTTTGCTCAAGCAAAAGCTTGAACTCAAGCTGGTTGGTAGAGCTTGGGGTTTCACCTTAAAGATAAAATCTACACTTAGTATCCTAGAGGCAATCTTGCTTTATAGGAAGCTGCTTCTTTAGTGAACTTTCTACTATTCATAACTACAATTCCTGGAATTTTACTAGTATAGTCCCCATTTAAACAACTCAGTCACAATGATACTATTGTCTATCTTTGAGTGAAAAATACTTTATTAATATGTACATATTTAATATAAATAAAATGCAGGTATATATTTTTATAACATAAAAATAATCATATCAATAATAATATTAATGTGTTTGATGGACTTAGGATTTTTTGTGCAAAATTTCTTAAATCATGGTATCTTTAATGATTTAATTTAATGATCAATTTTTTTTCAATTTTTTTTATTCATTTAATAAACAGTCCCTGCTATTAACATTTCATATTAAGGAATTTTTAAAAATTGTTTATACCTAGAAATTTATCTTTCTGAATTTTGAGATTATCACTTGTCTGTCAGGAGATGAGTAACTTGTTTCATGTCTGTTTTTTTGTACTTGTAGGCATATCATTGATCTGTGTTCTAAAACCTTCAAAGTTGTTAATTCTATAAGGATTATTCTCCACTTCGGTCAAGAGGGATCTTCCCTGTTGCCTATAAAAAATGTCCATTTCTCATGGAAAAATAATATTGTTGCATTATATTTGTATACTGCAAATTGCTTCACCACTCTTCAATATTAATATAGCCTCTTTGTTGTTCAGTCATTTTTCCATCATGTCTGATTCTTTGTGATCCCATTTGACATTTTCTTAGCAAAGATCCTGGAGTAATTTGTTATCTCCTTCTCCAGTTCATTTTAGATGTGAAAGTGAGGCAAACAAGATGAGGTGATTTGCCCAGACTCATAAAGTTAGCAAGTGTCTGAGACCAGATTTGAACTTAAGAAAATTAATCTCCCTAACTCCAGGCTCAGATTTCTATCCACTGCTGCACCTAATTGTTCCTAATAGATAATAATATTAAGAAAAATAGCCTTCTGTTTCCAAGTTTTAGCTTGAATAGTTAAAAAAAACTATTTTGTATACACATACATATATAAAAGATGTATACATACACAAATATATGTGTGTATATATAAACACATACATATACAAAAATATCTATAGCTGTTACATTGCTGTATTATAAGCAAAATATAATAATTATATTTTTGCATGTATATGCAGATACCCATTGGAAAAAGGAAATGATTTTTATGAGAATAAATGTGATAAACTCCACTTATTTGCCATCCAAAAAGGGAAGAAGTGTTTCTCTCCAGGAATTTATAATAAATGTAGAGTTATTTAAAAGTAATGCACAGAGAGCTCCCCAGCCTATGAAAGTCAGTTTTGTAGAATTCTCAACATTGACTCCATTAGAAGATACCTTCAGAAACCATTGCTCCAGTAATTATCAGTTTTGTCCATTGATCTTTTCCTATAAGAATAGTTCTAAGTGAACAATGCCCACCTACCTTCTGCCTTCTAGCTAGACAGTGAATCACCTTCTTCTCAGGAACAGTCACTAAAATCAAGGTAACTGTTCACTTTCTGTATATTTTCTATTATGTATGTATTATGTTTAATATATATACATGTATTTTCTATTATTTATACATTTGTACATTATGTATACGTGTGTATATTATGTATATGTAAATATGCATGGTATACATATGTATGCATGTTTTCTAGTATGTATACATACATGTGTGTATGAGTGGAGAGAGACAGAGACACAGAAAGAAACATAAAAGTAGACACTATGTTTGAAATATTTTTAGTCTGACTTATGACATTAGAGCTGAGAGCCATTTTACCATTTACCATTTTTTGTTTTCCCCAAGATAGCCAGACTCAAGTTATATTCCAATATTTCTAGAATCCCTGGTCAGAACATGAGACAAGAAGTGAGATTTTTTAAATTGTATCTTCCAAGACTGAAATAGATCCATATACACCAAGAGCATTTGTTCTGGCCAATATGGGTTACAAATATAAAAAATGATTACTGAGAATTGTATCAGGCAACACAATACCTGTTAAATTATTTTGTCATTAATATGATGTTATCAATTATAATGAAATAGAATTATTGTCCAACTGCTAATTGGACCATAGACAGCTAATATTATTTCACACTCTTCTACTTATAATCTTATCCTCAGGGTTCTAGAGGTAGTCCAGAATGTTTCTTTTCTAATATTTTTGAATTATGTATTTATTCTGGTGTGTTTTCCCAATGCCAATGCCAAACATGAGTGATTAGTGCTCTGGTTTATTTAACCAATGAACATAAATTAGTTTTGCAAAGAGAAATTTAATAAGAAGACATATTCAGAACAAAAGTAGCATCATTTCCCCCAAATCCTAGTGTGAGACTCTCTTTTATACCATTTTAATCCCTGGGGAGAGTGGTTTCAAACGTAAAGCAGTTTTACATAGTATTAACTCTAAGTTCAAATTGTAAATTCAGTGCAGTCTTAGAGAATGAAGGAATTACTGAAGCAATTCAATTCCCTCTTTGGAAGGAGAAGGTTTAGGGAATGAAAGAGGGAATATTGAATGGATGACAATGTTAGAAGAACAAAATTTGTCAATTTAGATTCAAGTAAAAATTACATACAAGAGCTTTATACCCTGTTAGCCTTCTTACTTTAAATGACCTTGATGCACAATGAACAATGGTTGCTTGTTCTAGAGAGGCCATCATTTGTGTTGTGGTCCTAATATTCCTAGTATTTTTCTAGCTTATCTGCTCATTATCAATACCTGACTTTAGAAGACTCATTGTAAATTACAAAGATGGCTTTATTTGCTACATGGATCAGATCATTGAGATCTGACCAATTCTATTCTGAGAGTTTGATGAGAGAAAGAAAAAAAAGGATAAATGGAATATAATAGTATGTAGAGAACATTAATGATTTCTCATAATTGAGATAACCAGAGTTTGACCACAAATTAAGTTAGGATGTATAAATACATAAATAATCTATTGCGTGACTTAGGTACTTGTGAAATCTCTTCTCAGAGGTGGGAGAGAAAGAAGGGGGAAGAGAGGAAGACAATTGGGATTAAATGTCTTGTCCAGAGTCACACAGCTAGTGTCTGAAGCCAGATTTGACCTCTAAGTATGAAATCTTTCTGACTTTAGGTGTGAAAACTTAAAACAACAACAACAACTCAAAAAAGAACTCTCTAAGGTGAATTTCCAATGGCAGATTTATAGAAAAGCATGGGTAAGAAGGATCTGATATATAGAAATTATAATCAGGATTGATGGAGGGAGTACCTGTACCTGTGTGATTGACTATTGTTGTTGATGTTGTTTGTCTTTCCTTCTCAAAGAATTCATGATAACAGGGAGGTGATTCCATGGCATCAAGTGAATTGGATTTAAGTGAGGGAGGCCTGTGCAAGGTGAAGAACCTCATTTTCTTCTCTTGAGCCATCTGAGTTCAGTGGCAAAATGTAGAATAGGACATCTAGAGATGGTCTTGAAATACAGTGGGATACCTTAGTCTTTTTAAACTAAGTTTATTAACAGGTCTCAGTTTGAGTGGAGCAACACTCAAATAGTGATTAAGATTAGGTAAGAAATGAGTCAGAAAATGGCTTCTTTTAGCTAGTCAAATATGTATAATATATACATATATAGATAAATAGATGTGTGTGTGTGTGTGTGTGTGTGTGTGTGTGTGTGTGTGTCCTGCAGGGGAAGACCTTCAATGTTTCTAGCCAAAATAGAAAAAAAAACACTATTTACATTTACTCTGAGCTAATTAGGGCCCAATAAGCAAGTGAGGTTTGGCCTGAGTCCTATTGGTGGCCAATCAATGAGAGTCAGACTGATCTGGGTTTTAGGAATAGTCCTAGGATAAACCCTAACAGCTTAGTATTTGCAAGGGTTCAATGATCAAAATTTATATGCCTTTGGGAAGAGATTCTCTAGGTAAAGATTTGGTACCCTATGTAGTCAGAAGGAAGGGAAGGGAAAAAAGAAGAGAAGAGACGAGAAAAGAAGCAAAGGGAAGGAGAAGAAAAAGGAGAGAAGAGGAGAATGGAAGGGAAGAAAGGAGAGGAAAGGGCAGGAGAGGGGAGGAGAGGGAATGGAAGATGAGAAGTGGGAAGAGAGGGGAAGGAAAGGGAAGGAAGAAATGAAGGAGGAGGGGAGAGGAAGAGATGATTTGTTGAAAGTGGTAAATGAGTACTAAACAGAAGAGCCAGGATTTGAACCTGTAGCCTCTTACTCTAAATCCAGCATTCTTTAAATTACAACATTCTTATCTCTATAGGCACAGAATTCTGGTGAAACATAAGAATAGGGGAGAGACCTGTGATTTCACTGGCATAGGGAATTCTTGGATAAGTACTTTGTTTTGGCTCAAGTTAAACCAGTACCTTGATAGTCTGAATGATTTTAGTGCTGTTATTAACTAATGCTGATATTACTAATGCTAATATTCAAGAAGCCTAGCACAGGAAAAGAAAAAAATAAAACCTCAAAAAATTTGGTATCAAAAAACAAAATGAACAATGTAAAGCCCTCTGAAGGATTCAATGAATATGGGCGAACAAAGACCAGAAATTACAGGCTTTAAACCCTATGTGGTCCACCTTTAGAACTAAATCCTGTATTGAAATGATTTGGTACATGTGGTAGGTGATGCTAAAACTTTGTAGACCATCACAGTAGTTCTTTCTATATAAAAGGCTAAAAATGAGTGAAAGTAATACCAATAAAATCAAAACTACAATGAATATGGGTACACTCCCTGCATAGCTACTGATCTGTGTTATGAGTCAAAAAGAATTGCCCTATACAACCCACCAGTCACTACTATTCCCTAAACCACAAGCCAGGACCCCTCACTGAAACCCCATGGGAGTGAGAGAATGAATAATGTATTGCTGTTCATTGAATGATCTCTTACAAGTTGGTAGCTCTTCTCTCTGAGGAGAGAGTAGTGACCAACTTCTTTCCCTCTTGGCAGGAATCAATCTTCTTTGGAAAAGGCTGGTGCTTAAAGGACACTTTATTCCTGTTTCCCTGAGAGCAATATTTAGTCAGTTCCGTGTGGACACAAAAAAACCTACATGAGTAAAATGCTACCACCCTAAACCCCTACCTACACACATCACTTACAGTAAGATTTAAATAGGGACCAAATCTATGATTTCATGGGTATTAGATAACTGTTGTTGTTTATTTAAAAACAATAGCAAGTTGTATATTTTATAGATTTTCAGTTGCATGTGCAATCTTTTTTTTTTTTTTTACTATTTTACTATGTTATGGTTTGTTTTATTTCATAAATTTTAAAAAATAAATCTTTTTTTTAAAAGTCATAATGTTGTTTAAAAACAATAATAATAAACTGCCTATACATGAATTTTAAAAAATTCTACCAATGTAGATAATCTCTGCAATTTATAGTTAGAAAGTTGTCTAGAACACTAAATAAATTAAGTGATTAGTCTGGGTTAATATGGCTAATATGTGTCAGAAACAAAGCTAACACTGAAGGAGGAAAGAAAATGCTAAGACATCAAAAATATGTGGTATTAAAACAAACAATTTTACAACCATGATCCTGAAGGTTTCAATGAATATAGGAGAACAATAATCAGAAACCATAGGCTTCAAATCTATATTTTCCTCAGTTTATGACCAATTCAACTTCACTATACCATGCTATCTGAAAAGGTATATTATATATTATATTATATGTAATATGTTATTGTATAGAAAACTATACTATGGAAAAATAATAATTATGGCAATTAAATAGCACTCTAAAGTGTGCAAAAAACTTTATAAACATCTCAATTTATTTTTGCAATGATCCTGGGAGATAGGTGTTAACATTATTTCCACTTCCTATCTAGGAAAACTGAGTCAGACAGAAGTTAAGTGATTTTCCTAATATTATGCAGCTTGTGAACATCTGAAAATGAATTTAAATTTATGTCTTCCTGACTCCAGGTTCAGCAATTACTACTTAGAATATGAAATATTTTTCATGTTCAGCCCCAATTTCACCATAATACCATGGAATCTCTTAATCATTTTCTGGGAATCGTTAACTCACCTGGCCTTGTCCAGAAATTTCAACCTCCACATGGGATTCCTTTTCCCTAACTCAGAGAATTATACCTTTCAGGTAGCTTGTTAATGACAATCATTTTCTTTTCCCATGAATTTCCAGCACTATCTTTTTAGATAACCTTGAAAATACTTAAGATCATAGATATATATTTTAATAATTTCTAGATGGGTCCCTTTAAGAACCAATGGAATTACCATACTGGAAAAATGAACGCCTAACATTAAAGTTACCTCACATGGCAAAATTATTATGTGGTAAATGGACTACTCCACTCTTTCATAATCCTGACCTCTCACACAGTCTGACTTTTTGTTGACTCACTCATAATTCAGTCTTCTTCTCCTCACAATCAGTTTCCCAGGCTTTTAACCTTTGTCTGGTCTTCCCATTGGCTGTGTCTGTCATTTCTTGCCTCTGGTAAATTAATACTCAATCCCATGGTCTTTGGTCTTTCATCAGAATGACATTTTCCACTTCTACTCACATAGTTCTGCAGTTTTCATGCATGGGGAACTATCCACTAAAATCAGTAGTAGGAATAAAGGAGTATAATAAGACTTCTAGACTAAAGCAAATCTGGTAACTATATAGCTGGATGTGCACTTACAGCCAAACAGAATCTCCTTGAACTTCCAGCCAATCTTTCAGCCAACAAAGCACTAGCAACTCCCCAGAATAAGAGCAGGATGAAGATGTTGGGGTGTAAAAAAGATAATAGCTTTCCCACCCCCCTAAACAAGTCTCAGGGAAGTAAAAATATTGACAGGAAGCTGTCATGTTAGAATAAGACCAGATATAATAGACCAAAATTCATTTCCCACTCATGGGAATTTGAACATCAACTAATCTATAGTTCTCCAATTTTCTCTTCATGAATCAACACTGGTCTTCATGCACAGGCTCTTACTTCTTTCTTCCAGAAGTCCTGCTAAACCAAAATCAGAACCTGTCAAACAGTATGAAAACTAATTGTCTAAAATTCATGGTTTCTTTCTAACCTTGTATGTTAAATTTGTGTTTAGACAGGAGGTAACTGTGGAGACAGAGTAGAACAAAGAAAGGAACTAAGAAAGAAGGAAGTTATGGATGCTTATAGTCTTGCATATAGTACACTGACTATTGAATCCTAAACATTAAAATATTAGCCTCTCCAATTACAAACAATTTCAGGTGGGGAATGGGGTGAAAAGGTACTTCTGTTAATCCAGTTCAAATACAAGTCCAATTGCTTTAATCAGTATGACTGAGTCTTTTGCCAGCTTGAAATAACAATCAACACAGTCTCTTGATTATTGTGTCTCCTATTTAAGTAGTTGTTAGCTTCCCTGGGTAGCATTATTTTTGATTGTAAATATTTTTATATTAGAGAAACAAAGAATTCTGTTTTTTTTTTTAATTCCAGTCATTCTTAGTGCCTGATAGTGACTTTTCAATAGTAAAAAAGACTCTTACTTCTTGCTCTTGGTGCCTAATTCAATGAGAAAAAAACAAGGGACAGGAACAGAAGACTTTTCCTCCTTCCTAATGGTAATTTTTTTTTGTGCAAGTCAGTCTGTAAAGTCCTAAAGCAAGGGACATTTACATTTGAGAAAGCTTAGAAAAGTTAGAGAAAGTTACCAAAAACTTCAATCCATTATCATTTGTTTAGGCTTCTACCATGCTGCATGTTCAAAGGAAAAATAATAGAACGTATACACAAACCCATGTGAATTCGTGATACTTTTTCCTTCATCCCAAGTAGATAGCCATTATTTAGATGCTACAGAGGATAATTCACTCAAAGAGGAGTTTTTTCTTTAGTAACAAGATCATTAAAAAAAAATTTTACATAGCATGCTGAGATTGATTCCATTAGTTGACCTTTATCTGCACATTGCCCTTTATAAAATGTACTTTAAGTCATTTTCTATATTAAAGAATAATTTTATTTTAAAACAAACTAAAATATTGTCTTAAAAAAATGGCCTATATGAAAGTAAAATGAATGCTGTAATGACTTGATAAACAGAGCCAGCCCATCACAAAGGAGTTTGACTACTATATAGAAAAAAATACTCTAACAGGGAAATAAATCATTTCTTCCTTTCAATAATGCCAACTTATGATTATTATTGCTATATTCTAATTATCATTATTAATGAAAATAGTGTGGAATTGAGGTGAAGTACAGAAAGTAACTATTGTACTTGTTATTTCATTGGTATCAGGAGTTCCTTTTTTCCATTTATTATTTAGGTTATATATGTACATCATTTCTTATATATTTCCATATGAGTCACATTGGGAGAAAAAAATTAAGAAAAAAGGGGAAAAAACACAAAGAAAAAAACAGAAGAAAAAAAGATGAAAATAATATGCTTCAATCCATCTTTATTCCCCATCACTCTCTTTCTGGATGCAGATGGCATTTTCCATCCCAAGTCTATTGGAATTGTCTTGGATCACTGTATTTCTGAGAGGAACTAAGTCTGTCATAGTTGATTATCACACAATCTTGCTTTTGCCTTGTACAGTGTTTTTTAGATTCTACTAGCTTCACTCAACATCAACTCATATAAGTTTCTTCAGACCTTACTGAAATCATGCTGCTGATTTTTTCTTATAGGACAATAATATTCCATTATTTTCATATTACATAACTTATTCAGCCATTCCCCAGTGAATTAGCTTTACTCATTTTCCATTTCTCTAACATCACAAATGGAGCTATTTTAAATATTTTTGCAAATGTGAATCATTTTCCCTTTTTTGATCTCTTTGAGATACAGACTCAATAATGGCACTTCTGGATCACAGAGTATGTACAGTTTGATAGCCCTTTGGTTATAGTTCCAAATTACTCTCCAGAATATTTAGATCATTTCACAACTCCATCAACAATGCATTGTTGTCCCAGTTTTCCCACATCCCTTCCAGTATTTATTATTACCTTTTCCTGTCATTTTAGCTAATATGATTAAGTATGATGTGATATCTCAGAGTTGCTATAATTTATTTTAATCTAATAAATAATGAGTTAGAGCATTTTATTTAACTAAAGATGGCTTTAATTTCTTCATTTGAAAATTGTCTCTTCATGTCCTTTGACTTTTTATCAATTAGAGAATGACTTAGGACTTCCGGTTAAGATGGCGGAGAGGAGGCACACAGCTGCATAAGCTCCACGCTTTCTCTCACTATCCATTTTATTACAAGCCTCTGAATTAATGCTTGACTGAAAAAAAACCCACAAATAGTTACCAAGAGAAGCCATCCTTGAGATTCGCCAAGAAAGGTCTGTCTTTACTGGAGGGCTGGGATGGCTTTAGATCGGGCGCAGGCGGCGGGCAGCGGCAGTGAGAGCACAGGAGCAGACTGGAGAGGGGGTGGGGAGTGATCGCAGCCATCTCTGCGGGGAGAGCTTCGCTACAGGTTTGGATACTTTGCTCCGGCAGCAAGTCAGCAGCCCAGCAGAGAAGCTAAAAACACCGGGGGTGAAGAATACAACCCCAAATAGCTGGAGTCTCTCGGGACCTGGCCGCCCCCCTCCTTCCCCCCCCACAGTGACTCAGCACGCTCTGGGATCTCAGAGCGCAGGCGCATACAGTCCTGCTAGTGCCTCACTGCTGCCCCCTGCAGTCTGTAGAGGAAGCTCGATAACATACCCAACCCCTCCCCCAAAGAAAGACTCCAGTTTTTTCTGTTTTTCTTTGGTAGTTTGTCTTTGATTATTAGACAGAATGAGCAAGAAACTGAAGAGGACTTTAACCCTTGACAGCTTCTATACAAATAGAGAGCAGACTCTAAATCCTGAGGAGACTAAAAACAGACAGTCCCCAGGTGAATCCCCAAAGGAGATCATCTGTTCCTCAGCACAGATGAACCTCATAGAAGTAATTAAAAAGGCTCTCACAAGGGAGCTAGAAGAAAAATGGGGAAAGCAGAGTGAGGCTTGGCAAAAGAAGAGGGAAGCTTGGGAAAAGGAGAGGGAGGCTTGGCAAAAGAACCTGGAGAAAGTTAAAGAGAGAGTGGATAAAGAAGTAAAATCCTTGAAAAATAGGATTGGTGAACTGGAAAACAAAATTGGCGAAATGGAAAAAAATTCCACAGAACAAAAGAACTCAATGGGACAATTAGAAAAAGATTTTTAAAAAGTGAGTGAAGAAAATACTTCACTGAAAATCAGAATTGAACAAGTGGAATTGAATGACTCGAGGAGACAAGAAGAATCAGTCAAGCAAATCCAAAAAAATCAAACAATGGAGAAAAATGTGAAATACCTTCTGGGGAAGACAACAGACCTGGAAAACAGATCCAGGAGAGACAATCTGAGAATCATTGGACTTCCAGAAAAACATGATGAAAAAAAGAGCCTGGACACTATTTTCCAGGAAATTATCAAAGAGAACTGCCCAGAAGTCATAGGAACAGAGGAAAAAATAAACATTGAAAGGATTCATCGATCACCCACTGAAAGGGATCCTAAAATCAAAACACCAAGGAATATAGTGGCCAAATGCCAGAACTCTCAGATGAAGGAAAAAATATTGCAAGCGGCTAGAAAAACCCAATTCAAGTATCAAGGAGCCACAATAAGGATCACCCAGGATCTGGCAGCATCCACATTAAAAGATCGAAGGGCCTGGAATATGATATTCCGAAAGGCTAAGGAACTTGGTATGCAACCAAAAATAACTTACCCAGCGAGAATGAGCATCTTTTTCCAGGGAAGAAGATGGACATTCAACGAAGTAAGCGAATTTCATCTATTTCTGATGAAAAAACCAGAACTTAACAAAAAGTTTGATCTACAAATATAGAACTCAAGACAAATCTAAAAAGGTAAAGATTAATCTTGGGAACTATATTTTGACTATATAGATGTATAAAGAATACATGTATACCTTGTTCTAGAAATTGATGTGGAAAGGACATTGTATCAGAAAAAGGGTAAAGTGGGAGTAGTACATCTCATGAAGAGGCTTAGGAAACCTATTATATCTGAGAGAAAGAATGGAGGGGGATGAATATAGTGGGTATCTTACTGCCTTCAGAATTGGCTTTAAGAGAAAAATTTTAGACATATTCAATCTACGGTGAAACTTCTCCCACCTCATTGAAAAGTGAGAAGGGAAAAGTGAAAAGGGAAGGAATAAGCTAAGTGGAAGGAAATACGGAAACTGGGAGGGAAAGGGGTAAGATAGGGTGAGGAACTCTAAGGTGGGGGGAGGGATACTAAAAAGGGAGGGCTGTGAGAAGCAAGTGGTGCTCACAAGCTTAATACTGGGAAGGGGAGTATGGTGGAAAGAAGGGAGGAAAGCATAAACCGGGGTTAACAAGATGGCAAGTAATACAGAATTGGTCATTTTAACCATAAATGTGAACGGGGTAAACTCCCCCATAAAGAGGAAGCAGTTAGCAGAATGGATTAAAAGCCAGAATCCTACAATATGTTGTTTACATGAAACACACCTTAAGCGGGGAGATACATGCAGGTTAAAGGTAAAAGGTTGGAGCAAAATCTACTATGCTTCAGGTGAAGTCAAAAAAGCAGGGGTAGCCATCCTGATCTCAGATCAAACTAAAGCAAAAATTGATCTAATTAAAAGAGATAAGGAAGGGCACTATATCTTGCTAAAGGGTAGTATGGATAATGAAGCACTATCTATATTAAACATATATGCACCAAGTGGTGTAGCATCTAAATTCTTAAAAGAGAAATTAAGAGAGCTGCAAAAAGAAATAGACAGCAAAACTGTAATAATGGGAGATTTCAACCTTGCACTCTCAGAATTAGATAAACCAAACCACAAAATAAATAAGAAAGAAGTCAAAGAGGTAAATAGAATACTAGAAAAGTTAGATATGATAGATCTTTGGAGAAAATGTAATGGAGACAGAAAGGAATATACTTTCTTTTCAGCAGTTCATGGAACCTATACAAAAATTGACCATATATTAGGACATAAAAACCTCAAACTCAAATGCAGCAAGGCAGAAATAGTAAATGCATCCTTTTCAGACCACGATGCAATGAAAATTACATTCAATAAAAAACCAGGGGGAAGTAGACCAAAAAATAATTGGAAACTAAATAATCTCATAGTAAAGAATGATTGGGTGAAACAGCAAATCATAGACATAATTAATAACTTCACCCAAGAAAACGATAATGATGAGACATCATACCAAAATGTATGGGATGCATCCAAAGCGGTAATAAGGGGAAATTTCATATCTCTAGAGGCCTATTTGTACAAAATAGAGAAAGAGAAGGTCAATGAATTGGGTTTGCAACTAAAAATGCTAGAAAAGGAACAAATTAAAAACCCCCAGTCAAACACTAAACTTGAAATTCTAAAAATAAAAGGTGAGATCAATAAAATTGAAAGTAAAAAAACTATTGAATTGATTAATAAAACTAAGAGTTGGTTCTATGAAAAAACCAACAAAATAGACAAACCCTTAGTAAATCTGATTAAAAAAAGGAAAGAGGAAAATCAAATTGTTAGTCTTAAAAATGAAAAGGGAGAACTCACCACTAACGAAGAGGAAATTAGAGCAATAATTAGGAGTTACTTTGCCCAACTTTATGCCAATAAATTCAACAACTTAAATGAAATAGAAAAATACCTCCAAAAATATAGCTTGCCCAAACTAACAGAGGAAGAAGTAAATATCCTAAACAGTCCCATCTCAGAAAAAGAAATAGAACAAACTATCAATCAACTCCCTAAGAAAAAATCCCCAGGACCAGATGGATTTACATGTGAATTCTACCAAACATTTAAAGAACAATTAACTCCAATGTTATATAAACTATTTGAAAAAATAGGGATTGAAGAAGTCCTACCAAACTCCTTTTATGACACAGACATGGTACTGATACCTAAACCAGGTAGGCTGAAAACAGAGAAAGAAAATTATAGACCAATCTCCCTAATGAATATTGATGCTAAAATCTTAAATAAAATATTAGCAAAAAGATTACAGAAAATCGTCACCAGGATAATACACTATGGCCAAGTAGGATTTATACCAGGAATGCAGGGCTGGTTCAATATTAGGAAAACTATCAGCATAATTGACTATATCAATAACCAAACAAACAAAAACCATATGATCATCTCAATAGATGCAGAAAAAGCATTTGATAAAATCCAACATCCATTCCTAATAAAAACACTTGAGAGCATAGGAATAAATGGACTTTTCCCTAAAATAGTCAGGAGCATATATTTAAAACCATCAGTAAGCATCATATGCAATGGGGAAAAACTGGAACCTTTCCCAGTAAGATCTGGAGTGAAGCAAGGTTGACCACTATCACCATTATTATTTAATATCATATTAGAAACACTAGCCTCGGCAATAAGAGTCGAGAAAGATATTAAAGGAATTAGAGTAGGCAATGAGGAAACCAAACTATCACTCTTTGCAGATGATATGATGGTATACCTAGACAACCCCAGAGATTCTACTAAAAAGCTATTGGAAATAATTCATAATTTTAGCAAAGTAGCTGGCTACAAAATAAATCCCCATAAATCCTCAGCATTTTTATACATCACCAACAAAACCCAACAGCAAGAGATACAAAGAGAAATTCCATTCAGAATAACTGTTGATACCATAAAATATTTGGGAATCTATCTACCAAAGGAAAGTCAGGAATTATATGAGCAAAATTATAAAAAAGTCTCCACACAAATAAAGTCAGACTTAAATAATTGGAAAAATATTAAGTGCTCTTGGATCGGCCGAGCGAACATAATAAAGATGACAATACTCCCTAAACTAATCTATTTATTTAGTGCTATACCAATCAGACTTCCAAGAAAATATTTTATTGATCTAGAAAAAATAACAACAAAATTCATATGGAACAATAAAAAGTCGAGAATCTCAAGGGAATTAATGAAAAAAAAATCAAATGAAGGTGGCCTAGCTGTACCTGATCTAAAATTATATTATAAAGCAGCAGTCACCAAAACCATTTGGTATTGGCTAAGAAATAGATTAGTGGATCAGTGGAAAAGGCTAGGTTCACAAGACAGAATAGTCAATTATAGCAATCTAGTGTTTGACAAACCCAAAGCCCCTAACTTCTGGGAAAAGAATTCATTATTTGATAAAAACTGCTGGGATAATTGGAAATTAGTATGGCAGAAATTAGGCATGGACCCACACTTAACATCATATACCAAGATAAGATCAAAATGGGTCTATGACCTAGGCATAAAGAACGAGATTATAAATAAATTAGAGGAACATAGAATAGTTTATCTCTCAGACTTGTGGAGGAGAAAGAAATTTGTGACCAAAGATGAACTAGAGACCATTACTGATCACAAAATAGAAAATTTCAATTACATCAAATTAAAAAGCCTTTGTACAAATAAAACTAATGCAAACAAGATTAGAAGGGAAGCAACAAACTGGGAAAACATTTTCACAGTTAAAGGTTCTGATAAAGGCCTCATTTCCAAAATATATAGAGAACTGACTCAAATTTATAAGAAATCAAGCCATTCTCCAATTGATAAATGGTTAAAGGATATGAACAGACAATTTTCAGAGGATGAAATTGAAACTATTACCACTCATATGAAAGAGTGTTCCAAATCATTATTGATCAGAGAAATGCAAATTAAGACAACTCTGAGATACCACTACACACCTGTCAGATTGGCTACGATGACAGGAAAAAATAATGATGAATGTTGGAGGGGATGCGGGAAAACTGGGACACTAATGCATTGTTGGTGGAGTTGTGAACGAATCCAACCATTCTGGAGAGCAATCTGGAATTATGCCCAAAAAATTATCAAATTGTGCATACCCTTTGATCCAGCAGTGTTTCTATTGGGCTTATATCCCAAAGAAATACTAAAGAAGGGAAAGGGACCTGTATGTGCCAAAATGTTTGTAGCAGCCCTGTTTGTAGTGGCTAGAAACTGGAAAATGAATGGATGCCCATCAATTGGAGAATGGCTGGGTAAATTGTGGTATATGAATGTTATGGAATATTATTGTTCTGTAAGAAATGACCAGAAGGATGAATACAGAGAGGAATGGCGAGACTTACATGAACTGATGCTAAGTGAAATGAGCAGAACCAGGAGATCATTATACACTTCGACAACGATATTGTATGAGGACATATTTTGATGGAAGTGGATTTCTTTGACAAAGAGACCTGAGTTTCAATTGATAAATGACAGACAAAAGCAGCTACACCCAAAGAAAGAACACTGGGAAACGAATGTGAACTATCTGCATTTTTGTTTTTCTTCCCGGGTTATTTATACCTTCTGAATCCAATTCTCCCTATGCAACAAGAGAACTGTTGGGTTCTGCAAACATATATTGTATCTAGGATATACTGCAACATATCCAACATATAAAGGACTGCTTGCCATCTAGGGGAGGGGTGGAGGGAGGGAGGGAAAAAAAATCGGAACAGAAATGAGTGTCAATATAAAGTAATTATTAAATTTAAAAAAAAAAAAGTAAGAGTACAGAATGCCCGATTAGGAAAATGGTTAGCAACAATAAAGCCAGAAAAAATAAAATAGTTATTAAAGTTGAGAGAATAAATTTATAATGCAAACAAAACTGGTAACACAAAAGAAATAAAGAAATTCCTTCAAAAATAGAAAATATCTAGGCTGATAGAACAAAAAGATATTTTAAATAAGGCAGTCTCAGAAAATTAACTAGAACTAGCTGTAAAGGAAATATCATAGAGAAAAAAGTGGTCCTAATATACTAATGGGAGAATGCTATGAAACTTTTAAACTATATTTTACTTATTTCACTAAACATTTCACAATGATTTTTTTTAATTAATTGATTTTTAAAATTTCAGGTTCTAATTGTTTTTCTTTCCTCTTGACTCTTTCCCACTGCTTGAGAAGACAAGCAATATGACATTGATTATACATATGAAGTCATAGATAATATTTCTATTTTAGACATTTTACCAAAAAATACACACTTGTGCAAAGAAAATTAAGGAAAATGAACCCCCAAAAAGTGTGTTCCAAACATAGAATTCATCAAGTCTCTTCTCTCTCTCTCTCTCTCTCTCTCTCTCTCTCTCTCTCTCTCTCTCTCTCTTATCTCTCTTATCTCTCTCTTTTTCTTTCTCTTCTTTCTGAAAATGGATAGATTTTTTTTTATCCTGGGTTCTTTAAAATTGTCTTGGATTATTGTCTTGATCAAAGTAGCTAAATTTTTCACATTGGAAAATCAGTACAATATTATGGTTACTGGGTACAATATTTTCCCAATTATGCTCACTTTGCATTGTATCAATTCATATAATGTTTTCATGCTTTTCTGAAACCATCCTACTCATTTCCTCTAGCAAGATAATATTCCATCATAACCATACATTATAACTTATTCAACCATTCTCCAATTGGTGGGAATCCCCTCAATTTTCAATTCTTTGCCACCAAAAAATAGTTTCTCTTAATATTTGTCATAGAAATAGATCTTTTCCCCTTTTGTTCAATCTGTTTTACATACAATAAATTTTTACAGTATTGTAGTATTCCGGGGTCAAAGAGCATGTACAGTTTTATAACTCTTTGACTCTTATAACTCATGACATATCCAAGTATGTATGTATACACACATTTAATAAAAGATGTGTTCAAAAAATATAGCCAGTCCTCAAAGTAACTGCAAACTATTGATGACCAGGAAAGAATGTTCCAAATTGCTAATAATTTGAGAAATTTACATCAAAACAACCATGAAAAATCTATAAATTATCAAACATGGCAAAATACGGATTATAGTCTATGTTAAAGAAATTTTGGAAAGAAAGGTACACTGGTATATTATTGATGAAGTTATGAAAATGTACAACCATTTTGGAAAACAGTTTGGAACTATATAAAGTGACTAAAATGTTCATATTTTTCAATTCAGATTCTATTTGCAGAATTACACACTGAGGAAACTCTTGATAAGAACATCCCCATATAAAACAAATACTTTTATCTTCAGCTTTCATCGGGTAAATAAGCCGAGACAAGAAAACTATATACATATTGACTTGAACACATTGGAATGCAGGGGGGAAATCACTCTATAACAATCACAAGTGAATGTTGCAAAACTGCATGAATCTGATGAAAAATAACTCTGCTATCTACTCCTATGCAGGTTAGTGAGTATGAAATGTTGAATATGTTTTCATAATTTTCTTCCTGTTTTTCTTTGTCCTGTATATTAAAATAATACTTTATATGATATAGTTCTCTGGGAGGGGCAAAAGAAGGAATATTGGGATAAATTTTGGTGATGTAAAAAATAAAGGAAAATTTATTTAAAATATATTCAGGGATTACAAATGATTTGCTCTCCTCGTTTACATTTTCTAAGATGATATAGTAAAAAGTGTAATTGCAAGATGTTCTATTTGTAAATCAAAATAAAATCTTGCAGAAATTCCCACACAGTAAGGGTAGGAACAAAGTCAGCTAATAGTGAGATACACAAAGATAACATTTTTGCTTTTATAGTTCAGTTTGGCTTTAAAGTCTTTTGTGCCTTTTGGAATCCTCACATACTTCCTCTATGGGTTCAGCATCTCTGCTATATCAAATGACACATAATTTCCAGAACACTTGAATACACAGCCAATTCTCTATTTTATGGCTATATGTCCCTACCTTTGAACCTTCTTCTGGCCTAGTGACTTGTTATTCTTTGCATCCACATTTGCTTAGGGACATGTCTCTTGTCACTCTTATTTTGACTACTGGATAGAGTCTTTCCTTCTCTAGGAGTAGCAGTACAGTTAAATGTCATGGAAGGTGGCAGAAGAATAAAGAAATTAATTTCCCTTCTCTCCCAAGAGGACAAGAACTGGCTTCTTTTTCAGTTACTAGCTATGAATTCTAATTTTTCAAACTTCAGACTTCATTGGTTTAAATAGTTAAATTCCTGCTATTAAGCAGATATTATTAAAATCATATTTAAATGTGACCTATTTTTCTTCCAATAACTACAATTCCTTCTGACTGCAAAAGTAATTGGCAATTTAGAAATAGAACTTGGGATTGATACTAGGTCCAGTCAAGTAAACCTGGGAGTCATCTTTTCAGACTTAGTAGTAGAATGAGAGAGATGCAAACTGGTGATATTACAAAAAGACAGAATGTAGAGAGAAGATAAGAAAATACAGAATTGGTGTCTAACAACACCCAAAGCTACTAGTTGCTGTCTAATCAAATTGAACTTTTTCATCTGCATAATAAGGATAATAATAATTGTAAGTCTAGTTAAAAATAAGTTTGTGTTGGGGAAAGTGCTTTGAAAATCTAAAAGTAAGCATGAGTTCTATCAATAAAAAGTTATTAAAAATAAAATCTAAAGTACAATATAAATGGGAATTATTATCTGCCTTCACTGCATCTGAGTTTCAACCAAGGTTAGATTATATCTTATTCAGGCCAAATATAACGTATGAATCTCTTATCTTTGAGGATATCAACACTACTTTAGGAAATTGTCAAAAAGGGATGAGTGAATGATAGAAACACAGAGCTAAATAAACTCAGCCTTGATAGACCAAAGTAAAAGCCTAGATATTCTAGATAGCAGGGATGATCTCAACATTGGCAGCTACTTCCTCATTTGGATTGCAAGATGGTAAATCTAGGAGTATGGCTATTCATAGAAATGGGAGAAAACCAGAAAAGAGCAGGAGACACCAGATGAAAAATGAAATGCTGATCAGTGGAAGGTTACTGTCCACCTCCAACAGTTACAGCAATATAATTATCCCTTCTCTTTCGCCAAGAGGGACTTACATTAATTATTGTGCTGCAGTTAGCGATTACATTCTCCATCCAACACTGCATTCAGCAAATGAGTGTGCAGGGCAGATCACTTACTTATTAAAAGCATAAATTTCTCTTTTATAGGGTGACTAATACACTCAGAGTCTGTAAAGGATTTCTTTTGCCCAAGATTTTATTCCAGGTTACTAAATGCTGACCAAGGACACTGGTTTAAATCAGCCCTCTTGGAACCAATTTTCAAACTGTAGTGGAGAATGCAGGATGTGAATTCTTCACATGTGATACAAAATAGTTTTATGCAGTCAGAAATAATATATTGTCAAAGAACAATGGTCATACAGATAAGATATGAACAATCTTATTTTTACTTCCCAGAATTTATTTCATTTTTAACAAGTCAAGTCAACAATAATGTATTGCTCAATAAGCACTATAAGAGCTCAGACTCCAAATATCCTCATCCTTAAGGAGCTCACATTTTTGTGGGATAAACAACATGGGAATCACATACTAATAAGATATTTCTAGATGAATGGAGGATAAGCAGAGAAGGAAAGCACTAATATGAAAGAGGATGGAAAATAGCTTCTTGTCGAAGGTGGGAATGTTACCTGAGACTAAAAACAATATAAAGAGATGAGGAAGTAAAAATAAAGAAGTGGTACATTTTAGAATAGAGTTTCTTGAACAGGGAATGACAAGGAAGAATCCTTGTAATCCAAGTTCAAAAAATCAGCTTCAAAAGTCTAAAATAGGAAAGGCATGACTAAGTAAGTAGTTGTTCGTCTTTTTAAAAGGTCTACTGGTTTTCATGAAAAGGAAACTCACTATGAGGTATAGTATGATGTAGTACCCAGGAACGCTAATGTAACCATAGACAGCATTGAGAGAGACATTGTTTCCAGAAATAGGGGTGGAGGGAATAGTCTTGCTGTACACTGCCCTCATCAGACCACATCTAGAATATTGCAATGGTTCAGTGAATTTTGCTGTCAAGCAAATTAATTTGCATAGCATCCAAATGATAAAACAAAGAAAAGAAAAAAACAAAAAATTTGGATGAAGGTCTTCAAGTTCATGCCATGACCATAACAGCTAGAGAAAATGGGGCTATTCAACTTGTAAAGAAAAGACTTAAGGAGAATATGGCAATCATCTTCAAATATTTGAAGGGATAGTCTGTGGATGAGGAAGTAGAATTATTAAGTTTGGCCCCACAAGTTAAACTGGGAATAATGGGGGAAAGCTCTTAAGAGCCAAATTTAGGCTTAAGGATGGACTTTTTTTTATAACACCTAATTTATATCACTTGGAGCTGCCCAAAAGTGGAATGAAAAACTTCAGGAGGTAGTGTGTTACCCTCATTTGATGTCTTCAACCAAAGACAAGTCCCAGGTCAAAGGGATTCTTGTTTAAGTGTGGGTTGCATTATGTAATACCTAGAATTCCTTCCAATGTTGATATTATGGCTTGTTTAAATATTTTTTTAATTATGGGCAATTATTTTCATCAAATGTTTCATTATGGGGTAAATATTTTGTAAACTTTAAGGGACTATTAAAATAGGAACTTTTGTTTTTGCTATTATTATAACAGAATACTATAAGAAATGATGAGCTCAATGATCTTAGAAAAAACAAGGATAGATTGCATGAAATAATGAAGAACAAAATGAGTAGAATCAAGAAAACTTTATTTATACAGTAACAATATTGTTTGAAGAATAACTTTGCATGGATTCATTTTGACTATTGTAAATAACAAAATTAACTACAAAGGACATATGAAATAAGACATTTGCATCCAGAAACAGAACTGAAAAACAGAAGAATATATAGAATCATTTAACATAACTATACATATTTGTGTCTAATGGCAGTCATCTCTAGGGCAGGGGGAGAGGAGCAAAAAAAGAAATTTACATGATAAATATATGAATATATATTACAACAATGAAATATAAAAATGTGCTATGCTCTGTGAGCCAAGCAAAATTACAGAACTTCGAAGGAAATATGAAATGAACAATTGTCGAGATAGCTCCACTCCCAATGCTCATATGTACTATTTGTATCTGGTCTATGATAGAGCTTTCTGAGCTTGTATTTCTTTGATAGTGATGTCATGAGTTTCAGCATAAACAGCAACAACCAATGAAATATATTTATCTGATTAAGATAATTCACATAGTGTGATATTGAGAAGGAAGAGACAGGAAGAGATATGCACATTTGTTGGTATAAGTAAAGGAAGCAATTCAGACAATTCTTGGCAATTGTAACTTGATGATCTTAGAGGCCTGAACCTGTGAAAAGGATTCATGGCTCAATTTTTTTTTCTTCCTCCCCTACAACTTGTTCTTATTTGATCTTAAGATGTAGGGTTGAAAAATCTAAAAGCCTTCTTTCATTTAATTTTGGAACAAATGGTCAAAAAGTGGTCCTCTCTCGTTTTACCCATGAGGAAATAGACCCGGGGGTAAAGCCCAATGTCACACAGTACCAATAACATTTTTGGATTTTGAATCCTGGTTTTCTGACTCCAAAGTCAATATGTTTCCATTACATCACAGTAGTTTCAAACTTTTAATATCAAGATGATAATTATTAGATGATTTGTTTTTATATCTACCTCCAACATTCAAGCTCAAAGAAAACTCAAAAATGATAAGTCCAGCACAACCACCCCTGACCTCAGAGTGTCAATATTATAATTTCAAATCTTTTAGTCTGGAAGCTTTTTCCTTTTCTCTACTAACTGATTTCTCTAAAAAGAATAGCAAGAAAAGAATGCAATTGGATCCATGTACTTTTTAAATAAAGAGTTATCTGTCCCAGGCTACTAAATTGTACAGTGCATAGAGTTCCCAATCTAGAGTCAAGAAGATTCATTTCTCAAGTTTCTGTCGGTCCTCAGACACTTATCAACTGTGTGACCCTTTCATGTCACTTAACCCTATTTGCCTCAGTTGTCTCATCTGTAAAAAGAACTAGAGAAGGGAATAGCAAACCACTCGAATATTTTTGTCAAGAATCCCCAAATGGACTTACAAAGAATTGAACATCACTAAAAGAACTGAAAAACAGCCACTACTTCTACCATTTATCACAATATCTCACTACTAGCCAATCAAATAATTACCTATTAATCAATCAATAAATTCACAAACATTTATTAAGCAGCTACTATATAACAGGCACTCTGCTAATTTCCAGAGATAAAAATGATAGTCTTTTACTTCAGGGTGTTTGCATTCTATTGGTAGAGATATGAACATAGATAAGCACAGATAAAATGCATACAAAATCAATATAGGGCATTTTGAAGGTGGTATAGTTAGCAGAAAGCTTCAGGAAAAGCTTCATTTGTAAAGTGATACATGAATTGAGAATTATGAATGAAGTAGGACATTCATGCTTCTGTTGGATGTTGGATGAGATCAACTCTGAGGTCATTTTCATCTCTAAGAGTATATGATTCTGTTTAAAATACCTAGTAAATTTGATTTCAGACTTGTGAGGAACTTGGCACATCCAAGTTCCATTCATCTTAGAAACATATGCTATTGCTCCTAGTTATATAGTCTTTCTACTTTGTGGGAGTGACATCTGTACTTCCAGATGTTAATGTTTTATCAGTCTCTTTCTGCCATTTTGATCAGGGTATATTATACAAAGTATATCATAAGTCTTCTCACACTATGTATACTATATCAAACAAGAAGTTCCACTAAATTTATAAAGAGATATATTAAGCCTAGGAATTGTAACTTGAGATTTAACACACTACTCATAAGGATGTGCTATTATTCTTAATCTCTTGATTAATATGAACTAACACTACTGTACAGATTTATTGTGGACCATATGCTCTTTAATTATCATTGATTCCCAGAGTTACAACCCTGCACATCTGCAGCCTGTGTGGGCTACTATTCCCTGCTCTTGTCTCAGCAGGATCTGATAACCATTTTTCAGTTGGACACCTTAGCAAAGCAGCAGCTCCAGCAATGTCTCAGAAGAGGTATTAAAATAAAATAAAATCAAACAAACAAATAGCAAGGGGAACACACTGTCACTGATGTTCTTCATCTGTTCTGGTTCATATTAGCTGAAACATTTTTAATTGTGTACTATTAATGCCTTACCTCCCAAATCCAGCTGTTGCTGTAGCATAAGCAAAGGAATTAAGAAAAACTGTGTTTTTCTTTTGGGGGGCAGATGAGAATACAGAAAATGTAAAAACAGAATTATAGTTCTCAAAGCACAAGATGAGCCACATTTATTTATGATTCTAAAATTTGGTGTGACATAATTTAATGGAGACTGGTTAATTTTAAGAAGATTTACATCATAGCTCTAAAAGAAGCTTGAGTTAATTATTTAACTTCATCATGAAAAATGCTTCTTGAGAATTATTTTTTCTTTGCAATAACTGTTAGACAGCAATAAGAAACAGGATAAATGGTCAATGAAGATTTCTAAATGAGTATCACTGAGGTCAATGGAGAGGTATATGGTGGTTATAGGAGAATATTATAAAATTATATCCACTGAGGGAATTGCTCCTATGTCAAAACTAAGCAATGTCAAAAGAAAGCTAGGAAGCCCTCCAGCACAATGGGTGAATTCCCTAAAATGAACTTATAGGAGGACATGATCAGGAGTCATATAGAATGGATGGGCTGTAATGTGTCATTGGAAAGAATTACAAAATTAAAGGGCCAATAGATTAATTTGAATATTTGACTGAGCCATAAAAATTTTCATTGCAAGAAGTTCATTTCTTTAGAAGTTTCAGAGTACATGGTATTGTAAGGAAACAATAAATTATAGTTCTTTAACTGATCATGTGATATAAATGGAAGATAGTGAACAAAAAGTCAGGAAACAGATTTTTATCTTGCATCTGACAATATTTTTTTTTTACTGGTAAGTAAATCTGGTTAAGTAATAGCTAAGCTAACTTTTCCTTTCCAAACTACTTTCTTGTAACTTATTAATAATACAGTGTGAGAGCTTTGGTAGGCATTTCCTTCTTTTTACTACAACCTACGTTGTCAAATTGTTGTTAACCAAATGTCACATAACTTTCCATCTTCACATCATTCCCATCTTCTCTTTGGTCACAAATGCTGTAAGAATGTGCCCAGAGAATTAATGGGGAAAAAAATCAAATGAAGGTAGCCTGGCTGTACCTGATCTAAAACTCTATTATAAAGCAGCAGTCACCAAAACCATTTGGTATTGGCTAAGAAATAGATTAGTTGATCAGTGGAATAGCTTATGTTCACAAGACAGAATAGTCAACTATAGCAATCTAGTGTTTGACAAACCCAAAGATCCTAACTTTTGGGATAAGAATTCATTATTTGATGAAAACTGCTGGGATAACTGGAAATTAGTATGGCAGAAATTAGGTATGGACCCACACTTAACATCGTATACCAAGATAAGATCAAAATGGATCCATGATGTAGGCATAAAGAATGAGATTATAAATAAATTAGGAGAACATAGGATAGTTTATTTCTCAGACTTGTATAGGAGGAAGAAATTTGTGTTCAAAGATGAACTAGAGACCATTACTGATCACAAAATAGAAAATTTTGACTACATCAAATTAAAAAGCCTTTGTACAAACAAAGGGAATTAGATTAGAAGGGAAGCAACAAACTGGGAAAACATCTTTACAGTTAAGGTTCTGATAAAGGCCTCATTTCCAAAATATATAGAGAATTGACTTTAATTTATAAGAAATCAAGCCATTCTCCAATTGATAAATGGTCAAAGGATATGAACAGACAATTTTCAGATGAAGAAATTGAAACTATTACCACTCATAAGAAAGAGTGTTCCAAATCACTGATCAGAGAAATGCAAATTAAGACAACTCTGAGATACCACTGCACACCTGTCAGATAGGCTAAGATGACAGGAAAAAATAATGATGAATGTTGGAGGGAATGCAGGAAAACTGGGACACTGATGCATTGTTGGTGGAGTTGTGAACGAATCCAACTATTCTGGAGAGTAATCTGGAATTATGCCCAAAAAGTTACCAAACTGTGCATACCCTTTGATCCAGCAGTGCTACTACTGGGCTTATACCCCAAAGAGATACTAATGAAGGGAAAGGGATGTGCCAAATGTATGTGCCAAATGTTTGTGGCAGCCCTGTTTGTAGTGGCTAGAAACTGGAAAATGAATGGATGCCCATCAATTGGCGAATGGTTGGGTAAATTGTGGGACATGAATGTTATGGAATATTATTGTTTTGTAAGAAATGACCAGCAGGATGAATACAGAGAAGCTTGGAGAGACTTACATGCTAAGTGAAATGAGCAGAACCAGGAAATCATTATATAACACAACAATGATACTGTATGAAGATGAATTCTGATGGAAGTGGATTTCTTCAACAAAGAGATCTAATTCAGTTTCAATTGATCAATGATGGACAGAAGCAGCTACACCCAAAGAAAGAACACTGGGAAATGAATGTAAACTGTATTTTTGTTTTTCTTCCTGGGTTATTTCTACCTTCTGAATCCAATTCTCCCTGTGCAACAAGAGAACTGTTCACGTATATTGTATCTAGGATATACTGTGACATATTTAACATATATAGGACTGCTTGCCATTTAGGGGAGGGGATGGAGGGAGAGAGGGGAAAGATCAGAACAGAAGTGAGTGCAAGGGATAATGTTGTAAAAAATTACCCCGGCATGGGTTCTGTCAATAAACAGTTATTATTAAAAAAAAAAAAAAGAATGTGCCCAGAACCACCAAGTAGGATAAGAGTGGTAAAAAAAAAGGAAGAAAGGAGAAACATTTGGATAAAGCCAAATGTCAGTTGAAGGTGAGAATTTCCCAAAAGTGTCCAATTTTGATACTGGGTGCATATGAAGATAGTCATTCCAAAACTTGTTGAAATAATAGAATGTCTTTTCATGCTTCTGCTTTTGACTCTACTCTATCACTCTACTAATGATGCAAAAGGTTGTCATAGTAACACATATTACATTATTCATTTGGGAAGTTATGAGTGGAAAAACAGGGGTACCTGAGCAATTGCACAGTGCAGAAACAAGTGCCATCTGGCACCTCAGCTACTAATTACTCAGTTCCAGGTAACAGATCCAGGGATGATTGAGAAGGCACCAATCCCAAGGGTGATAAAAAGCATCTTCTATTTCATCTGTATCTCTTGGAATTCCTAGGTTGTTTAACTAGTGCCAAACAAAAGACCGTTCTTTATTCCTCTTATCATTCCATCTCTAGTGTTCTCTCCTGAAATTATTTTGTATTTATTTTATCATAATTTATCTTTGTAAACACAACATCCATGTAGAATCTAAGTTATTTAGGACAGAGACTGGCTTTATTGTTATTTTTATGGTAACAATGAGTTTTGTGCATCAAGAACTAGTCTCAAATGCTTGGGATATCACTTATGTCTTCATCAATTTATATTCTAAGACCGAGGTATTTAATGATTCTGGTTTCTCTTCTGTTTGTCTTGGAAATTTATATTTTTCTAAATATTCATCAATCTCATTTATATTGTCAGATTTATTAGAATATAGTTGGACAAAATAAGTCCCAATAATTACTTTGATTTCATCTTCATTGGTTATGAAATTACTTTTTCTATTTTTGATACTGATTTTTTTGTTATTTTGAAATCATTGTAATTGTTGGTTTATCTATTTTTTTTAATTCATAAAACCAGATACTGAAGTTTTATTTATTAGTCTGATTTTTCACCTTCAATTTTATGAATCCCTTTTATGATTTTCAGGATTTCTCTTTTGGTGCTTAATCAGGAATTTTAAATCTTTTTTTGTTTTTGTTTTTTTTTTCAGTTGCATATTGAATTTGTTGATCTGCTCTTTTTGTCTTTTATTGATGCAAACGTTTGAGAATATAAATCTCCCACTGTGTGCAACTCTGTCTGAATTAGAGAAAATTTGACATATTCATTTTGTCACTTCCTTTAAAGGAATTATTGACTATTTCAATAATTTATTCTTTGATTCATTCTTTCTTTAGGATTAGAATATTCACTTTCAAATTAATTTTAATCTATGCTTTAAAGACATCTTATTGGGTGTAATTTTTATTTCCTTATTATCTGGAAAAGGGTCATTTAATATTTTTGCTTCTTTACATTGATTTTTCTGAGGTTTTTGTGACCTAGCATATGATCAGTTTTTGTGAAGAATTCATCTAGAGCTGAGAAAATAAAGTATACTCCTCTGTATTACCATTCAATTTTTTCCTGAGGTCTATCATATCTAACAAATCCTACCCATTGCTTTCTTTTTTTTTTCTTTTTACATTTATCTATTTCTGTGTTTCTCGATGAATATAGTTTTACTGTTTATTTCCTTCTGCAATTCATTTAGGAATGTGGATTCTATGTCATTTAATGCACATATTCAGCATTATATTACTTCATCATCTATGATACCTTTTATCAAAATGTGGCTTTCTGGTTATTTCTACTTTTGTCTGAGGTGATAATTACTATGCCTGACTTTTTTTTTCTAATTTAAAAGTTAAATACAAAATGAAGGATGGGGTGAATATCATCATGTGTACAGCAGAACATGAGAGGATTAAAAATATAAAGGGATAAATATCCACTTCAAGTCTATGTAATAAATATTGCACATTGTGTTAAGAGCTTTCCATCTTTTCTTTGCTTCCTTGTAGGTTTTCTTTTATTCTCTGATGTACCCCTTTGCTTTCTTCTTTCCTTCTCTCTTCCTCCCACTCTCCTCCCAAGAAGACTACAATTAAATGTGGATACATGCACACACACACTATATCTACATCTATCTATCATATACATAGATTTCTGTAATCATACACATATGTACAATTATACATTCCTATGAATCTATACAAAACCATACTATGTTTGTTTGTTCTCTATTTCTCTGAAGGTGGATACTATCTTCCTTTATAAGTCCAAGTCTTTCTATATTTTTCTGAATCTGCCAACTCATTATTTTTTACACCATAGCAATATTCCAACCTTATACTGTCTAGTTATTTTAAATAGTCTAAAATAATATTGATTAATATGGCTGGCATATAGTATGGTTTACCTATTTTTCTCTTTTCATTAAATCTGTTTTAGCATTAATTTTGTCTAAGATCATGATTATTACCTCTGCTCTTTAAAATCTAATTCTACTTCTGGTTTTTATGTTTATGTGTATTTATTTTCTAATTCTTCTGACTCCTCCATTTACTTCTAGCTCTACTTTGCCATCCTATTTCTTACAAGAATCATTCCTTTATCCTCTCCTCCCCTCTCCTCCCATCTTTGACCTTATTCCTACATTTTTATTAATTTCAACTGAAGTATAATAGAGTCTGCTCAAGTTGCCTTATTTTAATTCTGTATATATGTTTATTTTTCAAGTATGTCTTGTAAATATTGTTGGATTCTGGTTTCCAATTCATTCTGGTACTCTTTTCCATTTTATGGATGATTTATCCCATTTATATCTACACCTATAATTGATATCAGATATGATTTCCATTCATGACATTCTCTTTATATTTTATCCTATCCCTCCTCAGAATCTGTCTTACTTATGACTCATGCCTCCCTTAATCTTTCTTCCCTCTTATCCCCCTCCCTTTCAATTAAGCCCTTCTCTATTTTTTTGTTTTCTAAAATGAATCTCTATTCAGAATATGTATATTTATGTACACACATACATGAAAATATGTATATACGTAAACACACATGCACACACATGTGCACACACACGTACACATGCTCTTTCTTTATTGAACCAAGTCAGATGAGAATAAAATTCAAATATCATCATTTCCCTCCTCATTTTCCTCTCTGTTATGTAAGCTTTTCCTTGTTTGCCTTTTTTATATGAGATAGTTTCTCCTTTCTTTCTCTCCCTTTCTCCTTCTCCAAATGAAATTTGTCACTTTCCAATATTCTTTTGATATCATCCTGTCATAATAAACTCACATCAAGATCTTCCATCTAAGATGATTATAAAGTTCTTAGGGGTTACATTATCATATTTATATTTAGGACTCTAAAAAATTAAACCCTTATGATTTCTCATCCATATTTTTTATGTTTCTTTTGATTTTTATGTTTGAATGTCAACTTTTAGTTTCATTTTTGTTCTTTTTTACTAGGGATGCTTGAAAGTCCTCTATTTATTTTAATATTCATTTTCCATTGTACGATTATACTCAGTTTTTCTAGGTAGGTCATTCTTGGTTGTAATCCTAGATCCTTTATTTTTTAAAATATCATGGTCCAAGAACTCTTCTAGTGGTAGCTGTGAAATTATGTGTGATCCTGACTGTGGCTCCTGATTTTTGAATTGTCTGTCTGGATGCCTCTAGTATTTTTTTCTTTGACATAGAACCTTTGATTTTGGCTTTGGTATTTCTGGGAATTTTAATTTTAGATTTTCTCTCAAGAGTATGAACATCAGATTCTTTCAATTTCTAGTTTGCCCTGTTGTTCTAAAATCTCTGGGGAATTTTCATTTATAATTTCTTGAAATATGATGCCAAAGATTTTTTGTTCATAGCTTTAAGATAGATCAGTAATTCTTGAATTGTTTTTTCCAGGTTTATTTTCCAGGCCAGTTGTTTTTTCTATGAGATAATTTATAGGTTTTTTCCCCCTATATCTTTAATCTTTTCATTTTGTTTTATTGTTTCTTGAAATCTCACAGAATCATTAGCTTCCACTTGCCCAATTTTAATTTGAAGAGGTTATTTTATTCAGTGAGGTTTTGTACCCAAACCAATTTGGGTTTTTAAGAAGTCACTTTTTTTTTTTTTAGTATTTTTGTGCCTTTTTGTCAAGCTGTTAATTCTATTTTCATAATTTTCTAACATAGCTTTTATTTACTTGCCCAGTTTTTCCTCTGCTGTGAATTAGATTTTTAAATGATAATTTTACTCTTTTTCATATTTCTTTTTTTGCTAGTCTATGAATTCTTGTGCTTGTTTCAAATCTACATTTTTCCTTTGGGGATTTGCTATTGTTTTTTTTTTTTCAAGTTATTTTCTCTATTTGAGTCTTGAGCTTCCCTGTGACTCCAGTAGCTTTTTATCATCAATTATTTGCTCCTATTTCTAGCCTATTTCTTGATTTTAGACTTTATTTTAGAGTTTTGTTCTGATCCCTCTGGGGAAGAGGTTCAAGCTTCTGTCTTTAATGTATTTCTGCTATTTTATAATTAAATCAGGAGGTCTGCAAGTTTATAGCACTTCCATTCTGGTGTCAACCAGGGAGAACTCTGTGTCCTTCTGGTATGCGCCTTTTTCCTTATACAGGTAAGGCTTTTGTCCCCTCATAACTGCAGACCTTTATCTACCATGGAATGATGAATTGGAACTAACCTGATCCTGGCCCAGTGTTAATACAGAAATCCCTTGAGACGTTTTTGCCTAAATTTTCAGTTTCCTTATTGACTGCAATTGCTGGGCTGCTCCCCACTATTTCTGTTATTGCCACTGCCATAGCTTGTACTTTTCACCACCTGCCATTCCAGTGTCCACAGACCTCTTTATCCTCCAAAGTTACCTGTTGTGGGAAAAATGACTCACTGTAACTCTTTCTTGGCTTTCCTTCTCAGAATTTAATTTGACACATTTTCTGGGGTCATTATAGAAAAGGTTTTAAAAAGTCTTGGCCAGTTGTGATATTTTACTCCACCATCTTGATTCCACTCCTGTCACTTATATAAAATTCAGGAATAACTAAGTTCAATTGTTAATTGACACATGCTAGCTATGTGGATCTCAATAAGTCCCTTAATCTTTTAATACTTTATGCAAATCTCTAAGACTATAAGTGTAGAAAAGGTGCCATTGATAGATGTAGTTTCTTCATCTAAGAGTTCCTTTTACTGATGAAGTCGTATAACCCAGTACCTTACACATAGACACCTTATCAACACTTGTTGCATTAAATGCTGTTAATTGTCTCACAAATTATTACTATTTAACAACTTAGTAAATCCCTTAAATAAGTACATTGATATAATCCTAACAAATCTAGGCAACCGAGCTAACATACTGAATGCATGACACTCTGGGTCCAAAAAGCTCTTGATAGGGTAAAATCTCATAAGATAAAATTCAATAGGTGTAAAGAAGTTCTAAATGTCTGAGAATGATTACATTTGTATAACAAAGGGCCAGAATAAGTAAAGAGGAGAAAAATTTAAAACTATCCCAAATGTGCTCAGTTTGTTCTTGTCCTTATTAACATCCCTCTCATTTATATGATAGAATAGGAGAGGGATTCTGTTTGAAAACTAAGGAACCCTAAAACGTAAAAATTTTTACAGTTGTTCAGCAAATAAATGTTGTCTGATTCATAGTTTAGCCAAAGCTTCCTAAGAGCTAGGGTATGGTTGATAACAAAGAACCAAAATTCTTTGACCAAAAAATTAAGAATTAATCTTGAAGTTATCAGATGGTTAGTATGACCATGCTCTTTATTCTAAAGAACTTAGTTTCTAAAGACAACAAATTTCTGCTGGGAAAATGAGAGACTCATAGCTATGATTCTGATGAGGGTCATGTAGCACCCACCTTTTTAAATTCCATATGGTATCTCATAACTGAATGTGGGAGTCACAAAATTATGATTTATTATTAGTAAATGGTTGATATGTATACCTATATACTTGGGGTCATGTAAAATTTCTCGGGTGAAAATGGGTCACAAGTGGGAAAAATTTAAGAAGCTCTGTACATATATATATATATATATTATATATATATATATATATATACATATATATATAAAATATATATATATATATAATATAAATATAAATATAATAAATTATATTTAAAATGTTTCTCAAGTGCCATTGAATTATTCTGGTGACTTATAATAAATTATTCAGTTTTAACAAATTAAAATGTTGATAAACACAATTATTTCGATTATATAGTTGTAATATTTCCAAATTTTGGTAGAAATTGTCCAACACCTCCCCAAAACTCCATTTTCCCTCAAAAGTAAGGTAAAAAGGTAATGTTTACTTTTCTGATGTGAAACACCCTTTAAAATCAGAGTGTAGCACATTCTCTACTGCACATGGCTTAATGAATAAGTACTAGTTTCTTGTGCCAACAATGTCTGCCAGTTGCTTTAATCTCAGTTCACTTTTCTCCTTTCATCTCTAAGGTTTTTGGAGGTGAATTTGTGAATTTGTAAAGTCATATAGACCTGAGTTTGAATTCAACTTTATTAGTTGTGTGAAAATATATAAATTGTTATCTCTTTAGAGTTCAATCTTCACATCGATAAAACAAGAGCATTTAACTTGATGGTGTTTCTGCTTTCTACCTCTGAATCTAGAATTTATTTTTTCTTTGTAAAAGAATGTTAAAAACTATTTATGTGTGGGATGTGCAGGATGTATATCTCTGTGTGGCAGCTAGGTAGTTCAGTGAATAGATCACTGGAACTGGAGCCAGATCTTTCCTAATTGTGTGGCACTGAGCAAATTAATTAACTTCTTTTTGCCCTTTTTCCTGATTTGTGAAATGGGGATAATAATAGCACCAAGCTCCCAGAGTTGCTTTAAGGATAAAATGAGATAATCTTTATAAAGTACTTTCCAAACCTAAAAATATCATATATATATATATATCATATATATATATGTATATGCATATATAATATGAAATATATATATATATATTTATATCTACAAATAAAAGGAAAGAAAGAAGGAATGAAGGAAGAATCAGCTAGAAGATCACAAATCATTGGAAAGGTGGTCATAGAAAATGCATCATTAAAGTGGGTCAACAAGCTAGTAGCTTTTCATTGTGACTAGAAACTAGAAGGAGACATATGCAACTTCACGGGCTCTCTGTCTGGAGATAGCAGAGTTGAGCATTATGAATAGAAAACCCCATGATGGTCATAAACAAACTTCTTTGAAACCCTGAGGAATGGCAGCTAGTAGAGCTGCATGACTTTGCTGAGAATATGGCAACTCAAGCACCCAAGTTCTCCTAGATTTTTAGTACTCTATTCTGAAATTCAGTACAGAATCTTGAAGAGCTAATTCTTTGAACCTCAAAGATTCAGTGAGACTTTACCATTGACAATAGAAATTATTGCATCAAGTCTGCAGTTTCAGTGTAAGATTATATAGGGCCAAATGCCCCACCTAAAAGCATAGGAGATGGGCAGATCATGCCTTGCCACAAAATTCCAACTAAGAATTAAAACTGGTGAAAAGAATGAAACAAAGATATTTGTAGATTCAGATTTCCCTCAAAATCAAAAGAAAATAATTCCAAAATATCAACAAGCAAAGACTTAAAGGGGGGATAAGGTAGATTTTCTATAAGGGCTACATGACTATCTAAAAGAAATAAAGCAAAAGATGAAGAATGGAAAAGAGAATAAATAGCTTAGAAGCAAGCAAAGATGAGAAAATCAGCTGTATTAGATCAAATGTTTATTAAAAATATCTACGCTTAAGAGATCCCATACTAGTGAGGCCCTTGAAGAATTGACAGTCAAGATTTATACAAGATAAAGAAGATATCAAAGTCATGAAAACTTAATTAGAATTTATTAATATCCTCTCAAAAATGAACAAGGGAATATTAGTAACTAGTGACCATACATATTTTCTCCATGTTTATCTTTTAAAATAAGATCATCAGGGTGCAAATTGAAGTATCCTTGATGATTATATTAATACAGAACAAACAATATTCAACAATGGACCACATTTTTACAATTTCTCAGTTAGTTGCATGACACAAAAAATATAAGATCTAACTGATCTTAGTTGATAATGAAAAAAATATTTGACTTGGCATTAGGCTCTTTTTCAAGAAGCTATAAGATTCCTTGAATTTTGAAATAACCCATGGAAATAACCTTGTTTAAGATATTCTTTTCATATTGGAAAATATGTATCATGAATAAAAAATGAAACAAGACAAATACTTAGCCTACACAGAAGCTTCACAATCAATATATCTTTTTTTAAAAAAATTACTATTATTATTATTTTTACAATCAATATATATTAAATGATATCCTTGGGGAGAGAACTTGGAGATGCTGGATATTGTGAGAACTAAGTAATACAATTAAAAGTAAAAATGATTTTATTTTAACATTTAAAAATGACTCATTAGCAATACAATAAGTCATCTTTAAATTATGTTTGTTCATAAAGTGACAAATTGTTTAAGAAAAAAGTTACTAAAAATTAGCATAAAGATCAAAGAAAGAATTTTTTAAAATATTGCATATAATTGAAATGACTCAAACCTGTTGAATCCAATTATCAATTACCAAAAAATGTGGGGGAAAATGAGCCAAAGAAGTTCTATCATCACAAATTAAAAATAACTAAAGAAAATCAACTTCTTGATAAGAAGACCACAGTACTAAAAAGTACTTTAGTCAGCAAACATTTGACTTATTTAATAAAAAGATATATGCTAGAAGACAGATTTCTTTGAAAAATCAATATGGAAGAATAATCTAAGGTTATGAACAGTATAACTCTACAAAGAAGTCATAAAGGATAAAACTAATTTAAAGAAAAACTGATAATATTCCAAAATAACGCAAAGGTCATTTAAGGGTGAAAGGAAGGATAGCAAAAAAAAATTTTTTAAGTGGAAATGACTTTCAAGGATCCATAAGGAATTATTTTCACCATCAAGGAAAGTGTAGTCACCACACTATGAATATAATAGCAGTCTCAAACATGTTATTAGAAAAGATAGAAATGTCACCAAAGTGAATGAAAGTAGCAAACGCAAGTGGATTACATCAAATATCCAATTGTGAAGTTGTTGAAAGATGTTTTCACACAAAGTCTAAATGATAGGAAAAAAACATAAGTGATGGAAGAAAGTTCAGATTATATCAGTAAAGGGAAAAAATATTGACAAGAAGTTTCCTAAGGGTATAAAACAAGTGAGTCCACAAGAAATCATTTCATTTTAGAACAATTTAGAACCATTCCTTGCATTTGAGCATACTTTCCATTCTCCTGACTAGACATATTTCTGTATAAAGATCTAATAATTATTTCTTTTCCAGACAAATTTGGTACACTAATCAAGTAGACTTTACATATTATTCCTAAATAAACATCCTTTTGTTAATTGTTAAATTGGTCTACAAGAACGGTCATCCCATAACCTGGCCTAAATTATGTCTAATCTTAAATATGCATTTTCTATCTACATGAATTGTTTATGAGAATTAGATGCATAAAACAAATTGTTGGTTTTTTGTTTTGTTTTGTTTTTTGCTGAAGCAATTGGGATTAAGTGACTCTCCAGCTAGGAAGTGTTAAGTGCCTGAGGTCAGATTTGAACTCAGGTCCTTCTGACTTCAGGGGCAGTGCTCTATCCATTGCACCATCTAGCTGCCCCATAAAAGAGGGTTTTTATAGGGGAGAATTAGCTTTTCATGGTAGACACATCTTAAACATCTCATGACTGATTGTGAGAGAGTTAAAAATTTCCCTTTTTATTTTTCATCTTCATTTTAATGCATTTGTTTCAAAAGAGTATAAAAAAGAATATCACTACAAAATCTATTCTAAAAAGAAATTTCTCCTCTATTTTCTTTATAATTATCTTCATATTCATAATTATTTTCATGTTGTCTCCCCCTTCAGGAGGACCTTGTGCATAAAGATGGTATCGTGGTTTTTGTTTGTTTGAATTTTTCATATAACACAACACTTAGCACATTATTTGGCAAATTTGGTATAATGTTCCCAACATTTTTCTTATTTTTTATTGTTCTTTCCATTTATATTATTTTTAGCCATTGTGTATATTGTTTTCCTGGCTTTGTTTATTCCACTCTACATCTTCTCTTGTGTTCTATTAGTAATTGCTATAACACAAAGGATATTCAATTATTTTCATGTACCACAATTTGTTTAATCATTCCTCAATTAATGGCATCTACTTGGTTTAAAATTCATTGCTACCAAAAATAATTGTTGCTCTAAATATTTTGGTGTATATGGAAACTTTTCTTCTTATCAATGGTTTCTTTGGGATATGAGGCTAGGGAGAAAATTTCTGCATCAAAAGATGTCAACATTCTAGTTATTTTATTTGTATAATTTCAAATCACTTTCCATCACTTTCCAAAATCATTGAATTGATTCATAGCTCTATCAACATTCTGCTAGTGTGCCTATCACCATCCTTCTAAAATGGACATTCCCATCTTTTAACATCTTCAATAATTTGCAGAATGTGAAGTAAAAACTTGCAGTTGTTTTGACTTATATTTCCTTTATTTAATGATTTATAGCATTTTTTGGTATGGATGGTAATAATTGGTAATTTTTTTCTATAACAGAACTTCCAATAGTGTTCTTGCTCTGACCTGGGACAGTGGGGCAGGGAGAGAGGTAGGAAAGGGAAGGGAGAGTAGAATATTTTAACCATCAAAAATTCTATGTGAAGGGGAATAGAGTTATGATCCAACATGAGGGGCCTGGAATAAGAAAGCAATTCTCAGCCCATTACAGGACAACAAATCCCAGTCTCTGCAAGAAATGGCTTTCATGATTTGGCGCACTAGGGCAGAGAAGTACCCATGGCAGGACTCTACATATTAACATGGATACAGCAATTAACCTTGATCGAATGTGCAGGTGCTATTTCAGTGGCAGCAAGCACCAGTTTTACTGGGAGTGGTCAGCACCATGGGCCTGGACAGCAGTGGTGGTGGACCAGCACTGACTGAGCTGCAGTAGCAGTGATAGCAGAAAAAGCCCATGGAAGCAGAACAGGCAAGTACACTGGCCCCAGAAGCAGAGGCACTCACACAGGCAGTGGTAATATTGATCCCAGTGTGGGCTTTTGCTTACCTTGGTCCAGCTACATTATTGTCTATTCAACATCTACTATTGTTGGACAACTCCTTCCTCAAGTGATGGCAGGTTAGGAAGTAGCTTGTTTTCTGCAGCAAAGGAAAGGTGGAAATGTCTATACATCACCACTAAAAGAAGGGATAGTCCTTTGGAAGTTCCCAGTGGAGCAAAGTGGGGCATATTAATTTCCACACATATCCCAAGACTCAAACACAGGCCTCCCAGTGAGGGGTTGATCCTGTCTAGTAGACTAGGAAACATTATATGAGTGGTGATTTAGGACAATTCTCCCTGACCCATGATAAAAAGCAGTAATCATATAGGAACTGTATTCATTTTCATTATATACCTGATGTTTTCTCCTATTCATCTATACCTCTTTAGATAAAGAGATTCATTTTAACTTATAATACTCCACTCCCACATTCCACCCAGGACAGGGACAGCAATTTTACTGTTGATTCTGAATTGCCAAAGGCCTGTGATGAGATTCTGGCCCTGACTCTTTCTCTATATGACAAACTAAGTTCTACAGTTCACTGTTTTCCTGCGTCTGGAGGATGCACCATAGTTAATGAATTCAGTGAGCCTGGTGTAATCATTAATTTAAATGTCTCAAAATAGTATATAAGTTACTGCTATAGCATTGTATCAGCTTCCTCTTCAATGACAGCTTAATGTTATCTTTCATTTTCTTATTTTATTTTTAAATGTTCATTTATTTTTGTAATGGGTATTACATCTTGTTAAAAACTTTTCCCCACTTCTACCGATGTAATCATATGATTTTTCTGTTCTTGTTACCAATGTGATCAATTATGTGTATATTTTTTCCTAATATTGAACCATATCTGCATTTCTAACATAAATCCAATCTATTTGTAGTATGTGATTTTTGGATTAGATTGTTCTAATCTCATTGCTAATATTTTGTTTAAAATCCTCAATACTCATTAGGAATATTGGACTGAAATGATCTTAGCTAATAAAATCATATTTATGTCATAGAAGAAATTTGGTAGGATTCCTTTCCCTATTTTTTACATTGTTTATGTACAATTAGAATTAATTTTTGTTAAATGTTAAAATTCACTTGTAAACACATCTGGGTCAGGGAGTTTTTTATTCAGGATATATTTATGGCTCATTCTATTTCTTTTTTCTAAAATTGAGTTAAGTCGGGACTTCCGGTTAAGATGGCGGAGAGGAGGCTTACAGCTGCATAAGCTCCACGCTTTCTCTCACTATCCACTTCATTACAAGCCTCTGAATCAATGCTTGACTGAAAACAACCCACATAGAGTTACCAAGAGAAGCCATCCTTGAGATCCGCCAAGAAAGGTCTGTCTTTACTTGAGGGCTGGGACGGTTTTGGATCCGGCGCAGGCTGAGGGCAGTGGCAGTGAGAGCACGGGAGCAGACTGGAGAGGGGGTGGGGAGTGATCGCAGCCGTCTCTGCGGGGAGAGCTTCGCTACAGGTTTGGATACTTTGCTCCAGTAGCAAGTCAGCAGCCCAGCAGAGAAGCTAAAAACACCGGGGCTGAAGAATACAACCCCAAACAGCTGGAGTCTCTCGGGACCTGGCCGCCCCCCCAACCCCCACAGTGACTCAGCACGCTTTGGGATCTCAGAGCGCACGCGCAACACAGTCCTGCTAGTGCCTCACTGCTGCCTCCTGCAGTCTGTAGAGGAAGCTCGATAACATACCCAACCCCTCCCCCAAAGAAAGACTCCAGTTTTTTCTGTTTTTCTTTGGTAGTTTGTCTCTGATTAATAGACAGAATGAGCAAGAAGCTGAAGAGGACTTTAACCCTTGACAGCTTCTACACAGATAGAGAGCAGACTCTAAATCCTGAGGAGACTAAAAACAGGCAGTCCCCAGGTGAATCCCCAAAAGAGGAGATCATCTGTTCCTCAGCACAGATGAACCTCATAGAAGTGATTAAAAAGGCTCTCACAAGGGAGCTAGAAGAAAAATGGGGAAAGCAGAGTGAGGCTTGGCAAAAGGAGAGGGAGGCTTGGGAAAAGGAGAGGGAGGCTTGACAAAAGAGCCTGGAGAAAGTTAAAGAGAGAGTGGATAAAGAAGTAAAATCCTTGAAAAATAGGATTGGTGAACTGGAAAACAAAATTGGCGAAATGGAAAAAAATTCCACAGAACAAAAGAACTCAATGGGACAATTAGAAAAAGATTTTAAAAAAGTGAGTGAAGAGAATACTTCACTGAAAATCAGACTTAAACAAGTGGAATTGAATGACTCGAGGAGACAAGAAGAATCAGTCAAGCAAATCCAAAAAAATCAAACAATGGAGAAAAATGTGAAATACCTTCTGGGGAAGACAACAGACCTGGAAAACAGATCCAGGAGAGACAATCTGAGAATCATTGGACTTCCAGAAAAACATGATGAAGAAAGAGCCTGGACACTATTTTCCAGGAAATTATCAAAGAGAACTGCCCAGAAGTCATAGGAACAGAGGAAAAAATAAACATTGAAAGGATTCATCAATCACCCACTGAAAGGGATCCTAAAATCAAAACACCAAGGAATATAGTGGCCAAATGCCAGAACCCTCAGATGAAGGAAAAAATATTGCAAGCGGCTAGAAAAACCCAATTCAAGTATCAAGGAGCCACAATAAGGATCACCCAGGATCTGGCAGCATCCACATTAAAAGATCGAAGGGCCTGGAATATGATATTCCGAAAGGCTAAGGAACTTGGTATGCAACCAAAAATAACTTACCCAGCGAGAATGAGCATCTTTTTCCAGGGAAGAAGATGGACATTCAACGAAGTAAGCGAATTTCATCTATTTCTGATGAAAAAACCAGAACTTAACAAAAAGTATGATCTACAAATATAGAACTCAAGAGAAATCTAAAAAGATAAAGATTAATCTTGGGAACTATATTTTGACTATATAGATGTATAAAGAATACATGTATACCTTGTTCTAGAAATTGATGTGGAAAGGACATTGTATCAGAAAAAGGGTAAAGTGGGGGTAGTACATCTCATGAAGAGGCATAGGAAACCTATTATATCTGAGAGAAAGAATGGAGGGGATGAATATAGTGGGTATTTTACTGCCTTCAGAATTGGCTTTAAGTGAAAAATCTTAAGACATATTCAATCTATGGTGAAACTTCTCCCACCTCATTGAAAAGTGAGAAGGGAAAAGTGAAAAGGGAAGGAATAAGCTAAGCGGAAGGGAATACGGGAACTGGGAGGGAAAGGGGTAAGATAGGGGGAGGAACTCTAAGGCGGGTGGAGGGATACTAAAAAGGGAGGGCTGTGAGAAGCAAGTGGTGCTCACAAGCTTAATACTGGGAAGGGGGGAAAGGGGAAAGAAGGGAGAAAAGCATAAACCAGGGTTAACAAGATGGCAAGTAATACAGAATTGGTCATTCTAACCATAAATGTGAATGGGGTAAACTCCCCCATAAAGAGGAAGCGGTTAGCAGAATGGATTAAAAGCCAGAATCCTACAATATGTTGTTTACAGGAAACACACCTGAAGCGGGGAGATACATGCAGGTTAAAGGTAAAAGGTTGGAGCAAAATCTACTATGCTTCAGGTGAAGTCAAAAAAGCAGGGGTAGCCATCCTGATCTCAGATCAAGCTAAAGCAAAAATTGACCTAATTAAAAGAGATAAGGAAGGACACTATATCTTGCTAAAGGGTAGCATGGATAATGAAGCACTATCTATATTAAACATATATGCACCAAGTGGGGTAGCATCTAAATTCTTAAAAGAGAAACTAAGAGAATTGCAAGAAGAAATAGACAGTAAAACGATAATAGTGGGAGATCTCAATCTTGCACTCTCAGAATTAGATAAATCAAACCACAAAATAAATAAGAAAGAAGTCAAAGAGGTAAATAGAATACTAGAAAAGTTAGATATGATAGATCTCTGGAGAAAATGTAATGGAGACAGAAAGGAATATACTTTCTTTTCAGCAGTTCATGGAACCTATACAAAAATTGACCATATATTAGGACATAAAAACCTCAAACTCAAATGCAGTAAGGCAGAAATAGTAAATGCATCCTTTTCAGACCACGATGCAATGAAAATTACATTCAACAAAAAACCAGAGGGAAGTAGACCAAAAAATAATTGGAAACTAAATAATCTCATACTAAAGAATGATTGGGTGAAACAGCAAATCATAGACATAATTAATAACTTCACCCAAGAAAACGATAATAATGAGACATCATACCAAAATGTATGGGATGCAGCCAACGTGGTAATAAGGGGAAATTTCATATCTCTAGAGGCCTATTTGTATAAAATAGAGAAAGAGAAGATCAATGAATTGGGTTTGCAATTAAAAATGCTAGAAAAGGAACAAATTAAAAACCCCCAGTCAAACACTAAACTTGAAATTCTAAAAATAAAAGGTGAGAAATAAAATTGAAAGTAAAAAAACTATTGAATTGATTAATAAAACTAAGAGTTGGTTCTATGAAAAAACCAACAAAATAGACAAACCCTTAGTAAATCTGATTAAAAAAAGGAAAGAGGAAAATCAAATTGTTAGTCTTAAAAATGAAAAGGGAGAACTCGCCACTAACGAAGAGGAAATTAGAGCAATAATTAGGAGTTACTTTGCCCAACTTTATGCCAATAAATTCTACAACTTAAATGAAATAGAAAAATACCTCCAAAAATATAGCTTGCCCAAACCAACAGAGGAAGAAGTAAATATCCTAAACAGTCCCATCTCAGAAAAAGAAATAGAACAAACTATCAATCAACTCCCTAAGAAAAAATCCCCAGGACCAGATGGATTTACATGTGAATTCTACCAAACATTTAAAGAACAATTAACTCCAATGTTATATAAACTATTTGAAAAAATAGGGATTGAAGGAGTCCTACCAAACTCCTTTTATGACACAGACATGGTACTGATACCTAAACCAGGTAGGCTGAAAACAGAGAAAGAAAATTATAGACCAATCTCCCTAATGAATATTGATGCTAAAATCTTAAATAAAATATTAGCAAAAAGATTACAGAAAATCATCACCAGGATAATACACTATGACCAAGTAGGATTTATACCAGGAATGCAGGGCTGGTTCAATATTAGGAAAACTATTAGCATAATTGACTATATCAATAACCAAACAAACAAAAACCATATGATCATCTCAATAGATGCAGAAAAAGCATTTGATAAAATCCAACATCCATTCCTAATAAAAACACTTGAGAGCATAGGAATAAATGGACTTTTCCTTAAAATAGTCAGGAGCATATATTTAAAACCATCAGTAAGCATCATATGCAATGGGGAAAAACTGGAACCTTTCCCAGTAAGATCTGGAGTGAAGCAAGGTTGCCCACTATCACCATTATTATTTAATATCGTATTAGAAACACTAGCCTCGGCAATAAGAGTCGAGAAAGAAATTAAAGGAATTAGAGTAGGCAATGAGGAAACCAAACTATCACTCTTTGCAGATGATATGATGGTATACCTAGAGAACCCCAGAGATTCTACTAAAAAGCTATTGGAAATAATTCATAATTTTAGCAAAGTAGCTGGCTACAAAATAAATCCCCATAAATCCTCAGCATTTTTATACATCACCAACAAAACCCAACAGCAAGAGATACAAAGAGAAATTCCATTCAGAATAACTGTTGATACCATAAAATATTTGGGAATCTATCTACCAAAGGAAAGTCAGGAATTATATGAGCAAAATTATAAAAAAGTCTCCACACAAATAAAGTCAGACTTAAATAATTGGAAAAATATTAAGTGCTCTTGGATCGGCCGAGCGAACATAATAAAGATGACAATACTCCCTAAACTAATCTATTTATTTAGTGCTATACCAATCAGACTTCCAAGAAAATATTTTATTGATCTAGAAAAAATAACAACAAAATTCATATGGAACAATAAAAAGTCGAGAATCTCAAGGGAATTAATGAAAAAAAAAATCAAATGAAGGTGGCCTAGCTGTACCTGATCTAAAATTATATTATAAAGCAGCAGTCACCAAAACCATTTGGTATTGGCTAAGAAATAGATTAGTGGATCAGTGGAAAAGGCTAGGTTCACAAGACAGAATAGTCAATTATAGCAATCTAGTGTTTGACAAACCCAAAGCCCCTAACTTCTGGGAAAAGAATTCATTATTTGATAAAAACTGCTGGGATAATTGGAAATTAGTATGGCAGAAATTAGGCATGGACCCACACTGAACACCATATACCAAGATAAGATCAAAATGGGTCTATGACCTAGGCATAAAGAACGAGATTATAAATAAATTAGAGGAACATAGAATAGTTTATCTCTCAGACTTGTGGAGGAGAAAGAAATTTGTGACCAAAGATGAACTAGAGACCATTACTGATCACAAAATAGAAAATTTCGATTACATCAAATTAAAAAGCCTTTGTACAAATAAAACTAATGCAAACAAGATTAGAAGGGAAGTAACAAACTGGGAAAACATTTTCACAGTTAAAGGTTCTGATAAAGGCCTCATTTCCAAAATATATGGAGAACTGACTCAAATTTATAAGAAATCAAGCCATTCTCCAATTGATAAATGGTCAAAGGATATGAACAGACAATTTTCAGAGGATGCAATAACTATTACTACTCATATGAAAGAGTGTTCCAAATCATTATTGATCAGAGAAATGCAAATTAAGACAACTCTGAGATACCACTACACACCTGTCAGATTGGCTAAGATGACAGGAAAAAATAATGATGAATGTTGGAGGGGATGCGGGAAAACTGGGACACTATTGCATTGTTTGTGGAGTTGTGAACGAATCCAACCATTCTGGAGAGCAATCTGGAATTATGCCCAAAAAATTATCAAATTGTGCATACCCTTTGATCCAGCAGTGTTTCTATTTAGCTTATATCCCAAAGAAATACTAAAGAAGGGAAAGGGACCTGTATGTGCCAAAATGTTTGTAGCAGCCCTGTTTGTAGTGGCTAGAAACTGGAAAATGAATGGATGCCCATCAATTGGAGAATGGCTGGGTAAATTATGGTATATGAATGTTATGGAATATTATTGTTCTGTAAGAAATGACCAGCAGGATGAATACAGAGAGGACTGGCGAGACTTACATGAACTGATGCTAAGTGAAATGAGCAGAACCAGGAGATCATTATACACTTCGACAATGATGTTGTATGAGGACATATTTTGATGGAAGGGGATTTCTTTGACAAAGAGACCTGAGTTTCAATTGATAAATGACGGACAAAAGCAGCTACATCCAAAGAAAGAACACTGGGAAACGAATGTGAACTATCTGCATTTTTGTTTTTCTTCCCGGGTTATTTATACATTCTGAATCCAATTCTCCCTATGCAACAAGAGAACTGTTCGGTTCTGCAAACATATATTGTATCTAGGATATACTGCAACATATCCAACATATAAAGGACTGCTTGCCATCTAGGGGAGGGGGTGGAGGGAGGAAGGGAAAAAAATTGGAACAGAAACGAGTGTCAATATAAAGTAATTATTAAATAAAAATTTAAAAAAAATAAAATAAAATAAAATTGAGTTAAGTCCTCCATTTTCTTGTGTGCTAATCTATTTTTTTTTTTTGGTAAATATTTATCCATTTGATTTAGATCATCAGCTTTAATGCAAATAATTGAACAAACTATTTCCTAATAATTTATTTTATATTTTCTTCATTTGTTGTGAATTTTTATTTCACTTTTGATACTGATAGCTTTTTTTTTTAAATCAAGTCAGCTGACTAGGTATTTTTTTTCCTTAAGCTTCTACTTCAATTTATTGATATTTAATGCTGATATTGTCATTGTTTTTCTTTAAGTTTAATTAATCTCATCTTTTATTTTCAAATTTTCTGTAATGATGTTTAATTGGAAATTTAAATTTCTTGATTTTCTAGGGATTGTTTGAGTTGCATGCCTGGAGAATGTGCCTTGTTCTTTTGAATTATTTTTGTAAAGGGTAATTTTGAGGCATTTTTCCTCAAGTATCATTTTGACTGACTTCCAAAAATTAAGATATGTTATGCCATAAATATTTTTATTTTTTGATTTTTTCATTGATCCACATATTCTTTAAGTTATTTAGGCTCCAAATGCCTTTTAATCTGTTTCAAAAGACCTTTATTGAACATAATTTTTCTTGCATTGTGTAAATGAAGCCTGTAATGTTTCTGTTTTTCTTTATTTTTTGTAAGGTTTGAATGCCTTAATATATGGGTAGTTCTTGTGAAGATATCATATACAACTGACAGATTAATAGATAAATAGAAAGACAGTTAGATATATATTTAGATAGATAAAAAGATAGATTACCCTTCTGTAGAGGTCTGTCATACCTAAAGTTTCTGAAATTGTATTTAAATCTTTCATTTATTTTTTAATTTATATTTTGATTTATCTATATCTGATAGTTTTACTATCTATTTCTCCATGAAAGCCATTTAGATTTTACTTTAAGAATGTGGGTACTATGCCATTTAGTACATAATATTCAGTATTAATATTAATTCATTTTCTATGATTTCTTTTGGAAAAATATACTTTTCAATTTAAACAATTAGAAAAATATTAAGTGTTCTTGGATAAACTGAGTGAATATAATAAAGATGACAATATTACCTGAACTAATCTATTTATTTAGTGCTATACAAATCAGACTTCCAAGAAATTATTTTAATGACCTAGAAAAAATAACAAAATTCATATGGAAGAACAAAAGGTCGAGAATCTCAAGGGAATTAATGGGGAAAAAAAGCAAATGAAGGTGGCCTCACTGTACCTGATCTAAAACTATATTATAAAGCAGCAGTCGCCAAAACCATTTGATATTGGCTAAGAAAAAGATTAATTGATCAGTGGAATAGATGAGGTTCACAGGACAAAATAGTCAATAACTATAGCAATCTAGGGTTTGACAAACCCAAAGATCCCAACTTTTGGGATAAGAATTCACTATTTGACAAAAACTGCTGGGAAAACTGGAAATTAGTATGTTAGAAACTAAGCATGGACCCACACTTAACACCATACACCAAGATAAGATCAAAATGGGTCCATGATTTAGGCATAAAGAATGAGATCATAAATAAATTAGAAGAACATAGGATAGTTTATCTCTCAGACTTGAAAAGAGGAAGGAATTTGTGACCAAAGAAGAACTAAAGATCATTATTGATCACAAAATAGAAAATTTTTATTATATCAAGTTAAAAAGCCTTTGTACAAACAAAACTAAAGCAAACAAGATTAGAAGGGAAGCAATAAACTGGGAAAACATTTTTACAGCTAAAGGTTCTGATAAAGGCTTCATTTCCAAAATATATAGAGAATTGACTCTAATTTATCAGAAATCAAGTCATTCTCCAATTGATAAATGGTCAAAGGATATGAACAGACAATTTTCAGATGATGAAATTGAAACTATTTCTACTCATAAGAAAGGCTGTTCCAAATCACTATTGATCAGAGAAAAGCAAATTAAGACAGCTCTGAAATACTACTACACACTTGGCAGATTGGCTAAGATAACAGGAAAAGATAGTGACGAATGCTGGAAGGGATGCAGGAAAACTGGGACACTGATACACTGTTGGTGGAAATGTGAATGGATCCAACCGTTCTGGAGAACAATTTGGAACCATGCTCAAAAAGTTATCAAACTGTGCATACCCTTTGATCCAGTAGTATTACTATTGGGTTTATATCCCAAAGAGATCTTAAAGAAAGGAAACAGACCCCCATGTGCCAAAATATTTGTGGCAGCCCTTTTTGTAGTGGCTAGAAATTGGAAAATAAATGGATGTCCATCATTTGGAGAATGATTGGGTAAATTGTGGAATATGAATGTTATGGAATATTATTGTTCTGTAAAAAATGACCAGTAGGATGATTTCAGAAATCCCTGGAGAGACTTACATGAACTGATGCTGAGTGAAATGAGCAGAACCAGGAGATCATTATAGACTTCAACAACAATACTATATGAGGATATATTCTGATGGAAGTGGATATCTTCAACAAAGAGAAGATCCAATTCAGTTCCAACTGATCAATGATGGACAGAATTAGCTAAAAGAACCCCAAGAAGGAACACTGGGAAATGAATGTGGACTACTTGCATTTTTGTTTTCTTCCCAGGTTATTTTTACCTTCTGAATGCAATTTTTCTTGTGCAACAAGAGAACTGTATGGATCTCTACACATATATTGTATTTAAGATACATTTTAACATGTTTAAGATGTATAAGATTGCCTGCCATCTAGGAGAGAGAGTGGAGGGAGGGAAGGGAAAAGTTGGAACAGAAGTGAATGCAAGGGACAATGTTGAAAAATTACCTGTGCATATGTTCTGTCAATAAAAAGCTATAATAAAAAAAAGAAAATATACTTTTCATTTTTATCTGTTTTAATTAGATCTTTTTTGCAATAGCTCTTTCTGAAATTATGATTCTTTTGCTTACATTTTAAAATTGATCTGAAGCATAATAGATTTTATTCCAGACCCTTCTTTTAACTCTGTTTGCATCTTTCAATTTCAAGTGTTTCTTATAAACAACATCTTGAATTTTGCTTCCGAACACATTCTGCTCTCCTCTTTCATTTTATGAGGGAGTTAATCTCATTCATATTCAGTTATGATTATTGATTATCTATTTGCATTTATTCTTTTTCTTCTCTTGTACTTTTTTCTATTTGTTTCCAGCCTCCCTTTTAAGAGTTTTTGTTTAAGATTAGCCTCTCAATTAATATGCCTCCTGTCTTAATTCTTCCTTTTACTCTTTTAACTTTGCTATAACATTTCTTGATCCTTTGGGGTGTTATCTGATTCTGTTTTGCAGTTAAATTTCAGGTAACTTTTCTCTTGTAAGGTTTTGTAAATCTTGTTCCAAGCTATTCATTCTCTTTCCAAATATGTTTTCCATCCTCTAATTTCTTTTCCAAATTTTTTCCTTTAGTACTCTTATTTCGTTTTAAATTAATTTTTATCTTAAAAAAAACCTTGCTTACTCTTTACCAGCAATTGTAGTTGGCCTTGTTCTTAACCTCTTTTTCTTTGAAACTTTGCTTATGGATATTTTAGAAAAATTCTTTTCTTCTAGTTTTATGTTTTGAACAGGAAACTGTCATAATTGATCTTTATGAGATTTATTTGTTTGGGTGTTCAATCCTTTCAAAATTCTTTTTAAAACTATATTTCATTTTCCATCAATTAAATGTTAAAACAATTTTTTTTAACATTTGAGTTTTTTTTTAATTTTGAGTCCCAAATTCTATCCTTTTCTCCCTTTCCCCCCTCACAAGTTCTTCTGAATCAAATTGCCAGTAAATGGGATTTGAACTTGGGCCCCCTTGGCTCCAAGCAAACTTGCAAATCTGTAATTAGATATAGGTTATATATGTGCGATCATATAAACATTTCCATAGTAATAATTTGTGAACAAAAAGTTTCAAAAAGAAAAAGAATGAAAGAAAAAAAGTGAGAAATAGCATGCCTCAATCTGTAATCAAACAATATTAATTCTTTCTCTGGGTGTAGGTTTTTTGACATTAGTTTTTTGACATTGGCTTGAATCATTGTATGATTTGAGAATACTTAAATAATTCATAATTCATGCAATGTTGCATCATTTCATGTAAGTATTTCCAGATTTTTCTGAAATCATTCTACTTGTCATTTCTTATAACACCACAATATCCCATTACAATAATAAGCTATAGATTGCTTAGTCATTCCCCAAATGATGGACATGTCTTCAGGTTCTAATTCTTAGTCTTCACATAAAGAGCTGCTAGTACATATAGGTTCTTCCTCCTCCTCCCTTTTTATGCCTTTGAAATATAAGCTTAGCTGTGCTTTTGTTGGAATAAAGGGTATGCACAGTTTTTATAGCCTTTTGGGCATAGTTCCTAATAACTCTCCCAAATGGTTGAATCAATTTGCAACTCTAGCAACAGTACATTAATGTCCCAGTTATTCCATAATTCTCTACAACATTGATAATTTTCTTTTTCATCATATTTTAGTTATAAATTCTTAAAGCATACTTCTTAACTTTGGATAAAGCAAGCTCTTTCTACTTTCTACTTCTGGGTAGAATTGCTGGACTGAACTTTTGTACACTTGAGTCCTAGTTTCTTGTGGTTTTGATCTCAGAGGGATTTAAGCTACTAATACTTCCAAAGTATTGTGATTCAAAACAAGTCTAATCACTGATTTATTAATCTAAGTTCAATAATTTACTGATCTGATGTCTGATATATAAATCTGAATAAGATTCCTGTGTGCTTGTATGTGGTTATAATTTCCAGTAGACTGCTTCTGGTCTCAGACCGTATCAGACACCTCAGTAGTTCTTCAGGTTCAGTAACTCAGCTAAAGGCTGGGATTCTTATCCACTGCCTGCTTCAGAATAGGCTTAAAGCTAAATTTAGACAGCTTAGATTTTAGTGTATTTACTTCTGAGCAATTAGATTATGAGCTCCTTAAGGCTAAAAACTTTCTTTTGCCTTCTTTTGTATCCTAGAACGTGGTAAACAATAAATATTTATTGATTAACTAATTAGTTTTTCACTCACTACATAGCCAAGAACCTAAAAATAGCTTTTTATACTGAAATGTCACTCTGGGGCACAGGTCTGCTCCTTAGTCCAGACTCTGTGACTCAGAATTAGATATTAAAAAACAAAACTATCATGAAGTACCCTTTTTGACTCTTCATACAGTCTCAGTACCTATTGTACCCTTGGGTACAATAATTCTCTGCAAGGCATGAACCTGACCAGAACTGACCCCCAAAATCCATAGGTCTTTCTCTATCTCCCCATGTTCACATAATTTCAAAAAACAAACAAACAAATCTCACTGTGGTTTTTTTTTCTCAAATTACCTGATGAGAACTTGTTCCATTATATTTTCTGTGTTTGTCTGGAAGCATTGTATTGGAAAATCTGGGCTGTACATTTCATCCCGATACTCTGCCACTTTGATTCCATCTCTGTCTTTTTAAAAGATTAGATTCTTTTCTATTTTAAATCTACTTTTCAACAGGTAAAAATGTTTCAATATTCTTTATGCATCTATCTATCTATCAACTTTGCAAGGCATTTGGGATTAAGTGACTTGACCGGTATCACATACCTAGTAGGTGTCCAAAGCCAGACCTCCTGACTTCAGAGCCAGTGCTCTATCCATTGCACCATCTAACTATCCCCTTCAATACTTTTTAAAAGAAGAACAAAAGTGTTTGATGATGAAATTATTAATTTGTTTTACATACTATTATTTCTTAAAACCTAACAAGACAATATCAAACTGCTCAATTTGTGTCCCCTTCTTACCTCCTCCCCACCATGTCTAAATGGTCTAAATTAGACATAGGGATGGCATATTGAATGAAATGTTGGGCCTGGAGTTAGAAAGTCTTAAATTCAAATCTAGCATCAAATACACACACACACACACACACACACACAGTGCTTAAGAAAGATCTCTTTTCTTCCTTGCTTCCTTTTTCTGTCTGCATATTATTTATTGTTCTTTGGGGGTTGCTACTATAATACACTAAACTACCACTTATATCCCTTAAAATAAAACAAAAACATAAAAGTTTGTTATGTAAAAAAAAGTGAAAAACATTATTTAATCCATAAGTGAATTCTCCTTCCTAATAGAAAGATATACTACCAAAAAATAAGAATACTACTAATCTTTCCAAATATAGGACAATTAAGATATTCATGTATTTTGAGACAAATAGTGTCACATCAGTGCTTAAAGAGCAAACTTTGCAAGTTTGCTTGGAGTCAAGGAGACCCAAGTTCGTCTCATTTACTGGCAATTTGATTAAGAATCATTTAAATTCCCAGTGTCCTAGGCAGCTTTCTGTTTTTGTTTTTGTTTTTGTTTGTTTGTTTGTTTGTTTAGTGTTTTTTTTTTTTGGCAAGCAATTGGGGTTAAGTGTCACATAGCTAATTAAATTTTAATTTGAGACAGAATTTGAACTCAGGTCCTCCTCACTTTAAGGCTGGTACTTTATTCCCTGTGCCATGTAACTTCTCCTTCTAGGCAACTTCTAAGACTAACTTTTGGAGAAGATGATTACATGTAGTGAAGGGCATTTCCTAATCTAGGAGATCTCTATTTAAAAAAACAAATATACAGTTACTTAGCAACAATTTATTTCACACATAACATCATAACTTGAATCTCAGAAACGTCTACGAATTCTTGGTATAAAAGAATATATTAGTTAAGGAGCAAAAAGATTGTATCCCAAAATTGCAAGAATCAAATTAACAACTAAATATTAATTTAGTCATTATGAATAAGTAACCTGAAAGTGATGTAATATTAATATTGCCTTTATTTTAATAAGATGAAAATATTTATATAAAATGTGGCAATTTTTAGGGACACCATTTAAGCCCATTATGGTTCTACCTAATTGTCAATCCATTATTATCTCTCTTTAATACAATTAATTATGACTCCCAGACTAAGAAGGGAGTTGAACAATATCTTAAAAATAACTTGATGAAATGAACATAATGAAATTAAGCAATATTGCTTCATAAATCCTTATTAAACAGTCATTTCATTTTCCATTAATATGCTGCCTTTTTCAACTACAGAAATGAAACTTTTAACATGTAAGTTTTAAAAAAAAAATTAGTTCACAAACTCCAAAAAATGATGGAGATGAAAGGCTTTGAGTTTAAATAAAGAAATTGAAGAAAAATATTAGAAAAAGATAATACTTATCCATCCCTTATTCTCCTCCAGGCAAGATATATTGAGCATTAAAAACACTAAGGGGATAGATATGGCTGAATGACTTACTAGAATCCTGAAAGGAAAATTAAACAAGAAAAGCAAATTTAAAACAATTAGCTCTTGTGTAATACCAGGACTAATTTTTGTAAGAGATTTGAAAAAATTTTTAAATTATACAATATTAAATAAAACACAAGGTCATTCATTCAAAGGCACATAAATATTAATATTTTCTTGCCATAGAAGGAAGAAGAAAATAGATATATTCAGAACACATGTTTAGTAGACTAAATACCTGTAGAAAAACTTTTAGAACAAGCATACATCATTTCACCAAGTAATAATAAAAACTGATACCAGGGACTTGTTATTAGACTTGTTGAATGCAACTAAAAATAATCTACCTAAGATAGAGCCTAGGAAAGAGCTAATATTCCAAGATGGAATCAAAAGTCCTCCATGTACAATATCTACATGAACTCAGACAAATATATGTTAGCAAAGAAGTATCAAAGAAATAAAGGAGTTTATGATATTTAGGTCTTTGCTATTAGCAATTATAAAATGGTTATTGTTAAGAAGCTTAGATTTAGTGATTGATGCAGATGATCCAAGAAAATGGTTAAAATTGTAAAACTCATAGCTGCAGAGTACAAAAAATTTGCTAACTACTTTATACTTAGCAAAATATGACCTAAAGGCTAATTATATTTCAGAAGCTATCTTTAATGAAATGACATATGAGAAATTCCCATACTAAAAATCTCCATGATAAATCAACCAAGCATTATTATTGCCCAGGTGTAAGACAGATTCACAAAACTTACAAATATTTGTGAATCAAATGCATATATGTAATTTAGACAAAAATATTTTTAAAGGGAGAAGAGACCAAGACTATATTTCAATCCTATTATACTATCTAATACAATAACTTTATTAAAGATTATTTCACCGAACTAATAAAATGTTTTTATTACTTTTTATCCTACCATGAAAATTACTTAATTTGGCCACTAAAGCAATAGTTCATAGAATGTTAAATATATTTTTAAAAAATAAGAACAGGATACAGACTTGCCCCATGACAATTTCTATCTAAATCTAAATTTCATTGTAAAGAATGTGGAGAAGAGCATATACTGCTCTTGTTATGGCAACTACTACCTTCACCATCACTATTATCATTACTGCTTACTATTCCTGTTGTTGATGCTGTTATTACTGTAGAATATTAAAAATTGCCATTTTACTGATGTATATGATATCATAATTATAATGATAAGGTTGAGGAAGAAAGATGGAACTGTATAAGAATATTCCTAAGCATATGTTTCGATATCACCTTGAGAAAAACATGAGAAAATGTTTGAAAACATCAAGAAAGGCATTGGAAGATTATACCAATAGCTAGTTATCAAAAGGTAGAAAACGTAAACATCTTTTCAATTAAAGGTGTCAGTAGCAACAAAAAAAAAATATCATTGGTAATGGAATCTAGAAAATAAACATATTTGGAAAATTTTCATACCTTACTTAACAACTGAAAGCAAAAGCAAAATATTAAGATGTTATAAGAACAAAACATTGAAAGAAATAACACCACAAATTAAAAACCAAACAGAAACTAATAAACAAAGAAAGGAGGTAAAAGGGGGATATGAAATATTGCTGGTCATCTATATGTTTAGAGGAATTCCAATAAAACGAAAATAAAAACTAGTTTAAAAGGACAAACTGTTTCCAATAAAGGAAAAAGTGACTGAAACGCAGGCTTCTTAGGAAAACTATAAAGTAGTACGGATGAGTAAGATCTGTAATTATTGGATAAAACAATTCACATTTCATGAATTACTAGTAAAGTACTTAACTAGATTTCTTTCTGAAGCAAACCTAAATCTTTCTTAACAGTCCACCTCCAAGTTTTAACCAATTATGTGTTTATATTGAATAGCAAACATTTATATTTACCAAAAAAAAAAAAAAAAACCAACAAATGTTTCCAAAAATAAGCAAAAAACTGGGGGAAGGGAGATAGAATATTACAGACAGCTTCTCAGATAAAGGTCTCATATCTCAAACTTTGTCAAATCTATAAAAACACAAGTCATTCCCAAATTGATAAAATGGTCAAAGGATATGAACAGGCAGTTTTTCAACAAAGAAACAATTTATAGATGAAAAAATGCTCTAAATCATTATTGATTAGAGAAATGCAAATTAAAACAACTTTGAGATATCATTTTACGCCTACCAAATGGCTAAAAGGATTGAAAGGAAATGCAACAGGGGATATAGAAAAATTGGGATATTACTTCATTGTTGGTGGAATCATGAATTAATCCAACCATTTTGAACAGCAATCTGGAATTATGCACCGTTATCAAACTGCCTAACCCTTTGACCTAGTAATACCACAAATTAGTCTATTTCCAAAGCTGATTAGGAAAAAGGGAAAAGAATCTATAATTTAAAAATGTTTGTAGCTGTCCTCCTTTTGGGACAATGAACTAAAAATTGCTGGGATGTTTATGAATTGGAAAATGGCTAAACAAGTTGTGGTATATAATTGTGATAGAATATTGTTGTGCTATAAAAAATGATAAGTTCAATGATCTTAGGGGAAAAATGGAGAGACTTGCACAAAATAATGAAGAATGAAATGAACAGAACCAAGAGAACATTGAATTTAGTAACAGTAATATTGTTTTAAGAAAAACTTTGAGTTAATACGTCATTTTGACTATGACAAATACCCAAATTAACTAAAAAGGGCTTGGGAAAATAGATATTGTATGCATTCAGAGAAAAAAATGATAAATAGGAGGATGTCTAGAATAATTTTACATATATGTGTGTATACATATACTTTTTTTCTATTTAATGGTATCCATCTCTAGGGCAGGTAGGGAAGAAAAGAGGTTGGGAAAGTAAAAAATACATCATAATTTTATTATATTTTAAAAAACAGCAAGTTGCACATGTGTAATCATCTTTTTTTACTATACTATGTTATAGAAATATTTGTTTTATTCCATGAACTAAAAATATTTTTTAAAAATGAATAGGAATAAAAGATTTAATCAAGGAATTAAATGACAGGAAGAGGATTTGGAATGATTAAAAGAGCAAGGAATGATTGTAGATACCCAGTGTTCCACTGGTGCCTTTAGAATATCAGGAGAAAGTGAGAGAAGCTTCCAGCACATTAGGTAGTCTCTCTGTGATGAACTTTTGGGAGATCATGGGAACTAAGTAGGGCAACATGCTGTTTTGAAAACTTCTCTGCCAAAGAACTTAGGAATAATGAAATGGGACATAATACCAGTATGAATGGGGCATTCACAGGGCTGAAAAAGAGCAATTGGCATCAATACTGGCCAAAGTCTGACTCTATTGAAGTCACCAGAAACAGATTAAAGCTAATGAAAAGTAAATTACACAGCATGAGAGAAAAATAAGAAAGCTTGATGTCCAACTATTTGGGAAGACACTATCAAGGAAAGACTCTGGAAAAAAGCCTGATATTGCCAAAGATCTCAGCAGAAAGAAAATTCAGTTAAAGTTGTTGACCACAAGTAGATAAACCAAGAAGAAAGATGTTATTAACAAAATAAAATATTTCCTCCAGCTCAGCTAAATTAGTCTAAATATCTCTGAATAAGTATTGAATACCAAAGATGATTTAATACCTGATAAGACAGAGAAGCAAATGAATTATCAAGAGAGCATGTAACCACAAAGAAGATGTAGCTAAGTGAAACAAAAGAGAAATAAGAATTTGAAAATAATTTTTGGCATGAACAGCAGAAATAATTTTTAGGGGGGAAAACATTGATTTTGTGCTAGTGAGTTTTTCCAAAGAACAAAAAAGAACAATTGATTGGGAATACAGATACAAATAAATGAAGGACTATCTTGAAGAAAAAAAAGCAAAGGGGAATCAATTTTGTAAATGCTCTCTATACAAAAAAAAACATTTTATTCTCAAAACAAAGCCTTCTCAATTGAAATGTAGGTTTATAAGTTTATCAGAGACAAAATATCTGAATACCATAATTAAAGAAATGATACAAGAAAGTTGTCCCAAACTTCTGAACTGGGAAAAACAAAACAGTCTATGCTGTGAGAAAGGGTCTAAAATAAGAATCATCTACAGAGATTTTGTACCTCTACCTCTGACAGAGTGATAATTGAGAGAATCTTGCTTCAGTAGAAGAGGAATCAAAACTCCTAGGGACAGCTGACACCAACAAAAGTGAAAGGACATGAAAACAGAAAGGACATTTCATGGTAAGTGAGAAGTGGAATGGACGATAGGAAGAATGATCACTGAAAGGGCAAGCAGTAATGATGGGCACAATCAGGGACTTAGAAAAAAATTACCATAGGGCAACATACCTATACTAGCAATCTCCTCTAGAAATTGGTATTTCTGAGAGTGAGGTGCAACAAAATAAAAATGGGACAGGAGGCAAGATCTACAAAACAATATGAAATTGTTTAGAAAAGGGAACTCAAAATAGGAATCATATAAGCTTTCATTCCATGAGGAAAACAGAAACTAAGGAAAGATTGAATAAGTATAAGGCTCATCAATCAAAGAACAAAAGTCTAGAACTGACATAAAGGAAAGATAAATAATGAAGAGAATGAGGCAAAGAACTTCTTTTTTTTTTTAGAAAAATGATTAAATAAATGAAATAAATTAACAAACAACAAACTAAAGGGGAAGAGAATTTTAATTAACTTATTAACTAAGAAAAAAGGAGGTGAAAATTTATACTGCTAAGAAAAAAGGAAGAAAAGAAGAAGTAATAAGTTAAACAGAACTCTGAAACTAGGAAAAAGAGAATGGAGGGTGGCGAATGTATAGGGGAAAGAGTTTATGGGAATAGGATTGTTTTAAAGTAGATGAAATTAATGTAACTAAATAGACAAAGTACTGTATTTACTAATGAAAAGGGGGAGAAATCTTGATACAAAGAAAAATCTTCACAATCTAATTCTCAAAACAAGGAGAATTTTTTTTAAACAAATGAATTACAGATTGGATAAGAAAAGAAAACCCCACTATCTCTTGGGTGTGAGAAACACACTTAACAAACAAAGACATGCAAACGATCAAAATGAGAAATCAAAACAAAACTGAAATAAGGTAAATTTGATAAAGCAGGAGTTGGAATCATGCTATCAAACAAAAAGGCAAAATTTCACCATATAAAAAGAGATTAACAAGAATACATTATGGTGAAAGGAAATATGGACAACAAACTAATATCAATATTAAATTTATATTCAAATATCTTAGCATAAAAATAACAGGATATTTTAATGTCCCTTGCTTAGTTTGGGATAACTCTTAACAGAAAGATAAACAAAAGGGAAGATATAAGGACTTCCTACATTTTTTTTGTGCTTCGCACAAAGTTTGTGACTTTTGTTTGACTAAAACAAAGTCAAAGGTCTTAGTGTAGTCAATGAAGTAGTAGGTTGTTGGTTTATTTATTTATTTATTTTTTCCTTTCTGAAATGCCCTTGCTTTCTCCATTAACCAAGGGATGTTGGCTATTTGGTTGCTAGTTCTCTGCCTACTTGAAAACCAACCTGATCTTTTGTGATTCTTTATTCAGATACTGCTGAAGCCCAGCTTAAAGAATCTGAAGCATAACTTTGCTGGTTTATGAAGACACAATTGTTTGTAATTTGAACATTCTTTGGTGCTGCCCTTCTTTAGAAGCAAAAATTGATTTTTTCTAATCCAATCCAGCAAAAAAAAATGCTGAATTTTGCAAATTTGCTAGCATATTGAATGCAACACTTGAAGAGAATTATCTTATAAGAGTTTAAATAACTCAGTTGGATTTCCATCACCTCCACTAGCCTTAGTGCTAACAATGCTTCCAAAAGACCTGTTGGACTTCATTTTCTAAGACATCTGGCTCTAGATCAGTAACCAAACCATTGTGGTCATCAGTGACATTAAGATCTTTCTCATATAGTTCTTCTATATATTCTTGCCACTTCATCTTAATCTCATCTACTTGTATTTAAGTTCTTAACATTTCTGTCTTTTATCATGCCCATTTTTGTATGAAACATTTCCTTCCTTTTCTAATTTTCTTGAAAACATCTCTTGTCTTTTCAATTATATTTTTCCTTCCATTTTTTGCATTGTTTTAAGAAAACCTTTGAGCAAAAAGTTATTTTGTCTATTCTAAATTCTCCAACTAATTTTTAAAGGAATGCTATCTGCATTCAGAGAAAGAACTGATAAATATATGTATAGAATAATTTTACTATTTGTGTATGTGTGTAACATGCACATACACACATTATTTGTCTCATGATAGCCTTCTCTAGGGTGGGAATGAGGAAGGAAGAAAAAAGAAAAAAAATAAATTTTCATAGTAATTTTTTGTATACTTGAAAAGTTTAGCAAGTGCATGATAGATTTTCAGTTTCATGTGCAATCATCTTTTTTATTGTATTATGTCATGGAAATATTTTTAATGCTATAAATTAAAAACAAAACAAATGTTAAAAAATATGCATTCTTTAAGGACAAAAATGACATATTTTACAATACCTTGGCTAAAGTAGATGCTCCATGAATGAAGGAAGATCTAAATAAAATAAAGTTTAAGAAAAAGAAATTACCTTCCTAACCTCTGCTACTATCCAATCTAATTTTTATTGGAAAACAATCATATTGCTGATGAACCATTTGCTTCATCTTCAAAACAATATACAAATGTAAAGTGCCCTTTTTCTCATGCTCTTTAATATCCTGTTTCTTGTAAATGACTTTCAAACTCATTATGTATCATGTTATCTTTGAAAAATAGCTTACATCTTAATAACCAAGCCTCTTTCTACACACTTAGTATTGTATTTTTAAAATTTTAATTCTGATGTTTGCTTTAAACCTTAAAGTAGTATTCTCATTCATGGGTGAGCAAATAAGTTAATTTATTGCAAAACATAAATTTTAAGGAATAATATTAAATTATTGTCTTTTAAACTTTATAATTGAATTATCAACCATTTATATGATATAAGGTTCCATTGTAAAAGTTCTGCCTGATTGGAAGATTTTTTTTTTAATGTAACAACTATAAAATATTGGTTCTTTCATTTTTGTCTCTGGGAACCAACCAATCTGGTACTTCATAAATGCTTGTCAGAAGAAGGGAGAAAGGAAGAACGAAGAAAGATACAAGTACCACAAATACAATTTTTACATAAGTACTGAGACCAAAAAAAGTTGAAATTTACTAATTACTTTTGACAATGGTCAGATAAATGGCTTATAACAAAAATGCAATTTGGAATTTCTTTATATCCCTACCCATGTCTTTGAACCCCATGTTATTCTACCAAAATACCAACTTTCTGAGTATATAATATCTATCAACTAAAAAATACTTCCAATATCAAAATTATTTATTTAAGCTCATCAGTAGATACAATTAAAATTACCAGTAACATCCTTTTATGCTATAATTCATCTTAATTTGCCTGATATAAAAATAAAGAACATTTCTCATTCTTAAACATAAATATCTACATACATCTAAATATATTGATGGAGGTGGATGGAAGTAATTCATACTTCTAGAAGCAAATACTGGCACCAAAATCTACAACTCATGATTTGGGATTTTTTGTGTTCCTATAAACAATGGCTCATTTTCCTCCAGTCCAAAACTAATTTCTTCAACTATAGGAGCAATTTTGTTTAGCTGATTAATGCTGGGACCAAAAAGGTAATGATTATGGACCATGTAATAATTAAGAATGAAGAAGCAGTTACTGTGATAGAAGAGAAAGATTAACTTTGTCATTTCTCCAAGAGTGAGGAGGGAATGAAAGAGGCATAAGCAGTTAAGTCTACTCATAAGCACAAAAAACCACACTAATTATTTTAATTTTATAAGCTTTCTAGTGATCTGGAAAGCCTTTTAAAACTTCATGTACTTTCTTTTTTTAACAGCTTAATTGTATTTAATTTTCAGAAGACACAATTGTTCACAATTAATCCAATTGGCTGCAGAACATCTTTTAATTTTCAAGGGGAAAAAAGTCTTTAACACAATGCTGCGTTTATCTGCAAAGCTCAAATATGCTATTGAGTGCAGAGCCAAAATTTTGGAAATACAAAAATTGTTTTTGTTAATTGCATTAATCATGTGAATTCCATGGAGGGAGCAGGAGAACAGCAACTTAACACCATAAAAAGGGAGGAATCAAGGCTTTGAAAAAGACAGTAGAGAATTTTCTGGGGAGCCAATACATTTGATGATAGAATGTGAATAGTCTGCAACTAATAGACTAATGCAGGTGTATGTAAAGGTGTTTCCTTGTGTTTTCTTAACCATGAAACATTGAGTTTTGCATAATTTCAGTAATGAAACAAATTCTCAAGAAACCATTAAGGATGTCATTTAAAATGCCAATTAGGACCTTCATTGTCTCTTCCACAATATTCCAAAAATAGACTATATATGAAAAAAGGACCTTCCACCAACAACCTTCCATCTTAAATCAGCTAAACAGATACTACAAAGAGTGCTAGACAAAGGTTGCTTAATTTCTAACTGTTGTGGAGTGAAGATGAGTTCATGCTCATTCTTAAAAAAAGGGAGGAAGGGATTTGTGGAATTGCGATTTAGAATAAATTTTGCTTTGTAAATGTTTCATTTAGAACTCAAATTTCATCTTCAATTCAAATGTCAGGGATGAATGGAGGAAGCTAGCTCCTTCAAGCTTCATCTAAGTGCAGGAGTATGTCAGAGCTGGATCAAATAATTTCATGAGTTTATTGTTAAATTTTTAGTGTGGATATTTACACTTCACGAACAGGGAAATGCTGAAAGTCAGGACTTGATTTGCTATTTTATTGATTGTCTAGACTTAAAGTTAAGGAAAATGGTAATAATGCATATTAACTTTAAAAGTGTGTGGGCTGATATCTTTCACTTACCTTTGGAAAAGGATGGGGGTCTGGTGTCTTTCTAACTACAGGATTCTCCATCATTCCAGATACTTATCAATTCAGAACTCACTAGTTACAGTCTAGTCAGAATGAAGTAGAAGAGCCAGCTAAATGGTGCAGTGGATAGAGCATCAACCCTGAAATCTGGAGAACCTGAGTGCAAATCTTATCTCAAATACTTAACACTTCCTAGCTGTGTGACCCTGGGCAAGTCATTTAACCCCAATTGCCTCAGGGGGACAAAAGAATGAAGTAGGAATTTTAATGACATTTGCTCTTTGTTTTGAGACTGAGGAGGAACTCAATGGTGTAATAGAGTTCAAATCTAGCTTCAGATATTTATTAAGTGTGTCATAAAGGTGAAGTTTCTTAACGCTGTTTATTTTAGTTCCCCCAACTGTAAAATGACCTGAAGAAGGAAATTGCAAACCACTTTAGTATCTTTGCCAACAAACCCCAAGTGGAGTCACAAAGAGTTAGACACAAATGAAATGACTGAACAACAACAAAAAGGGAAGGAATAGGCTGAACTAACATGATCCTTCTTTGTAGTAGAAGAGGGAATGCTTAAAAATTGGCTTAAGAGTGGGGGGAGATGAGCCTGGATAGTTCATAAAGTGATAAAATCGTTACCATTTTAAAAAGAATAAAATATATTTTATTTTAAAAGTCAAAGAATGAAAAGAGGAAATAATTCAATCAATATTATTTACTGTTATTTAGGAAGCTGGAAAGGAAACTCATGAAGGATTTCTCATGGCTAAATCCAATACCTCACATATAGATATGGCTATAGGATGGAAAACTAGGAGAGGCAGAGCGATTTTGAGGAAGCCTGGAGAAATGAAGAGTTAATGGTAGTTACAATACTCTTTACATTTCTTCATCTTTTAAAATAACCCCTCAGATTGGAATCTTGTTAATTAAAATTTCATATCCATATTCATTTTGTATACTTTGCCCTGTAAGATTTGGTGACTTCTTTCTCAGATATATGGCTATACATAAACATTTTCTTTCTCTTGTATAGGATACACGTGCAGAGGGACAAAGAACTTGAGATTTTATTGTGAGAGGCAATGGAAGACCACTGCTCTCAACCACATACACACACATACATACACTTGCATAAGCACACACACACTTTTTTTTTGTTTTGTTTTTTTGTTTTTTGCTTATGGCTATTTTCCTTCTCAATTAAAGTGGAGGTCTCAGATCATAGTCGTCAAGAGCAGAAGCAGTTGTGGTGGTTTTGCTGACTGTGACTGTCTTAGCCACATCTTTATAACAAGTCATACTGACAGAAGTGCTATTGAATTTTAAGTGAAAAGATTTTTTTAATTGTTTCTATTTTGCAATTAGGATATTTCCTATAGGCATAGTAAAAAATTACACCCGAAATAATTTGAAGAACTGTATCATAGCCAGCCAAGCAGTATAGTATAAGATTATGTAAATATCAGAATATCACCCAGACTATTAGAATACCATCAAGATCCGAAGCCCAGGAAGATACAAATTTCTGTATTTGTTTACCATGGGTGCTAACTTATTGGGGAATGTAATGCTAACATCATGGATTCTGATGTTTAGTGAGCCCAGATGTCTAGTGAGATCATATGAACGCAATAATTTTTCTTGCTTTCTTTCCTTCCTTCCTTCTTTCTCTCTTTCTTCCTTTCCTCTTTTTTTCTTTCTTCTTTCCTTTTTCTTTCTTCCTATCTTCCTTCTTTTTATTTTTTCTCTATTTTTCTATCTTCCTCCTTTCCTTTTATTTCTTTATTTCCTTCCTTCTTTTCTTTCTTTCCTTCTTTCTTTTTTCTCAGTCAACTTCATATATGTTCATGCCTATCTAAAGCTATTATTCTATACAAAGCTTGTTTTTGTGCTAAACAGACCAAGAAATTTGTAAATATCTATTCCAGCTCTTTATTTCTTACATAAATATTGCCACAGCTTTTAATCTCTTTTAAAATTATATTTATAAACTTAAGCATCTATAATGGAAATCATTAACTGATTGTCTATTTCTCTCCTGGAATGAAATTTTGTAATTCTCATAAGATAAAAAGTCCTTTCTTTTGATTTGGTATTAAGGAAAAAAAAGAGATTTTTCATACTGAAGGCATAACAGGGGAATTTGTTTCTGAGATTTTATTCGGAGTTGTTAATCTTTTTGGAAATGTAAAATGTTAAATTTGTCCATCTGCCCTGTTATTGTAAGTGTATAATATATATCAAAGTAATTCTGTCATTTGCAGGAATTTTACTAACACTAAGACTGAAATTGGAGAAATAACTCTCAGTAAAAACATACAGGGAGCATTTAAGTTGATGCTTGTTACCAACTTGATCTCTTTTGCCTTAATTACAGTGACTGAAGGGAAAGAAGCTGAGGAAAGATAGTTCATACAAAAAGATGGTAGATATGCTTTCTTATAGAAAACTCTTCCTCCCTCAGGGTGATGACAATAAGATATCACATTTTCAATCAGATTGTCACCTATCTCCAGTCTGGAGACAGGTTCCCAGACTAAGTGATGTGTAATAACCCTTTGTCTGTCCCTAAAACAGCCACTACCAACATGACAAATATTGATGAGGAAAATGAGAGGTACTAGGGTTATGCAAAGTAATATGAAGGGATTTTTCAAAAGCTGATTTTATTTCAAAGCAATTACTAAAGGAACAAAAAAGTAACATCACTTTTTTATTTCCTTACAGATTCAAACATTTATTATAGTATGAGACAAACTTATTGATGCAATTCAAGTCAAACATAGGGCCTACTCTCACAGCATCATGGAAATAAATAATCCTTGTTCTTGGACTTCGGCACACATTTTTGAGTCATTCTGTTAAACTCATTCCACATATCCAAAAGAAACATGTTTTAAAAAACCTCCTCACAAATAATATTTCCAATAAAGACTTTTTCTCACATTTAAAAATAATTCAGATCTTTTTTTATCAAAGACAACTTATTCAGCTATTGCTATATTACCATGTTATTATACGTATCTCAGAAAACATAGTATTACTGATACATCCATTGACCATTATGTATAATTGTCTATACCTTGTAAACATTTTTTAAAAAATCTCTACTTTGCTCAAATAGTACCCCAAACAATTCAGATTAAGTTGTTGTCTAATAATTATTCCCAGTGATAACAATGCTCTGCTAGAAAGTGATGCTGAAACACATGGTAAAAATTCTTTGGAGCATTTTTTTGTAGCTAAATCATATACCCATTTTTTATGCTTTTCCTAAGTCTTGTTTTATACATCTTTAATTACATATTTCTTATCATAAGAAGTATTTTCCCTATATATCAACCACAATTAATATAATTAACTAGATGCTCTAAGTTTTAACACCTTTATAAAGTGATAATATATCTTTGATTGAGCTGCAAAACCAATTAAATATATAATATTCATAGATGCGAAAATTTCCTAGATACCCTATTGACCAAAAGCATAAACTACATGGAAATAATCTCTTATTTCCCCTGAAATAATTTCCAACAATTTGGGAAAAAGAGAAGTAATTCTGGTCATTAGATAAAATTAGAGGAATAAGTGTATTGATATGAGTTCAAAGAATTAGATATTTTTAGGTAGGTCAAACAAGGAGACTCCCACAGAAACATCTCAGCAACTGCTTTGAATCCAAACTTCAGAAACAATTTTAGGCACATGGTACAGCTAGGTGGTGCAGTGGATAGACTGCTAAATCTGACTTCAGGAAGACTCGTTTTTTCTGAGTTCAAATCTGGCCTCAGACACTTACTATGATCCTGGGCACTTTTTACCCTGTTTGTTTCAGTTCATCATCTGTAAAATGAATTGCAGAAGGAAATAGTAAATTAGTCTAGAATCTTTGCCAAAAAAAATTTCAAAGGGTTCACAGAGTGAAACCTCAGCTGAAACAAATGAAAAACAATCAGAGGGAGAAGGCAGAGCAAGGGTAAAAGGGGAGATATGAAGTGAATTTTGAAGGACTTCAAAGAGAAGGTCACTCTCTTTCTCATTCTTTTGTTGTGCAAATCATCAACGAGACTATGCCAGGAAAAAAATTCATCTAGTCAGGATTTGAGAGAGAACAAATTAGACCTGGAGGAAATGCAGCTTCATGATAATTCCATGAAGGAAGAAAAAGATATCAGCTAAACAAGAGCTGTGAATTTTTTTGATTTGCATCTGCTCTCTAAGCTTGAGCCCAATTTCACTGGATTCTGCATGCACTTATGAGAGAATTTGTTCCAGACACAGAAAGAAGAAAGATGGAGAAATATACTCATATTTTGATCTTTGCTGTTTCTCCCATATAAACAAGAAATTTTATGTTTCTGATCAGCAGAAGCTTCTTCCTTTTGACTCTCTCAGAGCTAAGGCTCTAAGATTGGTTGTCAACTCCAGTCAGGAGATATGAGAAGACTTTCCTGTTTTTAATAAGAAATTCTTCCTCACTCAGCCTTTACTTTAGTAAACTGATCCATGTCCTCTTAAGGTAACCAGTCTTTTGTCACTTTCTATGCTCCAGAAATATTATGTCTATGGACAAATGGGCGAATGCAGTCAGACACATTTGTAGCCACCATTCATTATCTTGATGGCTTCTTCAGAGCAATTAAAGTATTGAAGCTTCCTACCCTTTCTAGAGTAAACAAAATCTGTTTTTCATCTAAAAACTATTTTTGTAGAGGGTATTACTATATCTCCAGAATCCTAGATTTGTAACCTCTTCATTACTCTTGACATTTCCTTCTCTTCTTTCATTCCACATATTTAATTGATTGTCAGTGTTCTACTTTTATATTTCTTCCATTTATCTTCTCACTACTCATACAGCCACCACCTTACATCTAGTTCCAAATCATTTCTCACTAGTTTTATTTTTTTTATTTTTATTTTTTAACAATAATTTTATTTTATTTTTCTTTATTAAAGCTTTTTATTTTTCAAAACATATGCATGGAAATCAACATTAGCCCCTGTAAAACCTTGTGTTTCAATTTTCCTCTCCTTCCCCCACCCCCATCCCTAAATGGCAAGTAGTCCAATATATGTTAAACATAGTAGAAATATATGTTAAATCCAATATATGCATACATATTTAAACAATTATGTTGCTACACAAGAAAAATCAGATCAAACCAGAAAAAAAGAAACAAAATAAAATGCAAGCAAACAACAACAAAAAGAGTGAAAATGTCATGCTATGAATCACACTCATTTCCCACAATCCTTTCCCCAAGGTCTCACCAATTTTATTGCAATGGTTCTTCACACTATTCTTTATGCCTCAAGTATTTCCCAGATCCAATCCATCCTTTACAAAGTTGCTAAAATTATATTACTTAAACACAGATCTGACTATCATATCTTCCTATTCAGAAAATCCCTGGGCATCCAAGGATAATATATGAATACCTAATATATGAATACCCTTTTTAAAAATGAATGTTTTTTGATACCTTTTTTGACATGTCTAGATAGAGGGTTAAGAAATCACTTTGGCAGATAAATGAATGAACTGGAATGAGGAGACAACTGTAGCAAGAATATCTACCAAAAGAGTATTGCTGTAGTCCAAGCTAGAGGTGAGAAGAGCCCGTGTCAAAGTGATAGTAGTATCAGAGAAAAGGGAGCATATACAAGAGGTGTTGCAGATGTAGAAATGACAGGCCATCACCATTGATTACATATGATGAATGAGAAACTGAGAAGTAGAGGATGAGACCTAGATTCCAAGAGTGGGTGACTAGAAAAAAATGGTTGTATTCTGAACAGTGATAGGGAAATTAGGGAAAAAAGGGGTTTGGGCATAGGGTAGAGGAAGAAAATAATTAATATAGTTTTGAACATGTGTTTAAGATGTCTATAGAAAACCAATTTGATATGTCTAAAGAATAGTTATAGATGTGCAAAAGAAGTGGAGAAAGAGGTTAGGATTGTAGGAATAGATGTAAGAATTATAAGTACAGAGATAATTGAAATCATGGAAGCTAATAAGATCACTAAGTAAGCACAGTTGGTGATAATACATACCTAGAGCTTGAGAGAAAGACTAGAATTACATATACATACATATAATATATACACATACATATACACAGATGATTTCCATCTGCATAGAAATAATCATTAAGCCAGTGGGAGCTGATGAGATCTTCAAGTGAAATTGTAAAAATCAATTAGAGGGTTTAGAACCAAATCGGCAAGAATGCTGAAAGTTTTTGGTATGATGTGAATGAAAAATAATACAAAGAAAGATTATTTGGACAGATAACCAGGAAAGAATAGTCCTATGCAAATCTAGAGAGGAGAGTTTTAAAAAAAAAAAAGAAGATGATAAAGTGTTGAATGCTATGGAACAAGAATTTGATCAAGGGCCCTTAAATTTTGGAATTAAGAGATGACTGCTAACTCTGAAGTCCAGATTCACCCTCATTGGATAAAGATGCATTTCTAAACCAATCATTAACTTAACCATTCAAGAAAATGTGCCACAATAGTAAACTGCTTCAGTAAGTCAGTAAATATTTGTATTTCTCTTTTTCTTTTCCCAAAAGCAGTTGCTTACTCTCTATCTCTGTATCATATTATGTGTGTGTGTACATATATATGTATTTACATATATGTATTACATATATCCCTAATGTCTAGGCTTAAACAAATATCAAAATTATTGATTGTATAATTAATTAATCATTTGATCATCAAGACCACAAAGCTATAAATAATTCTTTATGCTGTTTTAGTTGTGAAAAAGATCATAACCAGTCACTTAAATCATCACTATAACTGCAGATGATTTCTCTTTATTTCTGGAAACATAATTCTACCATTCAGTATACTCAGAATATCAAAGAAAATCCTTAGCAATTCTATTCATATTTTTAATCAAGATGAGTTAAATTCAGAATCTCAGGAAACTAATTATTTTAGATCTTGGTGTCTAATCATAATATTTAACTAATAATAATAGCTAATGTGGAATTTTAAGGTTTGATAAGTCCTTTACAAATATCATTTCATTTTATCTTCACAAAAACCCTGAAAGGTAAATGCTATTAATATTCCTTTTTCACTGATGATGAAACTGAGGCAGACAGAAGTTAAGTGATTTGCACAGGTTTTCAGAGCTAGAAAATATAATAATGTCTGACTTCATATCAAGTGTTTTATTCATGTTGTACCAGCTGACTGACTCTAAATTGTAATAATAAAAGATCTCCAGTCTATTCAAAGCTTTATCTTTGTAATGGTTTCATAATAACATGAGTTAAAAATTTCTATCAGGAAAGAAAATTTTCTATAACTCCTTTCTCTCTTCTGCCAACCTATATTTTAATATTCCACCTAATTCTTGAATATGTAGCAACCGTATTTTTAGTCTCTATGGGAGATTTTTAAAAAGCAATTATTATATTTACAAATATAATAATTCCCATGGTTTTGTAAGCCAAGGGAATAATTTAGGAATTCTAAAACTAACATAAAACAATGCACTAGTTCTCACCTGCTCAAGCTCCAGGGACCATAACCTTGTTTATTGGGATTCCATTGTTAGTTAATCAATTTCTCTCTGTCTCCTTCAATTAATGAAATAACTCTTTCACAGTCTTTGCATTCTTAAAGATGTATTTAACAAAAGTCTCTAAAAACTCTATTAAGAATCATCATGTAGATAATTATATTTGGAAAATGATTTTCAAATATCTTTGAAAGGACCAATATGACTTTTCAAAGTGAACTGATTGCTTATGAGTCCTAACAAGGGCTAGGGAATTTCATTTTACTTAGCAAACAGAAAGTAGAAAATAGTAAGACATAGGAAACAGCTTTCAGATACTATTAACAGCCTGGTTTAAAATTCCTTAATAATTCAAGTAAAGAAACAGTTGAATTATCACATTCTGCTCTTGCCTGTTTAGATATTTTAAACAATATCATGGGAAATCTTTATATCTAGGGATTGTTTAACAATCATTCACCTATTTGGTGAATAGATTTGTTCATCTATTTATCACTCATTCATTCATCCAATCAATATTAAATGAGGACTTAACTACATAATAGGACCTGTGCAGAGTTTCTGAGACATATTGGAATGGTATGTGATGCAGATGCCAGATTTAGTATTATTTTCTCCAGAGTCTGTAACCTGACTTGGGATTTCTCAAGTGCCAGAGCCAGTAAATTCAACTATTCCCTATTCTTTGTGATAGCAAAGAAATAGATATCTACTGATAACAACACTTCAGAAAAATAAGAAATCATTTTGTATTAACTTACCTACAATAAAGATGAAAGAATAAAAGCAAATCTTATTTATATAGGAGTTTATGGCTTATAAAGTAGTCTCTTTATAATTCTGTGAGTTAGATAGTACAACCTGAATTATTATCTTCAGTTGTACCAGTTGAATCATATGATTAATAAATATAAAGCTAGAACTGGAAATCAGTAACAACTTTATTATACTACACTAAATCTCCCAGGGTATTTTAATTTAAATAAGTAAATATATATATAGGGAAAAAAAGAAAAAAGATAAGAGACATGATGACCAAAATGAAGGACTAAACATTTTCTCAAGACTACCTCTCAGCAAAAAAAAAAAAAAAAAAAAAAAAAAAACTTCCAAAATAGGAATTATGTGCCATATAAAGCAATGTATCAAATAAAGCAACTTCTGCTCTTCCCATCCTCTAGGACACAAAGAACCCAAATAAAGTAAAAACTTCAACAGAAAAAGTTAACGCTTCTGCAATCATTTGATACCTATCCCCCCATTACTTACTATGCTCTCCACAGTAGAATTCAACTGTATAGGAAATGATATGCTCTGTGCTTTGAGAGAGCTCAGCCCAAAAGTAGAAGAACAAAGGAAAAGGGAGAAGAACACATATATGATGGAAATAACCCAGCACTTAGCTAGGGCCATTTCTGTCTTTCCAAAAGGCATTTAGAACAGAGAACAAAATTAGGAAATGATTAATAATCCAATGTGAAAAGATATTGAGATTTGTTGCTCTAGTCTCCAGGGTGGTAATATGATGTAATACTCATATATCATAATTTGCTTAATCATTGAAACATCAATGAATATCTACTTAGCAGATCTTTGCCATTACAAAAATTCCTGTTATATGTATTTGGATTATATGGGACCTTTTTTCTACTTTTTTTTCTCTGGTTCACAAACTTCCATCTTTAATTTCCTTAATTCTATGATAATTTAATATGTGTATTGACACTCCCTCAAACAAACTAACCTCCAAGTTACTCAACTAACTTATTCCTATGATCTCTACCTCCACCCCACCTCAGCCATACAAAAAGATGATTATACCTTTGATCTCGCCAGCATCCACATATGTACAATCTCCATGCCCATAATCATCATAAGCTTTTCACCTTTCCTTTTGTCTCTGAATATCAAATCCTACTTTTTGTCTGAACTATGACCTCCTCCTTTATTCCTGAATGCTTTCCAAGGTTATCCTCTATGTGTTAGTCATACATAGTCTCCTAATTGTTCCATCCTGACCCTTTGGTCAGTTCAATGCTGAACTAGTTCAATGCTAAGCTGTCCTTTTTTATTAGTTCCTTGGCTCTTTGCCATTTCAGTAATTTTGCCTGATCACATCTAAGCCTTGGATCACTCCTACCATCAGCTGCCTTTATTGTTATATAGTGCTGTTGAATGAAGGCAGAAAACAAAATTATGCAAACATTCTGATTAAGTCAACTACATATATGTAATCTGTGACATAACCTTAATTGGAGCCTTACTGTTACTACTCCTCCCTAATTAACTCACTATCTCACTCACTACAGTAACTTATTCAAACTTTTCAAAATCTCCTCTCATTCTTCTTCTTCCTGATTTCAACTGAAAAATCTCACCTCATATTTCATTTTTTAAAAATGAAACATTTGCTGAGAATTTTCTCGGCTCCCCTCCTTTCAATAATCTTCTGACCTTTTCTGACACCTTTGCTCCATTCCTGTCTCACATGAAGAGGGAGTCATTCACCTTGCCAAGGCAAAACTTTGTGTATTCACAAGTGGTCCCATTCTACCCCATATGCTCCAATAGATTGGCCCTTCTATTATCCCCACTTACTCACTTATTTTCAATTTATTTCAGTCTAATGTCTGCTTCCCTAATGCCTTCAAATATGCTGTCTTCCCCATCCTCAAAAAGACCTTCATTTTATATTCCTGTTCCTACTGTCTCCCCATACATCTCCTGCTTTCTGTGACTAAATGTGGAAAGTCTCTCCACAGTAGCTGCCTCCATTTCTTGTCTTAACTCTACATTTTGGCTTCTGATTATTCTACTAAAAGTACTCCCTCTGAAGTTACTAATGATTTCTTAGTTGCTAAAATCAATGACCGCATCTCAAACCCCATCATTTTTGGCCTCTGCAGCCTTTGACACAATTACCCTTTTTCTCCTTAATACTTTCTACTCTCTAAGTTCTGGAGACAAGACTCTCTCTTGGTTCTCCTAGTTATCAAATTGCTTCTTCTGAGTCTCCTTTGCCGAATCTTCAGGCAGTTAATATGTTAACTGTTCGTATCCAATAGGATTTTGTTATAGACCTTCTTTTCTTCTACCTTTAAGCTATTTGTTTTGATTATCTCACAAACTCCCATGTATTCACTTATCAAATCTCTGCTGTTGATTCTCAAATCTATTTATCTGCTGATCTCTCTTGAAACTCCAACTGCCTATTAGATATTATGAACTGAATATCTTAAAGTCTCTTTCCAAAACTGAACTCATTCTCTTTCCCCACAAGTTTTCCCCCTTCCAAATTTTCCAGTTCCTATGAAAGTCCCCCAAGCTGTCATCCTTGACTACTCACTCTCTCACTGATCCCATAACTAATGTGTTATCAAGAACTGTTAATTTCACCTTAAATGGTATTTTTTCCAACATTAATATAAAATCCCTCTGCTTGATGTTCAAAGTTCTTCATAACCTAATCCCCCATATACAATTTTTCAATCTCTTTACACCCCTCCACACATATACACAGATCCAACATATCCAATGACATTGACCTCCTTGTTGCTCCTTAAACAAGATGCTCTATTTGTAAGCTCCAGGCATTTTCACTGATTGTCTCAATGCTTGGAATGCCCTCTCCTTCATCTCTGCCTCTTGGCTTTCCTGCTTTACTTTTTCAAATCCCAGCTGAAGGGATTTTATGGGAAGCTTTTTTCCCATTTTAGTTCTACTTCCTTTCTTCTATTGGTTTTTTCCTATTTATCTTATGTATTATTTATTTGAACATAATTCTTTGCATTTTATCTCTCCTATTAGATTGTGAGTTCTTTGACACCAAGTACTGTTTGTTTTTCTTTGTATTCCAGCACTTAGCACACTGCCTGGCTCATAGCTGGTGTCTACTAAACATCTTTTCACTGAATGGTGTATTTCCTTTCAATTAAACAATTTTGTACAATTCATTTTTTGTATTTTCTTGCACTTGCAATTCTATTTTTAAAAGTTTACTTAGTCATGACTTTTTTTTTTATCAGAATGTTTCAGATTCTTTAAGGGTCTACTTTTCCTTCTCTTTCTTCTCTCTTGTGACATAGGATTATTCTTAATTTTGCCAAATGGGTTATCATTGGTTGTAAATCTTTATCTATAGCATAAGGAATATGATATCTATATTCTCATAATACAATGTTCCAGGGTCTCTTCTTTTTAATTTCATCTGCTAAATCTTTTATAATCATTATTGAGGCTGGTTGATTTTTGAACTCCTTATTGACTTCTTGGACCTTGTTATTTGAAGACAATGTTTTTATTCAATTTGAATACAATGGGAGTTTTCAGTTTGGGGTTTCTTCCAGTAGGTGATCAAAGGGTTTTTTTTTTTTTTTTTAACGGGTCTCCTGATTTTAAAAAAATTTGGTGGGAAAACACCCTGAAGTCAGGAGGATCTGAGTTCAAATGTGGCCTTAGACACTTAGCACTCCCTAGCTGTGTGACCCTGGGCAAATCACTTAACCCAAATTGCCTCAGCAGAAAAAAAGAAATTTGGGCAATTTTCATTTGTAATTCCCTACAAGAAGATGTCAGGACTTTTTTTAAATTGTATCATATCATATTCAGATAAGCTGGTTATTCTTGTATTGTCTTTGACTCTTTTTCCAAGTAAGATTTTTTAAAAATATTTCTTAGTTTTTTTTTTCTTCTTTAGCACTCCCTAGCTGTGTGACCCTGGGCAAATCACTTAACCCAAATTGCCTCAGCAGAAAAAAGAAATCTAGGCAATTTTCATTTGTAATTCCCTAAAAGAAGATGTCAGGACTTTTTTTTATCATATCATATCATATTCAGATAAGCTGGTTATTCTTGTATTGTCTTTGACTCTTTTTCCAAATAAGATTTTTAAAAAATATTTCTTAGTTTTTTTTTTTCTTCTTTAGCACTCCCTAGCTGTATGACCCTGGGCAAATCACGTAACCCAAATTGCCTCAGCAGAAAAAAGAAATCTAGGCAATTTTCATTTGTAATTCCCTAAAAGAAGATGTCAGGACTTTTTTTTATCATATCATATCATATTCAGATAAGCTGGTTATTCTTGTATTGTCTTTGACTCTTTTTCCAAATAAGATTTTTTAAAAATATTTCTTAGTTTTTTTTTTTTCTTCTTTAGCACTCCCTAGCTGTATGACCCTGGGCAAATCACGTAACCCAAATTGCCTCAGCAGAAAAAAGAAATCTAGGCAATTTTCATTTGTAATTCCCTAAAAGAAGATGTCAGGACTTTTTTTTAATCATATCATATCATATTCAGATAAGCTGGTTATTCTTGTATTGTCTTTGACTCTTTTTCCAAATAAGATTTTTAAAAAATATTTCTTAGTTTTTTTTTCTTCTTTTCTTTTTTCTTTCTTTTTCCTTTTTTTGGATATTTCTTGTCTTACTGAATACTTTTTATTTAATATTTGACTCATTCCGATTTTTTTAGCATTCAATAACATTTTCTACTGTCTGTTCTAATGTGTCGATTTTCTCTGCCCTGTTTTCCTCCAGAGCTTATCTATTTTCAATCTCTTTCATTTCTTCCAAGTATTCCTGAAGTCCTCATGATTTGGGTATTATTTTTCTCTGAAATTTTATCTGGACTTGTTGGTGTTGCTATCTTTTTTAGAGTTTATCCCTTGAATGTCTCTTAAACCAAAATAATTTCTCATGGTTTTCAGACTTTCCTTTGGTTTGCTTATCAAGGGGCCTGGATTTGAGTTAAGCTCTACAATGGTACAGGTGCTACCTGAGCATAGAGGTCCAGACTGGGGACCCCTTTAAAATATTACAGGGATGCTCAGATGCTGGGTTCTACTTGAGCATTCCTTATCATCAGGCTCCAGGACTTCTGTTTATTATAAGCTCTGTGTGGGTCCTTCTCATCTCTTCAATTCTATGTTCAGGGTTAGGGGCTGTTGAGGCTATATTTTGCCAAGATTCGTTTTCCACCATGTGGGCTCCAGCCAGTGGTATCATATTGCACTCTACCTGAAAAAAAAAACTGAAGATATCACTCTCTCCTAGGACGTAGTTAAGTAAGGAACTTTTGGGCCTGGATCAATCTTAGGAGCTATTTGTCTCAGACTAAAAATAATAAACTGAACCTGCCTACAATTGTTCTATATCCCTTAAGTTTTTCCACTATCCAAGGAAGGATAAGGTGAGGTTTACTGGAACTGCCTAGAAGGCTCTATTCTCTTCTTTTTGCTCTCATCCTGACCATGTTTGTTGATCATGAGATTTCTGCAGGATTCCAGAGGTCCTTCTGTGTATTCTTTATTTGGATAAGAGAATAGTGGGGATTTGTTCAATCTTTTAGCAGTGTTGCATCTCTAAGCCTTACTGGATTATTTATCAGATATCTGAGATACCATGATATCTAACACAGTATCACATCCCCATAATCTTTTTGCCATTTTAATAAAATATCACAACTTCTTTTTTGGGATCATCTAATGGGAAAAATGTTACTTTTACATTTCCATTTAGTATATGTCTTTAAGTTTTAGATCTATTTCTTGTAAGAAAATGATGTTTTCCTTTCTTATTTCCACATTTTTCTTATTTAACTGAATTGTTTAAGCCATTCACATTTAAGGTTACAACTGACAGTCTTGTGCTTTCCTCAAGTTATTTCTTTTTTATTGATTTTTAATCTCCTGTGATTAATGTAATTTATACTACTTTGATGATAGTCTATTCAACAGACTCTTCATTACCTTTCCTATTCAAAATTCCTTGAAATACTTTATTTTTAATTAATTTATTTAAAATTTTATCAATTTGACCCTACATTTTGACCCTTTACTTTCCTTATCCAGCTAAGTATATCATTTAAAGTTATCTACCATATCATATTCCCTCTCCAACTTCTAAATTTAAATAATATTCTATTGTGCCCATTTCCCAGTTTTTTCTTATGTGGTGCTGCTTATTTCTCTCCCTTTCAAGATTATACTGTATTGTGTTTTCAAGTTATAACCTATAAAATTATTTGTTCCTTTATTCTTGTATGTTGTTATTGTTATTGTTTCGCTCTTGTTCTCAAAGAGGACCAATGACAACAGTAGGGTAATGTCTTTGACTTGCAAGCAAATTGGATCAAAATGAAGCAGAACTGTGCAAAGGCATCAGTCTCACTCTCTCTCCAAGGTCATTTGAGTCCAGGGGCAAGATATACCTTAGAATGAAAGGAGATCATCACAGGTGAAATGGGAGACCTTGCCCCTTTTAAATTAAGGTCTTTCCCAGATCTCTATTTGTCTAAGGCAACACCCATTCAGTGATTTAAGGCAAGGTAAGATAGCAGGATTATTTTAGAGAGTCCTGGAGAGACTTACATGAACTGATACTATGTGAAATGAGCAAAACCAGGAGATCATTGTACACAGAAACAAGATTATATGATGATTAATTCTAACAGACGTGGCTCTCTTCAACAATGAGATAATTCAAACCAGCTCCAAATATTCAGTAAGGAAGAGAGCCATCTACACCCAGAGAGAGAACCATGGGAACAGGGTGTGGACCACAACATAGCATTTTCACTCTTTCTGTTATTGTTTGCTTGCATTTTGTTTTCTTTCTCAGTTTCTTTTTCCTTCTTGATCCTATTTTTCTTGTGCAACAAGATAACTGTATAAATATGTATATATATACACAGTGGATTTAACATATATTTTAACATATTTAACATGTATTGGACTACCTGCCATCTAGGGGAGGGGGAGGGGGAAGAAGGGAAAAATTTGAAGCAGAAAATTTTGCAAGGGTCAATGTTGAAAAATTACCCATGCATATGTTTTGTAAATAAAAAGCTTTAATAAAAATTTTAAAAACCTAAAAAAATTAAATTTTAAAAATTAAAAAAGGCTAGATAAGAAATTAAGCAAAAGATGTCATTGTTTTCCTACTCAAAAAAAGTAAAGAAAAGAAAACAGTAAGAGAAAGATTCTCAGGATTTCTGTCCATCATAAATATGGATCATTTGGAGTTCTCAAGTAAATTTTTTCCTCTATCTTATTTAAATAGGATTACATTTAAAGAGCTTGTTCTTTTCTCTCTTTGTTCTGCTTTATCTTATTTTATTAATATTATTTAAATGAAATCACAGAAGTATTTTTGTTAAATAGAATCAGTGTCATGGGGTTAGAGTTATTCTGTTTACTGAATATTAAGTCCAGTCCTATCCTCTGCACTTCCCACAATCACTTAGTACTCCTAAGTCCAGGTTGTCCTATCTCTGACTTTCTACCCTTTCCATCCTTGATACTAATTTTTTTTTAACTCAAAAATTCCCCTCTTACATTGGGTTGTTATAGATATTTCAAAGTAAAAAGCAGCTTCCTCATACAATTCTTATAATAGTGTGTATAGTGATTTTCTTTTGCTTTAATACTTTGTTTCGTCTTTTACATTTTCAGTTAGTATATGTGATCTTCCAAATTTATTACTTTTCATCTCTCTTGTAACTTTAATCAAATTTTCTTCTATTTCTTTATTTTTGCATTATTCTCTTTTTCCTAGCCTCTATTTCTATAGAAATATTCTCAGTTATGTTTTCTGGGTTTTTTTTTTCTGATTTTAAGTATATATTTGTATATGTATATATAAAATCTATACTGAAAATTTAGATTAACGATATAATTTCCTTCTATTTTAATTCATTGTTTATTTTAGCTTTTTTTTTTTAATTTTGAGTTCCAAAATCTCTCTCTTCTTCCAATCTTTCTCCCATATACTGAGAAGGTAAGCAATATGATATCAATTATACATATGAAGTCATGTAGAATATATTTCCATATTAGCCATATTATAAAAAAGTAATAAATTTTGAACATTTATGTTAACAATGGGCTTCACTCATCTTAGGGTGGGCAAGCATTATGCTAACTTTGAGCATTTTTATGCTGCTATTTTCAAAGCTAGTTCTGGGACTCTGCAAGTTTTCAGAGTTTCCAAGATGATGTGATCTGGTCTGTGTTTTACAATTTAACCAGGAAGGTTCCCTGATCCCCCGCAGCTACAACTACTAGATCTTTCTCTGCTGTTGTGACACAAACTGTATAATTGGAAAACAGTGCCATGTCTCACAAAGTACCAGCCAAGAGGGTCTAGTAATCTCTTTCTGGTCACTTTTTCTTGCCTTACTTTCTCTTTCCTGAGAGTTCCTGCAGGTTCATTTTTCATTGTCATAGCTACCCACTACTGGTGTTTCTAAGGTATGTGCTCTGGTACTGACCCATCTTAGGATCCCAGACCAAAGTTCTTAAGTTGCCTTGGGCTAGGAAAAAATGTCTTTTAACCTGTTGCAGACTCTGCTGTTCTAGAATTCAATATGAGGTATTATTTTAAAAGGTTGTTTTGATTTGTAAAGGGGAATACTGAGAGGTATCTGGGTAGCTGCCTTTATTCCAACAGCTTAATTTTGCCTCTGTAACGTGTCTTTTTTTATAATAGCTTTTTATTGACAGAACATTATGCATGGGTAATTTTTACAACACTGTCCCTTGCACTCACTTCTGTTCCAACTTTTCCCTTCCCTCCCCCCCCCACCTCCCCTAGATGGCAAGCAGTCTCATACATGTTAAACATGTTAAAGTATATCTTAGATACAATATATGTGTGCAGATCCAAACAGTTCTCTTGTTGCACAAGACAAATTGGATTCAGAAGGTAAAAAATAACCTGGGAAGAAAAACAAAAATATAAGCAGTCCACATTCATTTCCCAGTGTTCCTTCTCTAGGTGTAGCTGCTTCTGTCCATCATCTATCAATTGAAACTGAGTTAGATCTTCTCTTTGTCGAAGATATCCACTTCCACCAGAATACATCCTCATACAGTATCATTGTTGAAGTATATAATGATCTCCTGGTTCTGCTCATTTCACTTAGCATCAGTTCATGATGTAAGTCTCTCCAAGCCTCTCTGCATTCATCCTGCTGGTCTTTTCTAACAGAACAATAAGATTCCATAATATTCACATACCACAATTTACCCAACCATTCTCCAATTGATGGGCATCCATTCATTTTCCAGTTTCTAGCCACTACAAACAGAGATGCCACAAATATTTTGGCACATACAGATCCTTTTGCCTTCTTTAGTATCTCTTTGGGATATAAGACCAGTAGTAACACTGCTGGGTCAAAGGGTATGCACAGTTTGATAACTTTTTGAGCATAGTTCCAAATTGCTTTCCAGAATGGTTGGATCTGTTCACAAATTCACCAACAATGGATCAGTGTCTCAAGTTTTCCCGCATCCCCTCCAACATTCGTCACTATTTTTCCTGTCATCATAGCCAATATGACAGGTGTGTAGTGGTATTTCAGAGTTGTCTTAATTTGCATTTCTCTGAACAATAATGATTTGGAACACCTTTTCATATGAGTAGAAACAGTTCCAATTTCATCATCTGAAAATTGTCTGTTCATATTCTTTGACCATTTATCAATTGGAGAATGGCCTGATTTCTCATGAATTAGAGTCAATTCTCTATATATTTTGGAAATGAGGCCTTTATCAGAACCTTTAATTGTAAAAATGTTTTCCCAGTTTATTGCTTCCCTTCTAATTTTGTCTGCATTAGTGTTATTTGTACAAAAGTGTTTTAATTTGACATAATAAAAATTTTCTATTTTGGGATCAATAATGATCTCTAGTTCTTCTTTGTTCAAAAATTCCTTCTCCACAAGTCTGAGAGGTAAACTATCCTATGTTCCTCTAATTTATTTATAATCTCGTTCTTTATGCCTAAATCATGAACTCATTTTGATCTTATCTTTGTGTATGGTGTTAAATGTGGGTCCATGTCTAGTTTCTGCTGTATTAATTTCCAGTTTTCACAGCAGTTTTTGTGAAATAGTGAATTCTTATCCCAAAAGTTGGGATCTTTGAGTTTGTCAAACACTAGATTGTTATAGTTATTGACTATTTTATCCTGTGAACCTAACCTATTCCACTGGTCAACTAGTCTGTTTCTTAGCCAATACCAAATAGTTTTGGTGACCACTGCTTTATAATATAGTTTCAGATCAGGTACAGCAAGGCCACCTTCATTTAATTTTTTTTTTCATTAGTTGCCTTGAAATTCTTGACCTTTTTGTTCTTCCATATGAATTTTATTGTTATTTTTCTAGGTTATTAAAATAGCTTTTGGGAGTCTGATTGGTATAGCACTAAATAAATAGATTAGTTTAGGTAGTATTGTCAACTTTATTATAGTTGCTCAGTCTATCCAAGAGCACTTAATATTTTTCCAATTTTTTAAATCTGATTTTATTTACAGTTATTTTGAATGGAATTTCTCTTTGTATGTCTTGCTGTTGGATTTTATTTGTGATGTATCCAAATGCTGAGGACTTATGTGGATTTATTTTGTATCCTGCAACTTTTCTAAAGTTATGGATTATTTCTAATAGCTTTTTAGTAAAATCTCTGGGGTTCTTTTAGTATACCATCATATCATTTGCAAAGAGTGATAATTTAGTTTCCTCATTACCTACTGTAATTCCTTTAATCCTTTTCTCAACTCTTTTTCCCTCAGAAATAATAGGTTTCCTTTCCTCTTTGTGAGATATAGTACCCCCACTTAACCCTTTTTCTGGTACACTTTCTTTTCCACCTCTAGTTTCTTTTTTCTATTATAACTGTAAAACCGTATTATGCATGTGTTCTTTATGTATATTCATAACAGAAATATAGTTCCCAAGATTTTTTTTATCTTTTTATGCATCTCTTGAGCCCTATATTTGGAAATCAAACTTTTTGTTTAGTTCCGTTTTTTTTTTTTCATCAGAAATAGATGAAATTCACCTATTTCATTAAGTGTCCATCTTCTTCCCTGGGGGAAAAAATGTTTATTTTGGCTGGGTAAGTTATTTTTGCTGCATATCAAGTTCCTTAGCCTTTCAGAATATCAAATTCCAGGCCCTTTGATCCTTTAATCATTTATGATATGTATAAAAATCAGAACAGTACTTTTGATTTGCTGTTGTTTGATGTTTTGTCCCTATCTTAAAATTATGGAAGGTTGCAATTAAATATCCAATTCCTCAAAAAATTAGAAAAGTTGAGAAAATATGAGACTGTATTAAGGAACAATCCAAATTTTAAAATTGTGGAAATTAAATGATGCAAAGAAAAATTCCCACAATGTCATTGTAAGTGCAGCAAGGTTTTGTTGGCTAAAGTATAAAATGAATTTTTCATAATCCTCAAGGAACAAGCTATCATAAAAATTAATGTCAAAAGTTATTGCTACAAGATTTCCAGGATTTCGCATACTCCTTTGGATAGCCAAAAATCAGACACAAATTTTTTATTATATACAATGTTTAACAGAAAATAGTTCTAAATACATTAAACTGAATACTGGCTAGAGAGCATCAGACAGAAGATAACTCATAAAAGAAAAAAAAGAAAAAAAATTGAAATCGCAAAGCACAATCCAGAGTTATCTGTCATCCTTAGCTTACCATGTGTCATATTTGAATTGAGTTGGTTATTTGGAAGAAACACAACAGTTGGCATTGATAAGTCTACAACAAATAATATTCTAACTTTCTTTTCTTATCTTGGGTTTTGCACAATCCACAAAATGGTCTTTGGAGAGTAAAGGAATACTGTTTTTGAAACAGCTTTCTGAGATAGGGGATAAAGAAAAGAAATGAGCTATTTGAGCAAAGCAATAATAAGATTACGGCAAATCAAGTTATTATTCTATTACCCCAGGGGTTACTAGTCATTTACACCCAAGTAGAACTTAGTTTACCAGATACTTGTCTGAGAACATATTTTAAGAGGCAAGAGATGAAAAGATCATAACAGCATTTTAGAGCTAGAAGGAGATAAAGCCAGAAATGTGCTTAAGCCTACTCAGACTGACTTATAAGGGCCTATTGTGAAATGTTCATTGTCAGCATTTATCCTAAGGAAATTGGTGAATGCTATAAATCAAAGTTGAATTTGTTGCTTGTTGCTTTTCTAAATTTAATAAAAAGGATGGAGAAAACATTAATAATGCAGGTTATTAAAAACCATATCATGAATACATTTTTTCCAAGAAAACCAGATGTTAATTACCAGAGTAGAGGCATATTATCCAAATACCATTTTTTTCCATAGAAAAGAGAACCGAAGCACCTAAAAGCACTCAGAGAGAACTCAAACTAATTAACGTGTACTTTCTGCTATATTATGCTGTCTTTCCTATGTATTATGCTCCTAAACAAAGAAGAAAAGCTACTAATAAGAATGGAAAAGAATAGAAAAGAGAAGTTGGTATATCTAAGGTTCAATTTGACTGTTATTTGTTCTTGTCCAAAATTATATGCACTGGTAAAGAAATGTAATAAATTTTAATATACAGATTAATTAATAGAGAAGTTGAACTAATTAATTTTTTTAAATTTATTTTATTATTAACAAAACAAAAAGAGTATTTTCATAACACAATACAAAAAAAAGGTCATTGTGCATGAAACTGTAAATTTACCTTGTATAATTTGATATTGCCCACAAATGTAGAACAAAGTTATCATATAAATTTCTTTTTTTTCTTGTTTATTTCCTTCCTTTCCCACCCTAGAAATTACCACCATCAGACGCAAATAAATAAATATTTATCTGTGTGTCTGTACACATAAATTTATTTACATATATACATTTAAATTTAAATATATATATTATGTATGTATGCCCCTGTCTAAGATATATGTATATGGGTATGTATGTATTTGTATATGATATATTTTTATGCATGTAAAATTACTCTATACACACTTCTATTTATCAGTTCTTTATCTGGATACAGATGGCATCTTTCTTCACATATCCTTTATTTTTTTTTGTGTGTATTTATAATACTCAAAATGACTTAGTCACTCAAAGCTTTTCTTAAAACAATATTGCTTTCACTATATATGGTATTCTCTTGTTCCTGATTGCTTCACTCTTAATTATTTCATGTAAATCTTTCCATACCTATCTAAGATCATTGAGCTCATTAGTTTTTATATTACAGTAGTATTCCATCACAACCATATACCATAATTTATTCATATATTCCCCAATTTTTGGAGATTCCTGAAATTGCTTACACTCACTAGTCTTAATGAACTAACTTGGCTTTACTCTCCCAAGTATACTCAATATTCTGGTCAAATAAGTTAAGTTTACTGCTCTCCTACAATATTACTCCCCCTTCTCTTCAGTTTATGTAAGTGGTTGGTTCATTATAATTGGATTAAATGTTGTTTCTTATCACTTTTTTTTTCAAATCCCTGCGTCCTCTCAAGGTTCAATTTAACTGAAAGTCATTTCCTACATAGAAACTTTCCTGATCTCACCAATTTTCAATGCTTTTCTTGAACTTATTTTATATTATCTTGTGCATTCTTTGTGTCTATTTATTTTACTTATTTCTGAGTATGTTTTTATTTCCCCAATAAAGTATAAGCATCTTGCTAGAAGAGGTTGCCTCACAAACACAAAAGTAAAATAGTCCCTGACTTCAAACAAATTATGTTTTATTTACAAATATATGCCCAAAATAACAAAATCAACAGAAATATGATAATCTCAATAGATGCAGAAAAAGCATCCATTCATATTAAAAATATTAGAGAGAATAGCGGAAGTTTTCCTTAAAATAATAAGCAGTATCTATTTAAAACCAAGAGCAAGCATCATTTATAATGTAGAAAAGTTGAATGCATTCTCAGTAAGATCAGGGGTGAAACAAGGATTCTCATTATCACCATTATTATTAAATATTATACTAGAAATGTTGGCTTTAGCAATAAGAAAAGAAAAAGAAATTAAATGAATTAAAACAGCCAACAAGGAGGTAAAACTATCACTCTTTGAAACTGATATGATGATATATTTAGAGAATACTAGAAACCATCCAAAAACCTACTGGAAATAATTAACAGCTTTAGCAAAGTTGCAGGATATAAAATAAGCCCATGCAAATCATCTACATTTCTATACATTACTGACAGCAACAAGAGATAGAAAGATAAGATAGATAGAGAAATTCCATTTAAAAACATTGTAGACCAAAAGAAAAAAAAATACTTGCCAAGACAAACTCAGGAACAATTTGAACAAAATTATAATATACTTCCCACACAAATAAAGTCATTTTTAACCCATTAGAAAAATATCAATTGCTCATGTGTAGGCCAAGCTAGTATAATAAAAATGACAATTTTACCAAACTCATCTACTTGTTCAGTGCCATACCCATTAAACTGCCAAAAAATTATTTTATAGAACTAGAAAGAATAATAACAAAATTCATCTGAAAGAATAAACACCCAAACTCCAGATTCTGAGATAATAATTCACTATTTCACAAAAATTGCTGGGAAAATGGAAAACATAAGCACAGGCTAGACTAACATATCATACCAAATTCTAAAATAAGATCAATATGGGTACATAATTTGGGCATAAAGGGTGATAGCATAAGCAAATTAGGAGAGCAAGGGATAATTTACCTTCAGATCTTTGGAGAAGGTAAGAATTTATAATCAAAGAAGAACTAGAGAACATTATGAAAGACAAAATGGGCAACTCTGATTATATTAAGTTTAAAAATTTGCACAAACAAAACAAACAGAAACAAGATTAAAAGGGAAATAAAAATTTGGAGAAAAATTTTAACAGCCAGAGTTTCTCATAAAGATCTCATTTCAAAAATATATAAACAATTGTGTCAGATTTATAATATGTCATTCCTCAGATGATACATGGTCAAAGGATATGAACAGATAATTTTCAGCTGATGAAATTAAAGTCATTTATCGCCTTATGTAAAAATGTTCTAAATCACTTTGATTAAAGAAATGTAAATTAAAACAACTCTGAGGTACCATCTCACCCCTCTCAGATTGCCTATGATGACAGGAAAAGATAATGATAAATGTTGGCATGGATGTGAGAAAACTGGGACATTAATGCGTTGTTGTTGCAATTGTGATATGATCCAACCATTCTGGAGAGCAGTTTGGAACTGTGCCCAAAGGTTATAAAACTGTAAATTCCTTTTGACCTGACAGTACCACTACTGGGTCTGTATCTGAAGGAAATCCTAAAGGAGAGAAAATGGCCCACAAATGTTTGTAGCAGCTCTTTTTGTGGTAGCAAAGAATTGGAAAATGAATTAATGCCCCTCAATTGGGGAATGGCTAAATATGAAGGTAATGGAATATTATTGTTCTATAAAAATGATTTTAGAAAGGCCTGAAAACATTTACATGAACTGATGATGAGCAAAACAACAGAACCAGGAATACATTGTACACAATAGTAGCAAGAACATGCTATGATCAATTATGGAAGATTTCGTTCTTCTCAGTGGTTCAGGGATCCAAGTTAATCCTGATAGATACAAAACTCCATCTGCATATAGAAAAAAAGAGAATGAAAATAAATCAACAGATGCTATATTCACTTTTTTTTCTGTTTTTCCCCTCCCCCATGGTTTTTCCCTTTTGTTCTGATTTTTCTCTCCCAATATAATTCACAAAGCAATGTGTACTAAAAATTAATGAATAATTTTTTAAAGAGACTCAACTAAGAATCCATTAAAATTTTCTAATTTATGTGAAGTTAAACAGTGGGCCTTGTGTAATAGTTGAAGCAATTTGTGCACAAAACTGATTTCTAAATACTTCAGTGATTATTTTTTAACAACCCAATACCAGACATGGCAAATTATTCAGTGACATAGTATTCCCCAACTTATCAACTTATTCCCTCTTATATACCTTAACAGCTTTTAAGTCAAAGGTCAACAGTAAAACACAGGAAACACTTACTTGGTGACCTCATTTATCATCTGTTTATTTACTAAGCAATAGACATTCATCCCTTTATATTTAGCTAGCTTTTGTTTAATGTGCCCCTACTTTGTCTGTTACATATGTTACATATGCAATATTTTAATTTCCTTACAATATATCCTGTGCCATTTTGATTTTTATTTTAGTTGGTTTTAATAAATTCATGATATTCAAAACATTTGAGGAGAGATTTGTTAAAATGACATTAGTACTTATTCCAGGTTCATCTCAAGTATGACAAATCTGGACATTTAAGATGTTTATCAGAGGTTTTTTACTGAGAAGAAAGTAAATGTATGAAATGTATGTGTGACATACCTTTGCTCTAAATAAACTTTTGAAAACTTAGATGACTTAATTTTGGATCAAATAAAAAGGAATGGCTCTTGTAATATCTGAATGCCTTGGTTTTCAGTATTATCATTTTTATTGAATTTATTTCCTATTAAAATATGTAATTTTAAGACTTTTTTGACAGTTGAAATTTTTTGAGAGTGGTTAGATAGTAGGGTCATATGTACAGCTGACATGTATTTTGTCTATTCTTCATTATCTTAGTAGTTTCATGCTTTGTATATACCATAACCAACCTATTGCCTATGGGAAATATGTAAGATAATATATTTATAGCCATTGTTAAAAGTTTATGATACATTTTTATACTTTGTTTTATATGTATGTTATATAACATGCAAAAAAAAAATTTTCTCCGATTCAGAAAAGGATACAAAATGCAAAATCCCAATTTGGATAACTGACAATTGCCAATTGTTGAGGGTGTATGTTGAGGATGTTGTCTTTTTTGGATTTTTGGTTAGCTACTGAATGAGTACATTAGACACATTTGGGTTTTAGTTGGAATTTTACATAGCTTGCATTTTAATTGTTGTTTCTATTAACATATAGTATTATTTCAGTAAATATTATAATCCCAGCCTAGAAAACAACAACAAATATCTACCCAAAATAGATGAGATATTTTGCATGAAAATTGCACTGTGAGCTAGAAAATCAGGAAAGGTCTCTTATCTAAGGTGAAGTCTAAACTAATTCCTGAAGATGACATTGGATTTAAGAGGTAACAGGGACGAGAGAATGCGGGTCACATATGTGGAACAACCAAAAGAAATGGCAAGAAAATATAGTTTTCTGTTAGAGGATCAGAAAGAATGTCATTTTGACCAGACTTTAGAATGTATGAAAGAAAATGTGTAACAAGGCTATTAACTGTATAGAGTTCATATTTGACCTTATAGGTAATTGTGAGTCACTTGAATTTATTGAAAAAGGTCAGACCTGTGTGTTAAGAAAATCACTTTGGGGTAGAGCCAAGATGGTGTAGTAAAGGCAGGGACTTGCCTGAGCTCTCTCCCAAATCCCCCTAAATGCCTTTAAATAATGACTGAACAAATGCTAGAGCAGCAAAACCTACTAAAAGATGGAGTGAAACAATTTTCCAGCTGAAGGTAACTAAGAAGGTCGGGAGAAAAGGAAGAGAGTGGAGAGCAATGGTGCAGGTCACACAAACACAGAACCTTACCCAGCAAAGCCAAAGAGCAGCAGAATCCCATAGACATCAAAGACAACTTAAAAGGTTGACAGGAAAGGTTTGTTGCATCTGGTTAGGAGTGGAGCACAATCCACTGTAGGCTGTACAGCAGAGCCCCAGTCTCAGCAAACCAGAGCAGGTCTCAGGGCAACTGAATCAGCAATGGCAATGATGATTTCCTGAGATCTCAGCCCACAGATAGAAAGGAGGTCAAACAACTGATCAAAGGAGTTATGGGAGTCTCTTTACTGGCACGAGGCAAGACTATTGTTTTACTCATTCTCAAATCCAGGTCACAATCCTGGGTGAAAATGTCAGAGTGAGGAGGAACACTCATTAATACACAAGAGCTTGCATCCATAGTGGAGCAGGGACCTTCCTCACAGTTTCAGGGCAGAAAAGAGTGCTTATGGATACAAGATCAGAGCACAGGTTAGGAGAAGAATAAGCCTTGTCTTAGGTCATTGCATCTTAGAAAAATAGAAAACTTACATTCCCTAGAACTATCTTTGCAAATAGCTGTGTGAAGCCCCTAAAACTTGGGACAGTGCTCCCTCCTCCCTGGAAGAGAAGCTCTACTTTAACAAAGAGTTCAAAGTCAAGTAAGAAGCTGGAAAAATAAACAAACTACAGTGGGGAGAAAGATCCTGACCTTAGAAAGTTACTACTATGACAAGGAAGATGAAAACACATGCTTTTTATTTACAAAACATATACATGGGTAATTTTTCAACATTGACCCTTGAAAAACCCAAAACCTTTTGTTCCAAAATTTCCTCTTCTTCCCAAACCCCTCCTCTAGCTGGCAAGTAGTCTAATACATATTAAACATGTTAAAATATATGTTAAATCCAATATATGTATACACATTTATACAATTATCTTGCTGCACAAGACAAAACAGATCAAGAAGGTAGGGGAAAAAAAACCTGTGAAAGAAAACAAAATACAAGCAAACAACAACAGAGTAAGAATATTATGTTGTGGTCCACACTCAGTACCCACAAGCCTCTCTCTGGATGTAGTTGATTCTCTTCATCACTGAACAATTGGAATTGGTTTGAATCATCTCATTGTTGAAGAGAGGCATGTGCATCAGAATTTATCATTGTATAATCTTGTTGTTTCCATGTATAATGATCTCCTGATTCTGCTCATTTCACTTAGCATCAGTTCATGTAAGTCTCTCTAGGCCTCTCCGTATTCATTCTGCTGATCATTTCTTATTGAACAATTATATTCACATACCACAATTTATTTAGCCATTCTCCAATTGATAGGCATCCTATCAATTTCCAGCTTCTAAACACTATAAAAGGGCTGCCACAAACATTTTTGCACATGTGGGTCCCTTTCCCTCCTTTAAGATCTCCTTAGGATATAAGCCCAGTAGAAACACTGCTGGATCAAAGGGTATGCACAGTTTGATAACTTTTTGAGCATAGTTCCAAATTGCTCTCCAGAATGGATGGATTCATTCACAGTTCTACCAACAAGGTATCAGTGCTCCAGTTTTCCCACATCCCTCCTGTAAGAGTTCTTGTTCTACTTTAAAATAATATAATAATGATTCTCTCTAGGGGAGAGGGCAGGTTTCTTGGGGAGGTTTTCTGGAGGCAGCCTTAGTTGCTGTTGAAAGTAATAATCACCCAAAACGCAGCCAGGTGATAAAATGCAAACATTTATTTTCTCCTTCCAAAATAGCCCGGTTGGTTGAGAGGCCTATCTCTCTGCTTGGTTCCAAAAGCTTCCTCCGAATGTCTCTAAATCCAAAGGTTCTGTCCTTCAGCCTCTGCCTCTGCTTTCTTCAGCCTCCAGCCAGCACAAAGATGGAATGAATCTCTTGTCTCCTTCACTTGGGGCTCGGCTAGCTTTCTGGAGAGTCTTTCAGACCAGCTTGGTCTCAGTGGGGGAAGTGCAGGAGTCCAGCCACCACAGTGGTGTGAGATGAAGATGAATCTGGTTGTGCCTCTGAGAGAGCCTTCTCAGTCTTCAGTTCAGCTCCGACTCGTGGCTTCTTCTAACTTGACGCTCTTCTCTCCATGTAATTTGGCTGAATTCTGTCTGAGAGCCTCTGTCTGTATCTTATATATGAGAGAGAGGAATTGTGGGGTACAAGAGAGAGGGATTATGGGTTTTCTCCCATAGTGCTCTCTGGCTCTAAGAGCTTCAAGGGAGGTGTGAATTCACAAAGTTACACAGTTAACTTTGTGAAAATCCGGTACTTGTGAATTCCAATGAGTAAAGGTGTAAACATAAGCATTGTATCAATTAGTTCTACTTAGTACCCTTTTTCAGGTTCTGGCCCAAAACATCTTGTAAGATCAGATCAATAATCTATCAACTCTAATGAGTTAACAGTTTGTAAAGATTCCAACACCTCCAACATTGGTCATTATTGTTTCTTGTCATCTTAGCCAATCTGAGAGGTGTGTAGTGCTACCTAAGAATTTTCTTAATTTTGTGTTATATAATCATTGACTAGGCCCTCCCTGGTCCAAAGCAATCTTTTACTCTTCCCTAAATGATTTGTTGTCCACTCACCATATTGACTTTTACAAACTATTTCTACCTCCTCCAACTTGCCATGGCTCCTGACCCAAACTGTCTTACCTGAAAACTTTACCTCAAATTTCATGGGGAAAAATTGTAGCCTTTTGTCCAGAGCTTCCTTTTTTTCTTTCTTCCTTATCTCATCTCATCCAAATGCCTTCCCACCCCACTATCTCCTATTTTTACCCTGGTCCTTTCTTTTTTGCCAAGACAAACCATATATGTATATACATATAATCCTATTTCATCCCATCTTCCCCAGCAGATTGCCACTTCTTTTCATCCCCAATCTCTCACTAATCTTTACTACTACTCACATAAATGTTCATTTCTCTCCTATCAAAAAAAATAACCTCTTTTTATGCCTTTCTTGGATAGTTATCATCCATTATATCACTTCCTTTTTGTCACTTAATTCCTTAAGAGCCCATGTACAATAAGTGCCTCCACTTAATTTTCCCTTATTTTCCAGAACCTTCTGTGCATATAACTTCTTGACCTCATCATTCAACTGAAGTTGCTTTTTTTCCCCTAAATTTACCTGTGATGCCTTAATTGATAAATTGAATGATCTTTTTTTAAAATTTCTCATCTTTCCTTACCTTTGTGCTCCCTTTGATAATGTCCATCATTATCTTTTCCATGATATTCTCCTCTCTCTAGGTTTTTTTGGGTTTGTTTTGTTTTGTTTTTGCTGAGGCAATTGGAGTTAAGTGACTTGCCTAGGGTCACACAGCTAGGAAGTGTTAAATGTCTGAGGCCAGATTTGAACTAGGTTCCTCCTGACTTCAGGGCTCATGCTCTATCCATTGCGCCACCTAGCTGCCCTCTCTCTAGATTTTTCAGTGGTTTGCTTCCGACCTTCTTCCTATCTCTCTGACCACTCCTTCCCAATATCATTTGTTGATCTTGATCCCGGTCCTGCCTGCTAACTATGCATATCTCCTAGAGGACATATTCTCTTCTTCTGCTATACTATATCAGTTATCTCATTAACTCTCATGGATTCAATTATTATCTCTATGAAGATGTCTTGAGATCAATTTGTCAAGCCTACCCTATTACTGACTTCCAGTCTCATAGCTTTGTCAATTCAAACCAGAAATCATATGCTCATCTTAAATTCAGAATGTCCAAAGCTGATCTATCTTTCCTTCCAAACTTCCCCTTCTTTATAATTTCTGTATTATTATCAAAGACATCACCATCATTGCAGTCATCCCATGTTTGCAACCTAAATATCATCCTAGACTGCTCAAACGCCTTTGTTACCCTCTTCCCTATTAGTTTTGATAATTCTGCTCATTTATCCTCAATACATCTTTCATATTGATAGTGAAATGAATTTGAGGGGAGACCTCAGACAAAAATTAAGTCCCAATTTAGAAGTATTCCTAAGAAAAATTCAGGTTTTAGTGAAGAAGAAATAGAATTTTGAATAAGACAATTAAGCATAAAACTATTTGTATTCCAAATAACTTAGCCTGTAGTAAGAATTTTTCTAGAGAGAAAAGCCCAGTATAGCCAAGGATTTATCTGAGAAATGAAAATAGAAAACTCTCAGAAAGTCCTTTTCCTGAGGAAGGATTTTTTTTCCTGATCAGTATGACAGCCAAGTATATTAGGACTTATGATTTCTAAAAGCCTTGTCTCAAGGCTTTATCATAAAAGAATATGATGGAGGCAACTCTCATTCCTAAAAGAAACAGCTATCACCCAGCTGGAGCCACATGCTCAAAGCAGAAAGAAGCTCCTTAGGCCTATATATTATGGGGCTGACTGTGGTAGCAAACAGCAGTAACCATGAAATCAATGTAATAATAACTGAACAGACACCAGATGAGACTAGTCAGAGAAGTGTTCATGAGAAACAAAGTGCCATATCACCAGAAAATAGCAGTGATGATATAGGAGCAGAGAAATGAGTTGATTCCTCCTCATATGTACCTTAGTTTTATGTATGTGAATATCACTCTATACACATCACTGGCCACATGTAATCACTATATATGTACTGCTTTATCCATGTTCACTTTGTGAATTTACTTTTTATACTGATAGTATTTGCGGGCTCCAAGTCAAATTTATGGGGCAAAGTTTTGTTGCTTCTTTGCTTACAAGGCTATTTTCTTAACTCTCCTTCTATTGAATTAATTAATGGTGTCCTTAAAATATGAATGGGTGTTCCAGCACTAGGATTTTGAATGGACATATACCTACAAGAGTGCTTTGAATTGGGGGTAAACTTTACTGGCAGAGCCACCAGGGAAAGTATATAAAATTTAACCTAGAGAATACGTAAATATTACATTTCTTATAGATCAGAATACAGAATAGTGATGTCATTTTGGTCCTCTTGGAAAAGGAAAGACAATAACCACAACCTATTATTACATCTCTCCTTATGCCTTTCCCCTCTCAAACTTATTCTTCATTCTTAACCTCTATTCCCTTCACTCCTTACCATTTTCTCAGGGCATGAACCCTCTTTTGTCTTCATTTTTCTTTCTTAGCAATTTCTTTTTAGACAGTTCAGCTCCATGTTGTCCTCTGCTTTCAATCTGTTATTCCTTGGACAACCACTAATCATGCATTGCCAAATCCCAATTCTGAATCACTCCAACTATTTGTCTCCTATATTCTTGCCCATGAGCTGCTGAACACAATGGACAAAGTCAAACAACTATTAGCTCTTTGCCAGAGCAAGTGGGAGTTGTTAAGTTGGATCTTATGAACTGCTCTATTCCTGATAAGTCACATCCTCCACTACACTCAAGCACTGAAAAAACATTTGTTCTCTTGCTATTCTTCAGATACAACTGCTTCTTCTACTTCTATGATCCCAGAGAATTTTCCAAATCTATCTTTTATCATTCTATAAGAAACATTGAGTAACAGAAGTTATATCTACTTGGCATATACTGAGATATCTTAGAATTCTCTGAAGACATTATTGGTGTCAACAAGATATTGGATGTTCTTTCTGTAGTAGCCCATATCCATCCTGTGTAAATGCTTTATTAAAGCCCTCATTTCATATAAAAACCCTAATTCTGAAGTTTCTTGGCTCTTATCTTCTGTGAATTTCTGTGAGTCTCTGCTTTCTTTTTCCTTATTCTTTTTTACTACTCTTAAAAGTATTTAATTTAAAATATACATGTAGATAGATAGATAGATAATTAGTGATCACACACATGGGTATAGTGTTAAGTTGTGGAAATTTCTTCCCAGCATTTCTTGGGAAATTTGTTGTCTGACTTTCAAATCCTGAGGAAAAATTAGTCAAGAAATGGGAAAAAGTATTATAATTCTCTTGAATAAATTAAAAGATTAATAATTCACAGAGAAACATTATTGGTTTGCAGGAATCCATAGACATCAAGTCAAATGAAAGAGCAAGAAATACTGACACAAGGAGTTCACATTTCAAGGAAATGAGATAGGAGTATAAAGGAGGAAAGATTCAGCCATTATCTAATCAGTCAGTCTTGCTTGTAACTGTCATTATGTGTCATCATCTTGGCCCTGTCTGCTGCTAATGTTGAGTCATTATTGCAAATAAATAAATATGAATAAGTTTCTTTACATACTATGCTATATACAAATGCTATGAGTAACATTCCAAGGAACAACAAGTTTGGAAGCAAGATAAGTCATTAAATTTGCATTTATGGCACTTGATTCTATACAATGCTCTAAACCTTGCTAAGAGATCTGAACCCCATATATAAATGTAAATCAGTACTTTCTCTACAACAACTGAAGATCCCAGACTGTTACTTAAAATACTAAATAATTAGCTGTCTAATTTATTTATTTATTTATTTTTAATTTTTTAATAACTTTTTATTGATATTTATTTATTGATACCCTGCATGCCAGGGTAAATTTTTACAGCATTATCCCTTGCATTCATTTCTGTTCCGATTTTTCCCCTCCCTGCCTCCACCCCTTCCCCCAGATGGCAAGAGTCCTTTACATGTTGAATGGGTTGCAGTATATCCTAGATACAATATATGTGAGCAGAACCGAACAGTTTTCTTGTTGCACAGGGAGAATTGAATTCAGAAGGTATAAATAACCCGGGAAGAAAAACAAAAATGCAAGCAGTTTATATTCATTTCCCAGTGTTCTTTCTCTGGGTGTTAGCTGTCTAATTTAGGCTTACATAGTCAATATATAAACCAGGGAAGAGGATAGTTTTCTAATTCCTACCAAAACTTCTTAAACTACAGGTTGCAACCTCACATGGGGTTGCATAAATGAAATTATGACTTATCAGTAAATGTTTGATTTGTATATCTATTTTATATACTTTTATATCCAGAGAAACTTAAAATTTTCTTAGGTGAAAAGGAATAATGAGTTGAAAAAAGTTCAGAAGAACTAACCATGCTACCTCTCAGAACTTAGAGAATAAGAAATAGTACCTCCACTACAAGTGTCCTTATCTGCTCAAATAGAATTTACTAAATACCCAGCTAAAAACTCAGAAATGGAAGAGCTCAAGGTAAAGTTTCATTTGCAGTTCGCTAATTTGGAAGTTTTGATCATTCTTACATTAATTGAATTCTGTGTTTAATAGCTTAATATCATAAACCAGATTTCAAAGGGACTTTAAAATTACTTAAGGGACAGTTTCATTCATTTTATACAATTGACTTGTTAATTACAAATCCTTGTTATCTTTTTATTATTATAATTTCTGATTCTCTATGGATCTCTATTAGGTAATCTATTGCTAGCTGGATTCAAGTAATTTTAGATATTTATGTAGAGGAGATAATTATACCACCAGCAGCCCCCTCTGTTCAATGTAGATACCTGGAGCTGAGAATGTACCTTGACTTTTCATATGCATGGGCCCTTAAATATAATACATTTTTGATATAAATTACTTATTGTGTCTTTTGCTTAAGGCTTATCTCCTTATAAGTTGGTACCTTGTTAAAATGATTAGTTAATGAAAAAATCTACCTATTTAGTATAAATTGAAAGGAGAACTTCCACGATGATGCTCTTTCTCTTCCTATTCTGAACAAATTCGTGGAAAAGCACCCTTGAGCATGCATTGGCAGAGTAGTGGGCATCAAGAAATATATCATTATACTCTCTAGCTGCTAACATGGCTGCTAACTTTTGGAAACAATAACATGTTGCTGTCGAACTTTAGCTGCCACTTCCAGGAGACTGAGCTCAAACTGTGCCCTAGCTTGCCAGAGGATGGGACCTTAAATAAATTTCTGAGATAGTGCAGAATTGAGGTGAAGGTTAAAAATATCTGTTTGGTAATCCCACAATATAATTTTTAATTTTATAATGCATTAAGTTTCAACCTCCTGGGAACTAAAATAGGAGCAATGACTTATTGTGTCATTTTTTTTTTTTTTTTTTTTGCTGAGGCCATTGGTGTTAAGTGACTTGCCCAGTGTCACACAACTAGGAAGTGTCTGAGGTCAGATTTGAACTCAGGTCCTCCTGACTTCAGAGCTGGTGCTCTATCCACTGGGCCACTAACCTGCCCCTGAATATCATTTTAGAAGGATAATTTAAATATGAGCAAAATCTAAGATCTCAGGGATCTTAACCTTTTTTTTCATGGATCTTTTCAGAGGCCTTTGGACATCTTTTTACAACAATGATTTCCAATGCACAAAGTAAAATGAATAGTTTTACCCAAAAAATAGATTATACCAAAATATAGTTGATAATTTTTTCACAGATCATGTGTTTAAAAGAAATCCTACTTCATGACATCTTCCCTGGGACTCCAGGATGTAGTTAGCCAGAGTATGCTAAAGAGCCTGACTATTCTTTGGGATTAAGACCTTCTAGGACATAAACGCAACCTGTGAGAGTCCAGATCTCTTGTCTTCTTTAATTCATGTTGATTCTTTTAAGTCATACTGGCCTTCCCCAAACAATTTGAATCTATGAGGTGACTCTTTTTAAATTCCTTTTAGACCCATAAAATTATTTCTTTTTTATGCTAAATTATTTTTTTTCAAATCTTGACCATAAAGGCTTCACAGGTGCTCTAGAAGAAATCAGATTCCTCCCTGAAGATATTCAGTGAAATTCTGAGGGCAGCATTTGACTAAATAGAAGTGACTGGCTATTTTACTTGTTTACGGGCATTATATTACAGAAATGTAATAAGTAACCCTTAGCATTCTATTGTTATGAACCTTTGTCTATCTTCCAGGGCACCATTGGACCCTGAACAGAAATCACATGACCACAAGAACTTCCCTCACTAGAATGGACTTGTGAAGTATTTGACAAATTAGTTAGCTGCCAAGCTCAAAGTGCTGCAGTGGTCTGCTCAGTCAATAGAGAAGAAAAAAGACAAAGGAGCATATCTCCCAACTATTTCTTCCCTTACCATTTGCCACTGTGTGCAAGAGGCAGCCCTTAGTCACTTAAGGCTGTCATGATGAGGCAGATACTCATGGTGTTTGACTTTATTATAGTCAAGCCAAATCAAATGCAGAGGCACTGCTTCCTCGGATGTCTATATTTCACTTAAACTGGGATAAAGCAAAGAAACTGGAATATTGTCTCATCATGCATTCTAAATCAGCCAGGGTAGAAAATAATGGGGAGTTAATCAGATCACTGAAACTCTAATTCACTTGGCATTGATCGGGCAAATTCCTAATGGGACAGCAGACCAATTTCAAATTACAGTAAGCTGACTTGTCCTGGAATACCAATGACCATGCTCAAGGATGAGCCCAAGCAGATTATGAGCTCTGCTCTCAAAATGGTACAGCTGAATTATAATGTATGAATGTATAATATGATGCAGCAGTTTAGCTAATTAATAGGGAATTGATGAAAGGGGGCAGTTTTGAAAGCAGCCATATCACTTGAATAAACATGGGACAAGAGGTCTCCTGGGAACCTGTAGTCAAGTCTTTAGAAAGGAAAGTATGCAGCAAAAGCTAATGGAAAGTAATGCAATTAAACCAGGCTTTTAATTATATTAATCTGTGACTTCATGGTGGCTTAATGTATGCAGAATTGACTCCATGAGTACAAGATTTTCTAAGCATTCCATAGCCATATTAAAATATCAAATTTGAAAAAAATAGAATAAGGAATATTTATTCTTATTCCAAATACCAGAAGTTTTTTGGTAAGCGATTATTCAATATAATATCATTTCTCCTTAGGAGATTTTGTGTGTTTTGTGTGTGTATAAGGAAAAGGAAGGGATAAGGGAGGGAAGATAGAAAAGAGGAGGGAGGGGAAAGGGGAAGAAAGAATCAGGATGTATCTAGCAGCATGTGGATTCTGGGAAAGTGAGCAATAGGAGAATGAATAATGTCAAAAGACAAGGGAAGCATCTAAAATGAAATAGAAACTGTTTCCTTTGAGACCACTAAGCCAGTTAACAGGAGTTTTTAATCTGTTACTGTGTGACAGGAGCTTTGCTAAATGCTAGCGATATAAGAATAAGGAAAGAATAGTTCCTGCCTTCATGGAGCTCACATACTAGAGAGGGAAACAATATGTAACTAAATAGGTAAGTACTAGACATATAAATACATATATATATGTATTTCACCATGCCTGGAGTCAGAAAAACTTGAATTAAAAGCCAGCCTTGGACAGTTACTAGCTATGTGTTCCATGGCATATCAATTAACCCTGTTTGCCTCAGTTTCCTCCTCTGTAAAATAAACTGGAGAAGAAAATGGAGAATCAGTTCAGTATCTCTGCCAAGAAATCCTAAATAGGGTCACAAAAAGTTTGACATGAATGGAAATCACTAAACAATAACAATAAAAAGAACTGAGCTGAAAAACAGATAAAGGGGAAAAATCAAAGAATCATTTGACTACCTGAAAGCTATCAAAAAAAGAGTATAGACAACATATATTAAGAAATCTTTTTTTAAGTATTCAAATCTCTTAGAACCACTCAGAAAAACTTTAAGAATGTCTTAACACTTAGCAAAGTAGAAATAAAAAGAATCTCCTGAAAGAAATTCCAAATTTAAAACATTCAGGAACATTATAACCAAAATCTAGATATGTGTGTGTGTGCATGTATGTATGTATATTACAAGTAGCCAAAAAGAAAGAATTCAAGTATCAAAGAACCATAGTCGGGATTACACATGATTTAGAAGCCACCAGTACAAAGGAGAAGAGAATTTGGAGTACTATATTCCAGAAGGGAAAAGATATAGGTTTATAGCCAAAAATAGCTTACTCATCAAAAACGAACATAATACCACAGGAGGAAAAAAGGATCTTAAATGAAATAAACAACTGCTAAGCATTCTTGATAAAAAAAAAAAGACCAGAGCTACATAAAAACTGTGAAGTTCAAATATAAGTGCCAAGTGAAATATTTAAAAACTAAGTGTTAATAAACAATCATAAAGGGAGACATTTATAAACTACTGAAAATTCAAGTATGGAAAGATGATACATGCATCTCTTCTGTTCCCTATCATCATCAGATGTCACAGAGAGCCTAAGTAGACAAAGCTGGGAACAGTTCTATTATGTCTTGATGATCATAAGAGAAGAATGAAAAAGGTAATGAGAAATATATTGGGTGTGGGAGGAGGGAAGGGAAGATTAGGGCAAATAATTTCACTTTATGAGGGTGTAGACAGCTATACAAACAAGGAGCAAATCAGGGGAGTTGTTGAACCTCACTTTCACCTCAAATTTTCATATTCTCAAAAGAAGGAAGAGTATATACATATATATATATATATATACATATACACATATGAGTCAGATATAGACAACATATATTTCATTCATGAGATAAATGAGAGGAAAAGGGGGGAAGTGGAAAAACTTAGAAGAAGAATAGGCTAAGGGAAGGACTAGTCACTAAACAAAACAAACTTTAACTAAAAATGATCAACACAATGATCAACCATGATTCTAGAGAACTAGTGATAAAACATAATACTTCTTGATAGAGGAGTGAAGGACTTGACTCAGACACACACATATATGTTGAGAGAGAGAGAGAGAGAGAGAGAGAGAGAGAGAGAGAGAGAGAGAGAGAGAGAGAGAGAGAGAGAGAGAGGTTTTGGCTTTTTTTTCTGAGGCAATTAGGGTTAAATGACTTGCTCAGGATCACACATTTAGGAAGTGTCTGAGACCAGATTTGAACTCAGATCCTCCTGACTTCTGGGCTGATGCTCTACCCACTGCACCACCTAGCTGCCCCTCTTTTTTTAAATTCTTAATTGGAAGATGTGGGAAAGAGACAAAAAGTAGATTTTTGACAATTAAAAAATACAATATTAAATTTTACAAAGAAACAGCAAGTGAGCTATTTAAAAATAATAGTTAATATTTAAGAAAGCAAATAAACACAAGAGAAATAATGCCTTTTAGACAATGACAAAGCAAAGGTGAAAATGGAGAGTAGAGAAATTTACCATATTTCAGGATGTCTCATATTAAGTAAAATTCATTCATCTCTTTGCTGGATTCTTTCTATAAGTATAGAAGCAACTAAGGGAAGATTTTATTCTGTGCTTATGGTCAGTCCCTATTCAAATAATTTGTTTTTGTTTGTTTGTTTATTTGTTTCTATTGCCACTCTTTTGCTACTTATACTCTACATCTTTCTTATGAATTAAGTGAACCACACTTTGTTTGGATCAACATTATCTCACCTTTTCTCTCTCCTTATACTAAATTGAACATTGTGTAGAACTTTTCATTTAATTCTTAATTCTAATTTATCTTTACACTTCATGAAAATTTATCTAGATGTTTTTTGAATGGTCAATGTACAAGGCATAAACTGTAATAGCTAAATGTTTTTCCTTAGTTTTCTCCCTTTTATAATTCAAGCAAAAATTTAAGACCAGGCCTCAGACCTCTTCATGAGCTAATGAATCCAAGTACATGACCTGATTTTCAATTACCTCAACCAGAAGGACTACTCAAGAAAGTTCTGCAATTTTGGAGGTACGGGGAGAACAAAATGTGATTTTCCCATTAAGCATTTTCCCAAAGGACAAAAACAAAACAATATGAGAACAGCGTCCTCAGCAGACCAGGTCTAAATATTAGCCAAAATATAGGTTAATTTCCTTTAAAATCAATATTCCCCTTAGGGTTTCAGATGAATCTAGGCGAGAACTAGAGGGGTCATTGGGTTTTATATATCTATACTTCAAACTATGAATAGGTAGTCTCTTCTTTTGTTTCACAAACACACAAGAATGAGATAATTTCCCTTCCTAGGTTTCCATTCCAGTAACCTGTTCCTACCTGTGAGTGATAATCAGACATAAAATAGAATTTCTCCTTATGATCTTTTCAAATTTTAAAGGTTGACATTATCACTAAAGAAAGTCCAGAAATTACTAGCTGCTTTTGGCAAAGAGTTTGTTCCAACAGATGTCTAAATAGCTGAATCTCCTAATTATTACTATATTGTGAAAAAATTCCATACGCTAGGTTTGGGGCCAAAACCTGATGGAGTTAAGTTTATTAATTTAATTAATATAATTGTAAGTATGCCTGTTTAGGGACAAACTCCAAAAGGACAGAAAGCCATTCTGTTTTTGCAAATCTTTCTGATACAAACCATATCACTTATAATTTTGTAATATTCCTTCCAAATAAAATACAAAATTATACAATAAGGCAAAACAGAGGTTCAGAGTTGAAGTAAAAGTTCAGATAACAGTTTTTAATTCATCAGACAGAATAATAGTCACTTAACTTTTGGCAGACCCTGGAGAATCATTTTACTAAAACCATTCAATCCCTCTTTTACCACTCCCTCTAAGGATCTTTCTTTCATCCTGGTCAAAGGTGAACTCAAAAGCTCTAGTAACTCAGTTAATCAGACTTCTTCCTTATATTAGGCTGATCATTACCCTAATCCCTTCAGGGAGGAGTCCTTCCAGGGCAGAGAAGACTTTCTCTCAAGAAACTAGTAGAGCTTTATCAATAGTTAAAGCCTCAAAATAGTTTCTCATTCCGATTAAATCAAGGATTCAGACTGAAATATTGCCTAATACAATTTTGTAATATTCAGTCTAAGGATAAATAGAGAAGCCATAATATGTTCTAACAGTATCTTCCATCTGAACTAGGCAAATGGTGAGCTTTTTCCAAACTCTTCACCTATTTGTTCTTTCTTGTCTAGTTGGTCTATGGAAGGGTTTCTTGAACTTTTTCCATATATATATAAATTAGGTAAAAAAAAGTCAAATATTTACTAATAAATCATTATTTTGTGATCTCCCTATATTCAATTGGGAAAAGCAAATTGGGAGAAATCTATAGAATACTCCTATGATAAAATCATCTCTTTTTCTTCTTCCTTTAAACTTTGTGCAAGATGACTTCTTGAGACTTTTTGCAGGTTTCTGGATTTCCTCACATGAATACACTTTCTTAATATGCAATGATAACCAATATCCAACTTTTATCTAACTGATTTCTTTTGAATAAGGAATACAAATCATGGAATCTCCCCAAATATCAGTTATCTATATGAGACTAAATTTTACTTCTGGCATTAAATTTTCTATTTCTTCTTATTTGCTGCCTATGGCTTCAATATTTATGCATGAACAACTTGAAGCCATGGGTTTTACTAATTAACTTCTTTCTTTGATTTTGTCTCCTGTCAATTTCTAGGTGTCTCAGCTTTTAATTTTTTGTAGCTACTTTTAATAATGTCTAATTTATAGGATAAGCAGACTTCTCTTCCAATCCTTTTCAATTTAAAATCCTTTTGATTAGAATTGAAGTTTGAACCTTAAAAGCAGGCCAGCAGATCATACCTTCTCACTTACCCATCAGGCATCTTTCTTGCCCCATATTCTGACCATTTTGCTCTAGATATACTTTCCATTCTGGTTCTCTAATAATGATACTTTTGTACTCTGATATTGTAGAAATTTATGAAACTTCACTCAAACTTAAGGTGAGACTTCAATGGAACCCACTTATCCCCAGTTCATAATAAGTCCCCATTCACAATTCCTGGATTCAGGGGACTCGGGACAATGTTTGAGGACAAACACTGGACTAAAGGTAACAAGATAAAGATAAGAGTCCTAACCCAAATGCCATAATTTACCAGCCTTTTGACTTAGGAAAAAAAACTCTGGCTCTTTTTTATCAGCTTCACAATAGGATTTATAATGCTACTAAATCTTACTATAATTCCTCATAGCGATATGAAAATGACCATGGATTCCTAAAAGTAATACTTATGCAATGCATATATAAAACAGGTTGTACATGTATTGTCTAAAATCAAGCTTAGAGAAGTTCAGAGAAGCTCTTGCCTAATTTTACCACAAAGAGGTGAAAGTTTCACCATTATGCATTTTGAAAAATATCTAAGTTGCAAAGGTGTTACTATCTTATTATTATCAATGCCTATGGCTTCAATATTTATGCATGAACAACTTGAAGCCATGGGTCACACCCCACTAACAACATCATAGATATGCAAAGGATTGAAATAAAATTGCCATTTTAGTCTGAATAGAAACTAAAATCTGGCTCACACAGAACTTGAGTGGGTCTATAATCACTGTTATTTTGGAATGCATATTTCAAAGAAAACTCATGTTAAGATTGTAGTTTATATTCAGAGTTCATTCATAATTCAACCAAAACAGTACTTACCTTCCCTCTATTACAATGCTATTGTGAAAAACAAATGAGATGGACAAACACAATTATTTTCAAAACCAGAATAAAGTGATAAAAAATACACTGTTATCATGTGATTCAGAATCTAGTTTCAACTCACCTGCCTCTCATCCTATAGTTACTGACTTCTTCAGACTTTTTAAAATTACACTGAGATGACCTAGAGTTATTTGTGTTATAGGGCTAACCAAAAGAGTCAAATTTGATAGAAAGGCAAAACAAGCAGCTAGTATATGTCATAAGTCTATGCAAGTTAAGAATCTATGATCAGAACAGTAAATTTAAGCACACAGCAGGCGAGGTCCACAATAAGCAAATGAGAATCTTCAAGACACATTTTAACAAATATGTTTTAGTTTTTACCTTAGGAAAGGCTATTTAATTTGCTTTATGTCCTCTAGGTATAGGTTATTTAAGACCTAGAGATGGTCATTTTAATCCAAACAAAAGTCTGCTCTTATGCCAACTTAAAAGAGAAACATCCTTTAATCTATTTGTAGGTTTTTGCAAAGCAAAATCATTACTATGTATAATGAAAAATGAACATATCATTGAATTGCCTTCATCATTCATTAGTCTAGATTCATTACTTAATTACCAAGTAAAGGTATCAAATTTAAGTGGCTAAATGTAGTTCACTACTCTGCAATAGAATGATATGACTTTTAATAATATTTAATCCTAGATAAAAGCAAGTTGGATTTGAGAATGATGTTGGAAAAATATTTAATGTTCATCAGAATCTTGTGTTCTCTTCCTCCATTACATTTTGCAAACTTGTTGACTGGGTCAATGTTTTCTCTTCTAGCATTCTCGTCTAACTTTCTGGAGACTAGTGGTTTGGGGATAGGAGGAAAAAGGAAATGTTTAGCTTCCAATATTTGACCTTTTGGAATTTAGCTATGAAACATATATGAATTTCCCTCTAGAAATCCATTTGACCATCAAATGAGTATATGAGGTCCTAGTTGGTATATTCTGCCAAGTACCTCCTCAAAGATCCTTGTTTTTGGTACTTTTAATCATACTCAGCAAAACAATAAAGGGAAAAAACTTTATCTAAATAAATCAAGATTAACAAAAACAAGAAAAAAAACCCATTTCATAGTAAAAGAACCTTGTAAAAGAAGAAAAAACTGCCTGCAAAATTCCCCAGCATAACCAAAATCAAATTAAAAAGTAATTGAAAATGTTTTAAAGATAAATAAAAATGTAGTATAACATAGATAATGTTAATTTGTAATTTTCTAAGTCAATATGCTGCCTGCAAAGATCCATTTCTGTTGGAGTCTTAGGATCATTGCTCTTGAAAAAAAAATAATCCTTAGTCATTGATTATTTTGTTCTGTGAACTTAACCTATTCCACTGATAGATTACTTCATTTCTTAGCCAGTACCAAATGGTTTTAATAACTGTTGCTTTTCAATATAGTTTTAAATCTGGCACAGCTAGGCCAACTTCATTTGCATTTTTTTCATTAATTCCCTTGAAATTCTTGACTTTTTGCTCTTCCAGATGACTTTATTATTTTTTTCAATCTATAAAATAATTTCTTGGAAGTCTAATTGGTATAGCACTGAATAAGTAGATTAATTTAGGTAGTATCATCATTTTTATTATATTAGCTTAGCCTATCCATGAGCACTTGATATTTTTCCAATTGATTAGATCTGGCTTTATTTGCGTGGAAAGAGTTTTGTAGTTGTGTTCATATGGTTCCTGACTTTCTCTTGGCTCCCAAATATTTTATATTATTGACAGTTATTTCAAATGGAGTTTCTCTTTATATCTCTTGCTATTGGACTTTGTTGGTAATATGTAAAAATGCTGATGATTTATGTGGATTTATTTTGTATTCTGCAACTCTGGTAAAATTGTGAATTGTTTCCAGTAGTTCTTTAGCTGATTCTCCAGGGTTCTCCAAGTATACCGTCTTATCATCTGCAAAAAGTGATAATTTAGTTTCCACATTACCTACTCTAATTCATTTAATCTCTTTTTCTTTTCTTATTGCCAAAGCTAGCATTTCTAATACAATTTTGAATAGTAATGGTGAAAGTGGACCCCCTGCTCCAATTGGGAATGGTTCTACTTTGTCCTCATTACATATGATGATTGCTGGTGGTTTTAAATAGATGTTACTGATCATTTTAAGGAAAAGTCCATTTATTCCTATACTCTCAAGTATTTTTAATAGGAATGGGTATTGGGTTTTATCAAATGCTTTTTCTATCTATCGAGATAATCATATGATTTTTGTTAGTTTGGCTATTGATATTATCAATTATACTAATAATTTTCCTAATGTTGAACCAGCCCTGCATTTCTGATATAAATCCTACTTGATCATAGTGTACTATTCTGGGGATGTATGTCACTCTTTATAATTCCCCTAATCTATCATAAACCACAATCAACTCACCAAGACTACGTTTCAAAACACTTTCTGCCTTGCATTTATAGAGGGAATTTCCTTACCTGACATTTTACATCATTGAAATCAGGTCAAGATAAAGAAAAAAATCTTTTGTAAATGTTATGGGGTAACAAGTCATGAAATACTAATTTTGATAGCCCTACAATGGCAAGTGAGCCAAAGAACAGTTGCAGTTTTTTGTTAATAGTAGAATGCAAAACACTAACAATGATAATTTACACATAAGTGTGAAAGGATAGAAAGACCACTAGATTTTGTGTCAAAAGAGCTGATTTCAAAACACAGATCTTAAATGTAATATCTATGTGAAAAAAACCAATTGTTTGATGTTCCTACCTTTCACTTTTTTCATCTATAAAAAGAGTCCTGCTTGACTGTGTAGGTTCTTATATATTATATAAGTAGAGAACACCATAATGAAGCATTTTATAAATTATTCAAAAATATAACAAGCAAAGGTATCATAATATATTCTAGCTAACACTGTACATACATCTGTTTTATTTAAGAGTCACTAATTTGAGCTCTAATTTGGCCCTGATTATTCCTCATAAGCAGCCCAACTCCTACACAGGTAAATAAGATGTATTAAAAGAGTCAGAAGCCTTTTGAGGAGATCATCTAGGGAAGCATGTGAAAAGACATAGTCTAGAAGTACTGAAGTTGAAGCAGTATAGGTGAGTCATAGATTGCAGGGGTAGAGAGAAGATCTGGGGGAGAGAATGGAACCAAGAAAATCTTAAAGTATTCTAATTACTCATCACTTAGAACATTCCCATTCTCATTTTGAGGGAGTGCTGCTGAGGCCTCTGGGACTGAAGGTCTGCTCATCTACCTGCTCTGTAATTTTGAAGCTGGGGCCCTTCTTTCTCATCCTCTTCAGCTCTTCTAAGCAGTTCAGGGATATCTGTGGCTCAATGAAATGGTATATGAAATGATATATGACTCAGGTCTAAGGCCTTCCCAAGAGTATAGAGGGAGTAAAAAGGGTTGTGATTGTTGTTTTGTTTTTTTTTTTTTTTCCCAGCGATTTCTGACTCTCTGTGACCTCCAAGCATTTTCTTGGCAAAGATAGTGGAATAATTGTTTTTTTTTTTAATTTTCTCTCCCTGCAATGAAATGAGAAAACTGAATCAAACAAAGTTAAGCAACTTCAACTATCTATGGCCATATTTGAACTCAGGTCTTCCTGACTGGCCAATACTCTTTGTACTGCACCATCTAGTTTTCTGAAATTTCATAGGTACTCCATAGAAAATATCAATCAAGTTTAAAATCAATTGCTTATTCCTACACACAAAAGAAAAATAAGTGTTTAAAATCTATGCATACATTAATAGAACAGGGTCAGTAACAACTTATACCTCTCTATAAGTAAATTGGTTGAGTGGACAGTACTTGGATTTCATCAGAACACAAAGCAATGTGTGGAATTACTGATTGGGCATTTTTAGTTCTCTTCTGCTCTCCTATGTCACCCTATTGCAATTATGAACCATCTCTTTTTTCCATACTTCACTTACTACCAAGGCAAACTATTTCTACAATTGCTAAAATCAGCCATTCCTGCTACCTCTGAGTTCCAGCTACCAACAGGATTTATGGACTTTATGAATTCTAAGGTTACTTCCAAAACCGTACCCATCCTTCTTAGGCTACTCATTTACCATAGATCAGCAAAGAATAAACAAACATAAAAGAGGTAGAGGTGACCAAGAGTCTAAGTTCAAACTCACTTAGTTGAGGACCTGGTCTCATGAGGCAGGAACTATCAAGAAATCACTCAAGTTTTCCACATCTCTAAAATGCCTTGTGTGTTTTCAGTGCTGGATCTTCCCATGACCAGAGGTAGACCCCAAACCCACTTGATTTCCTAGAACCAGGAATAATGGCTCTGAATATGCTTTATGGCAGGGGAAGGTGACTTCTGGTATACTATCACATTATTTAATTATATTCTTTCATTCATATAATAAAGTGTAGCATCTTGGGACATTCCTTATCTGCCTGTGCTGTCAGATAGCTCCTAAGTAGAGTAATCCTTCCAAAAGTTGAGGTTATGTTGATTTATTTGTTTAGAATGTTTATTGATTTCACCCAGAATCACGAGTTTCAAATGACTTTGCTTTCTATTTTTATCTAATTTCCTTCTCCAGTTCAAGTACTAGAGAGAGACAGATAGAGAGAATTTGTGTGGAAAAGGCAGAGGCAGACAGAGAAAGAGAGAGCTAATGACTGAGACAGAGACAGAAAGAGACAGAGAGAATAACTTTGCATATGAGAGAGAGACAGAAACGAGACAAGAAAGTGGTGAGACAAATAGGGAGAGAAACAGAGGTGAGTAAGTAGGAGGGAGAGAGGAGGGGAGGGAGGGAAAAAGAGAGAGAGAGAGAGAGAGAGAGAGAGAGAGAGAGAGAGAGAGAGAGAGAGAGAGATTGCTATTCTACGTACTCTTTCTACTGATAAAAATTCTCTTTTCTCCTGCATCACAAATCCTTGACAAGAGATCACAGTAAATCCTGGCTTGGGAAATGAGGTGTCTCAGCCCTGGAGACAGTATGTATTGCAACAGGAGGCTGGCAAAACCCTGGAGATAAACTGCGTTACCTATCCCCTTCAAACCCAATTGCAATTTGCTCATCCCATCTACAGGGAAAGGGAAGTATGTCAGGCCAGGATTCACAGGAGCATCCCTGAAGCCCACAGGATTGTTATGTGACTGTGTACTAGGAAAATGTAATGGCATCAGACAGTGAGATTGTTGAACCAGTCCAACAGTGAAGGACACAGGCTACTGTATGTTGTTTCCTTTGATGCAGAGACAAGGAATCTATTTGTGTTCCAAGGGAATACCTGATTATTTGTGGCAAGAAGGAAGATAATGCTAGCAAAGTGGCAAGACATGTTGTTATTGCCTTCATGGTATAGTAGAAAGCCAGTTTATGAAAATTACCATAAACTTGAACCATTTTGTCACGAAATTTTTCGTTGAAATTATTACAAGCAAATACCCATTGAAAAAGCACTTAGCAATGTAGAAGCAAAGAAAAAACAAACGAGAAACTCATTAGTTACAGAATAGTTAAATAAGTGCAGATACACAAAGGAGAGAGACTATAACTGCATGGATTTACTCTTATAACACTGTTTCCATTCAACATTTCTTACTTGATATTTCCAAAAATGGGGGAGGGAGGAGAAAAGAAGAAGTTCTGAAGAAATTCAGTAGAGATAAGATTTCAAATATATCATTTTGGTAGCTCTAACCTCAGAAATAATAATGAAGAATCAAGAAGAATATAATCCATAATCAGAAGAGTATTCTGAATAGACTAGAAGAAAAAAAAAGATTAAGATGACCAACCATATGAAAATTTCATAGAAAACAATATAGCAAGAGATTGTTACTTAAAAAAAAAGAAATTAAAGACAAATAGGAAAGATTTTCAACCACATGCTAACGTGAGTAAAGAAAAAAAGGAGACACAGGAACTTGATAAATAAATAGATAATTTTAAAAACTAACAATTTAAACAAATTCAATAACTTGAGATAGGGAAAAGTAAACAATCATGAGGTGGGTGAAATAAATATAAACTAACATCAAAGTTGTGTGAGTAAGATGAATTACAGGGAAAACATATTAATGTAAAAGAGGCGGTGAATTAAACATTAATTCAAATATATAAATGAAGGTAAGTACACACCTAAAAATTATAATTTTAAATATGCTTGAATTAAACAATTCAATAAAATAAGACAGACATGTCTAATGATCTACTGTATACAATAAGTACAAAAGAATTAAAGATACTTCCAGAAATAAAAATTAAACATACTGTGTGATTAGAAGAGGTCATATCACCTCTCTGTGCCTCAATTTCTTCATTTGTAAAATGAGAGTAATACATGTAAAGCATTTAAAAAAACTTTATAACAATGTGTAAATGACACTTGATAATGTTGATAATCATTATTATATTTTATTCATTGTTCTGAGCCAGGCATGACGGGATTTGAAAAAAAAAAGAGAGACACTTATAGATTCTGATAGCCAAGAAAGAAGTATATGACAATAGCATGGAAAGGATATTTAGCAAGGGAAAAACATTGATATAGCTTCCTTGCCTGAACTTACCTTATTATGGGGGCACTGACCAAGAACAGGATGTCAACACTGATGAACCAGATAATTCTTTCTAGTTGTACTTTTGTGCTTAGAGGACCAAGAAGTTACAATTTCAGTTTGTGATTTAGTCCTATGAGCAGTTAAATCTGAAGAAGATTTTCATTATCTAACAAACAAACAAATTAACAAACAAAACACCCAGTCTATTCTTTGTAAGGTAGGTGAGATAGAGCAAATAAATAATATTCTAAGATTTTCATTTTAAAAGTGGGACCAGTCAATGATATATAAAATGATAATATATACAACTTTTCCTGAGATATATGCTCAATATGATAGTGATGTGAATATATCATGGAAATTTGCTCAATTAACCTCAAAAAGACTAATATATCTGTTAGAGAAGTAGGGGACTCTATTAGTGACTCTCAAGGTGAACCTAAACACTGTTGCCTATAACCTCTTAAGACATATAGTAATCAAAGTAATCAAAGGGGTTGTTGGAAAAATCAGGAAACTAATGCATTGTTGTTGGAGTTGTAAAATGATTCAACCATTCTTAAAGGCAATTTGAAATTATGTCCAAAGGTCTATCAAACTGTGTATACCCTTTGTTTCTGCTGGACTTGTATCATCAAGAGATCAAAAAAGAGGGGAAAGGACCTATATGTACAAAAATATTTATAGCATATTTATCATGTTGTGCAAGAAAAATCAGATCAAAGGAGAAAAAAATCACAAAAAAGAAAAAAAAAAGAAAAAACACAACAACAACAATTAAAAGGTGAAAATACTGTACTTTGATCCACATTCAGGCTCTATAATTCTCTCTCTGGATGCAGATGGCTTTTTCCATCCATCACAAGTCTATTGGAATTGGCCTGAATTACTTCATTGGAAAGAGCCAAAGTACATCAGAGTTGATCATCACATAATCTTCTTGTTGTGTACAATGCTCTCTTGATTCTATTTACTTCATTTAGCTTTTGGCCTGAATCACCACATTGTCAAGAAGAGCAAAGTCCATCACAGTTGATCATTATATAATCTTGTTACTTTTCTTTCTTTTTTTGTGATTTTTCCCCCTTTTGATCTGATTTTTCTTGTACAACATGACAACATGGAAAAATGTTTAAAAGAATTATATATACTTAATCTATATCCGATTGCTTGCTGTTGTGGGGAAGAGAGAGGTAAAGAATGGAGGGAAGAAGATAGCACATGTCAGAAAGATTTTTTTGTAGAATCTTAATATGCCTCCATAAACAAATTTTCTAGTCATCATCATGCAGCCTGGAGACTTCATTTTATAAGTTTTTAAACATATAGAAATAGTGAAATGAAAATGAATTTCTAATCTCAATTGATAATTGACTCAATAAACTCTAGTAGCTTTAGAATCAGATAGGCATTTTCTGATAGGCATTTAAAACTCTTAATCTCTTGTTATTTTTCCCACCTTATAATACATTAACTATTACCATTCATACACTTCATCATCTAGACATGTTAGCCTATTTGCTGGTCCTTTTTCCATCCTCCTGTTCCATCTTCTATTTCCATGATTTTGCACTGGCTGTTCCTTCTATTGGGAATGTTCTCTCTTCTCACCACATTTTAGAATCTCTGGTTTCCTTTAAGACTGTTCAAATGTCACCTTGGCATAAACCTTTCCCAGTTTCCCTAGCTAAATGTTTCTGCAATATACCTATTTAAATACAAGTTCTCTCTCTCAATAGCATGCAAGTTCCTTGAGGGCAGCAACTATGTTTGGATTTTCTTTGCATCACAAGTGCTTACTTTAGTGCTTGGCATAAAGTGCTTAATAAATTATTGATTGCTTGACTAATGTAATTTGGAATTGGAGCGTCTCTCTAAAGATTCAATTGAATAAGCAAACAAAATTAGGGAAATTATGCCAACTTGCTAGCACACAGAAGAGTCAATAACTTAAAGAATCTTTATTATGTACAGCACTCCAATACAGAATAATTTTGTAAAATAGTGGCTGATAGGAATCTTATTTAAAATAGAGTTTTCCATATTGCAGAAATGACATTATTGGGTCACAAATGATGAGATGAAAGAAAGGTTGAGGTGAATAACATTGCGTCTGAGGTGATTCATTATGTTTTTATAATATTCACTGAAGACACTGATCTCAGATCTTAAGAAAACTTTCCTGGAGGAGTGTGAATTCACATTCTTTCCCAGAAAACTATCTATCAGCTATTAATTATTACTGATAAAGTACGAAGTCACAGTGCCCTGAAAAGTATGCAGCTAGAAAATAGCTGTATGGAAATCAGGCTATGGTCAGAGAGCAAGAGGAGAAACAGTCAGAAAGACGTACTGTACTTACAAGATTCTGCTGCCCACATCCCACCAATCACCTTACAGGCTGAATATATCAGGTATGTCATTCATATTCATTCTTAGCAACCAGCTACAGCTCTCTCAGGGACTCCATTTCTGTCCTATGGAGATCTTTAGCAATGGTGAGAAGGGATTAGACTTTTTTGAATAATAGTTGTCAGGTTTTCTTACATAGTGACTACTGTAGTTTGCTTTTTATTCAGGAAGCGGGATTTATTCCTGTGATTTCAATGGTGCAGAAAACTCTTGATGAGAAAACTCCCTCTACCAATACAGATCATAATCAGCTATTCTGCAGTTTTCACTATCAAAAATTGCCTAGGACACTGAAGGTTAAGTGACTTTTCTGGGAGAATCATGTGGCCTGTGACTATGAACTCAGTTCTCTCTTCAGTATACCATGCTCACTCTTTCTATAGCCTCTCAATAGTTGTACCTCCTACCATAAACATTGGAGTTTTTGGTGGTGAACAAAATAAAGAAGGAAAATGTTTTCTATAAAGTGATGTTTTCTAGAAGACTTGCAGTCTTACATAAAAAATATATTGATCTAGTAGAAATTCAGGGAAGTTTTTCTTTTCTTAAAAATATACATTCTTTTCATAAGAACATATAGTTCTTATGTGTAACCATGATATATCTCTTATATTTTCCAAACTGTTATCTTTATAATGGAAAAAAGAAATAATAAAAAGCAGAATTTTTACATATAAAATTCTATGCGGGGGACAGGAAAGGGGGAGGAGATTGCAGAAAAGCAGCATGAGAATGTGCCTTAAGAACCAGCCTTAGAATAAGGAAGAGATGGACTAAAGACTGATCTTTTAGGCATATTGATTGGATGATGACCAGCAAGTGCCTTCAATGTTCATTGGTTCAAATAACTTTTCAAAAATATTTTAAAACAGTTTAGGACATTTGTCCATCTTCTCTAGTAGGGAGAACTTCCTTCACTGGAAATTTAATACACAGATAAATCAGAGATTCAGACCAAAAAAAGACTAAAAAAGATTTGTGACTGAATAGCAAATATGTTTGTTATTCCTTTATATATAAAAAAATGTTCTGGGGCAGAGGAGAGTAGAACCAAGATAGCAGAGAATAAACAAGTTCTTTATCTGAACTCTTCTTGGCTTCCCTCAGATCAACAACAGATCAAGCTTATGAACTTGTTTGGGAGGGAAAAAATCCACAAATATTTGGAGTGTAACAAATTTCCAGCAGAAGATGTTTTAGAAGAACTTCAGGAGAGGTCTGTCTCAATTGGTCATGAGGGAAGTGGGGAGGAAGATGGCCCAGCACAGGGATCCAGGGTAGAGAGAGCTCCTCATATCAGGGGAAATCTACTGGGAGGATCTGAGTCAAAATACAGCAGCTTTGGCTTCCCTGCCCTGATTCAGAAGCCAGTGGATTGGCAGACTAGCTGTGAGACTCTCCACTGCAGCTACAGAAGGTAAATAGTGAGTCCCTGAACCCCATTGCAAGAGACAGGACTTGGACATCCCCCCTCCCAAGCATGAAAAGAAAGTTCACAGCACTGACCCCAGAGCAGCATGAAGACCCTGTCTCCTGTAAAAGAAGCTTAGGAAAATTCCCCCTTTGCCATAAAAGCAGACCACAAGCTTTAAAAATGAGCAAAAAATAAAAAAGAACTCTGATCTTAGATAGCTTTTGTGGTGTTTTGCCAAGTAGGTATTTTGCATTTTTTCTATTTTTTCTTTTTTTTTTTTGTTTTTGCCTGATTTCTGATGTTATCGAGTCATTCATTTCCATTTGGTCAGTTCTGATTTTTAGTGAATTGTTTTTATTTACTTTTTTTTGTATTTGTCCAATTGAGTTTTTAAATGAGTTGTTTTGTTCTGTGGAATTTTTTTCCATTTCAAAAATTCTGTTTTTCTAGGAGTTGTTTACCTTTTCCATTTTGTCAAATATATCTTTTAATGAGTTATATGCCTTATGCAAAGTTTTCCTTTCCTTTTCCCAATTTTCTTCTTTTGAGATCATTTGTAATTTCTTCTAAGAGAGCTTTGTGTGAAGGAGACCAGGTTATATCACCCTTTGGGGCTTCATCTGGAGACAATCCACTTTTAGTCTCCTCAGGATTTGAAATCTGTTCTTTTCTTTCACCATAGAAACTATGGTTAGAGTTCTCTTTGCCTTTTTACTCTTTTTTTTTTTTTAAGTTAGGATCTCCCTTTAGGGCAAGGGAGGTTTTCCAAGTTTTCTCTATAAGCCACAATGAAGCAGCAACATCTGTGTTAAGCCTGTGCTGACTGGCTTCCAGTGCTGAGTGGGTGGGCCAGGTCCCGTGAGACTCCTGCATTTTGGGGTCCACTATTTTCCTTTTGTGTTTGTGTTAGGTGTTTTATAACTTCTCTGCTGATCTACTGACTTGCTACCAGGGCAGAATAGTCAATAGTGGTGTAGATTCCTCCCCATAGATTCTCCACCACAAGGAGTCTGCACCATCCTATGGAGACCACACCCTGCTCCAAGTCTGCACTGGTTGGGCTGGCATCCTTTACCTGGCCACCTCCCTCCATGCCTGATCAAAACAGACCTTTTCTGGCAATCCTTAAAATTATTTCCTGCTGATTATTTGAATTCTGCCAGTCCAGAGCTAATTCAGAGGCTGAATTTGCAAAATAGTTGAGGGTCCTTGGAAAAGATCAGAAAGAAACATGTATCCACCATCTTGGCTCCACCCCTCCCCCATGTTTAACTCTTAAGAACTTCATCTTTGTTAGGGGTAAAATTATAGGACATAGATATAATTTGACTTTATTATGATAGAGTAGAATACAGGTGATATAGTGGATGTCTAGAGGTGAAAAAGGGATTGTATTGGAAGAAGAGGAAAGGTAACTTGGGATAAATTACATCATACCAAGTATCAAAAAAGACCTATTACAATCGAGGGAAAGAAGGGAAAGGGATGAGCATTGTGTGGACCCTAATCTCATCAGTTTTGCTCAAAGAGAGAATATCAGATATATTTAGTTTGATAGAGAACTTGTCTCACCCTAAAGGGAAGTAGGAGGGGAAAGGGGAAAGAAAAGTGGGAGGAGTTATAAAGGGGAGAGCAGATTGAAGGAGGTGGTGATTAGAAGCAAAACACTGGGGAGCAAGAAAAGGGGGAAAAGTAAGAAAAGAGTATTAAGTTGGGGAAAATAAGATGGCAGGAAATATAGAGTTAAGTCATTTTAACTGTGAATAAGTATGGGATAAACTCTCCCAAAAAACGGAAGCAGATAACAAACTGGATTTAAACAGATAACATACTGGATTTAAAAGTTAGAATCCTACAATATTTTGTTTACAAGAAACACATTAAAGTCAGAGTGATACATACAGTGGAATAAAGGTAAAAAGACTGAAGCAGAATCTATTAAGCTTCAGCTAGAGTAAAAAAAAAAAAAAAAAAAAAAAAAAAAAAAAAAAAAAAAAGCAGAGGTAGTAATCGATCTCAGATCAAGCAAAATCAAAAATAGGTCTAATTAAAAGATATAAGGAAGAAGACTACATAATGCTTAAAGATACCAGAGATAATGAAGTAATATCAATTGCAACAAGTGGCATAGCATCCAAATTCCTACAGGAGAACTTAAGAGAACTATGATAAGAAATAGATAGCAAAACTATACTAGTAGGAGATGTTAACCTTGCTATATGAGAACTAAATAAATTGAACTACAAGATAAATAAGAAAGAAATTAAGAACGTAAATAGAATTTTTTAAAAGTTATGTATGATAGATCTTTGGAGAAAATTGAAAGGGGACAGAAAGGAATACACGTTTTTCTCAGAGGTTAATGGAACCTATACCAAAATTGACCATGTATTAGAGCATAAAAGCCTCAAAATCAAATGCAGAAAGAAATAGTAGATAAATCTTTTATAGATCATGATACAATAAAAATCACATGTAAGAAAGGACCTTGGAAAAATGGACCAAAAATTAATTGGAAACTAAATAATCTAATCCTCAAGAATGAGTGGGTGAAACAAGAAATCATGAACATAACTGATAAATTTCATCCAAGAGGATCATAATAATAAGACAACATCCCCAAATTTATGGGGTGCAGCCAAAGCAATTCTTAGAGGAAATTTCACATTTCTAGATACTTACTTGGTGAGAAAGAGATCGATGAATTGAGCATGAAACTAAAAAAGCTAGAAAAAAAAAACAAATTAAAAAAAAAACCATACAATTAAATGCCAAATTTGAAATTCTGAAAATAAAAGGGGAGAATAGAAAATGAGAAAACTATTGAATTAATAAACAAAACTGGATTGGTTTTATGGGGAAAATAGATAAACATTTAGTTAATTTGATGAGAAAAAGGAAAGAAGAAAATCAAATTGCTTGTATCAAAAATGAAAAAGACAAATTTCCCACCAATGAAGAGGAAATTAGAGCAATAATTAGGAGCTGTTTTGCCTAATTATATGCCAATAAATCTGATAATCGAAGTAAAATGGATCAATATTTACAAAAATATAGATGTCCCAGATTAACAAAAAAGGAAATTAATTAATTAATTGAAGTCAATAAATCAGTCAATTAATTAATTAATTAGACCCATTTTAGAAAAAAAAATTGAACAAGCTATTGATGAACTCCCTAAGAAAAAAATATCCAGGGCCACATGGATTTACAAGTGAATTCTACCAAACATTTAAAGAACAATTAATTCCAACACTATGCAAATAATTGGAAAAATGGGGAAAGAAGAAGTCCTACCAAATTCCTTTTATGACATAGTTATATTGCTGATACCTAAACTAGGTAGGGTCAAAACAGAGAAATATAATTATACACCAATTTCCCTAATGAATATTAATGCAAGAATCTCAAATAAAATATTAGCAAAGAGATTATAAAAAGTTGTCACCAGGATAACACACCATGACCGAGTATGATTTATATCAGGAATGCAAGGTTGGTTCAATGTTAGGAAACTATTAGTATAATTAATAATATAATTATCATTATGTATAATGTTATATATAATATATTATATGCATTAATATAGTTATTTTATATAACATAATATATAGTAAATATTATATAGTAATATAATATAATAAATAAAATAACCAGACTAACATAAACCCTATGATTAACTCAATAAATGAAAACTATATGACAAAATCCAACAATATTCTTTAAAAAAAACCACCAAAGAGCATAGGGATAAATGGAGTTTTCCTTAAAATGATCAGTAACATCAAGTCTACCTCTCAGATCTGTGAAGTAAGGAATTTATAGCCAAAGAACTAGAATACATTACGAAATGCAAAAGGGATCATTTTTTATATATTAAGTTAGAAAATTTTTGTACAAATAAAACCAATGCAGACAAGATTAGAAGGAAAGCAGAAAACTAGGGAGAACTTTTTACATCCAAGGGTTCAGATAAAGGGCTCATTTATAAAATATGTAAAAAATTGACTTAAATTTATAAGAATACAACCCATTCTCCAACTGATGAGCAGTCAAATGATAGAATTTCTAGAGGAAGAAATTAAAACATTTCTAGTCATAAGAAAAAATGCTCTAATCACTATTGATCATAGAAGTGCAAATCAAGATAACTCTGAGGTACCACAACACACCTCTCAGATTAGGTAAAATGACAGGAAAAGGTAATAATAAATGTTGGAAAGGATGTGGGAAAACTGGGGCATTTACACATTGTTGGTGGAGTTGTGAACTAATCCAACTATTTTGGAGAACAATATCTGGGAAAGAACTGGAAACTGAGTGTATGCCCATCAGTTGGAGAATGGTTGAATAATTTATGGCATATGAATATAATGAAATATTATTGTTCCTTAAGAAATTATCAGCAGGATTATTTCAGAATGATCTGAGGAGACTTGCATGAACTGATGCTAATGAAATGACTGGAACTAAGACAACATTGTACCCAGCAACAGCAAGATTATGCAATAATCAATTCTAGTGGGCATAGCTCCTTTCAACAATGAGATGTTCAGCCAATTCTAATGGTCTGGTGATGAAGAAGTGAGAGGACTATAGGGGCTGAGTGTGGCTCACAACATAGTATTATCACTGTTTTTGTTGTTGTTTGCTTGCATTTTGTTTTCTTTCTGATTTTTTTTTCCTTTTTGATCTGATTTTTCTTGTGCAGCATGATAATTGTGGAAATATGTATAGAATAATTGCACATACTTAACATATATTGCTTTACTTGTTGTCTAAGTGAAGGTTGTCTAAGATAGGGGAAGGAAGGGAGAAAAAAATTGGAACTCATGATTTTGTGAGGTTGAATATTTAAAATTATCTATGCATGTATTTTGAAAATAAAAAAAAAATTTTAAAATTCTGAAAACTCTTCTATGAAAAACTTTGGCTTTTAAAACCTTTCATAACCTGGCCTCTTCTTATATCTTATACCATATATCCTGCAGTATATCTTGAGTTCCTTTCCCATGGCATACCTCTCTACTTCAACATTTATTTTCATTGATTATATTCCATACCTATAATTATTTGCCTCTTTTTCTTTGTCTCCTAGCTTTCCTGATTTCCTTCTAAAATTCCTTCTTCTCCAAGAAGGCTTTTCTAATATCCTTCAATCTCGATAAGATTATCTCTAATTTGCCACAAATAAATTAACATTTATCATTTTGTTTGTACATAATTGTTTATATGTTAGCTCTCTAATTAAACTCCTAGTTCCTTGAGGGCAAAAACTGAATTTTAAAATTATTTTTGTTAATCGATATATTTCATCTGACTTTTTTCCACTTTTCTTTTTTTTTCTTGTGGTTTTTCCCTTTTGTTCTGATTTCTCTCTTTCAATATGATTCATAAAGATATGTATATTTTTTTAAATAATGTATATGTATAACCAGGAAAAAAGGAAACATTAAAAAATTAGAATTGGGAAAAAATAAAACTGTTTTTTGCTGCTTTTTGTCACAGAATAGGGCTGAAGGCAAGATCATGGAGTGGGGACACAGAGAATATAGTAAATTTAAGGGAAATGCTGAGTGAATCCCAAAGCACAAGCCCTACTTGTTTTGCCAACATGGTGACACATAGGGCCGGTGCAGCAGAGGGCACAAGATTAGAAATTAGAAATTAAGTTTCTTTGCTTTTAATTAGTCAATTTTTTACTTCCTTGTGGTTCTTGTTATCTTGTTCTATGGAGCACATACATTGTTGACCATAACCCTTTTTTTTTTTTTGGAAAATTTTGAGAGGTTGAGAGGATTGGTGAAAATATCTAGTTTTCTATTTTGTTTGTCATATCTCAATCATTTAATTATACAACTATATGAAGAAAGATCTGCTCTTTTTCCATCCCATCATCTTCACTTGGACATTTTTTTCTTTATATCTTTGTACCTCAGTTTCTCATTCTATAAGATACAATATGATTTGTATTTAATCTTCCTCCTCAGAAAGTAGCTAATGAGAATTTTGTGAAGATTAATGTGAAAAAGATGTACTATAAACAGAATCAAAATAAGCTCCTTATAGCTGGCTACAAAATAAATCCCCATAAATCCTCAGCATTTTTATACATCACCAACAAAACCCAACAGCATGAGATACAAAGAGAAATTCCATTCAGAATAACTGTTGATACCATAAAATATTTGGGAATCTATCTACCAAAGGAAAGTCAGGAATTATATGAGCAAAATTATAAAAAAGTCTCCACACAAATAAAGTCAGACTTAAATAATTGGAAAAATATTAAGTGCTCTTGGATCGGCCGAGCGAACATAATAAAGATGACAATACTCCCTAAACTAATCTATTTATTTAGTGCTATACCAATAAGACTTCCAAGAAAATATTTTAATGATCTAGAAAAAATAACAACAAAATTCATATGGAACAATAAAAAGTCGAGAATCTCAAGGGAATTAATGAAAAAAAATCAAATGAAGGTGGCCTAGCTGTACCTGATCTAAAATTATATTATAAAGCAGCAGTCACCAAAACCATTTGGTATTGGCTAAGAAATAGATTAGTGGATCAGTGGAAAAGGTTAGGTTCACAAGAAAGAATAGTCAACTATAGTGATCTAGTGTTTGACAAACCCAAAGCCCCTAACTTCTGGGAAAAGAATTCATTATTTGATAAAAACTGCTGGGATAATTGGAAATTAGTATGGCAGAAATTAGGCATGGACCCACACTTAACACCATATACCAAGATAAGATCAAAATGGGTCCATGACCTAGGCATAAGAATGAGATTATAAATAAATTAGAGGAACATAGGATAGTTTATCTCTCAGACTTGTGGAGGAGAAAGAAATTTGTGACCAAAGATGAACTAGAGACCATTACTGATCACAAAATAGAAAATTTTGATTACATCAAATTAAAAAGCCTTTGTACAAACAAAACTAATGCAAACAAGATTAGAAGGGAAGCAACAAACTGGGAAAACATCTTCACAGTTAAAGGTTCTGCTAAAGGCCTCATTTCCAAAATATATAGAGAACTGACTCAAATTTATAAGAAATCAAGCCATTCTCCAATTGATAAATGGTCAAAGGATATCAACAGACAATTTTCAGAGGATGAAATTGAAACTATTACCATTCATATGAAAGAGTGTTCCAAATCATTATTGATCAGAGAAATGCAAATTAAGACAACTCTGAGATACCACTACACACCTGTCAGATTGGCTAAGTTGACAGGAAAAAATAATGATGAATGTTGGAGGGGATGCGGGAAAACTGGGACACTAATGCATTGTTGGTGGAGTTGTGAACGAATCCAACCATTCTGGAGAGCAATCTGGAATTATGCCCAAAAAATTATCAAATTGTGCATACTCTTTGATCTAGCAGTGTTTCTATTGGGCTTATATCCCAAAGAAATACTAAAGAAGGGAAAGGGACCTGTATGTGCCAAAATGTTTGTAGCAGCCCTATTTGTAGTGGCTAGAAACTGGAAAACGAATGGATGCCCATCAATTGGAGAATGGCTGGGTAAATTGTGGTATATGAATGTTATGGAATATTATTGTTCTGTAAGAAATGACCAGCAGAATGAATACAGAGAGGACTGGCGAAACTTACATGAACTGATGCTAAGTGAAATGAGCAGAACCAGGAGATCATTATACACTTCGACAACGATATTGTATGAGGACATATTTTGATGGAAGTGGATTTCTTTGACAAAGAGACCTGAGTTTCAATTGATAAATGATGGACAAAAGCAGCTACACCCAAAGAAAGAACACTGGGAAACGAATGTGAACTATCTGCATTTTTGTTTTTCTTCCCGGGTTATTTATACCTTCTGAATCCATTTCTCCCTATGCAACAAGAGAACTGTTCGGTTCTGCAAACATATATTGTATCTAGGATATACTGCAACATATCCAACATATAAAAGACTGCTTGCCATCTAGGGGAGGGGGTGGAGGGAGGGAGGGGAAAAAAATCAGAACAGAAACGAGTGCAAGGGATAATGTTGTAAAAAAAATTACCCTGGCATGGATTCTGTCAATATAAAGTAATTATTAAATAAAAATTAAAAAAAAATAAGCTCCTTATAACATTATTATTAACAAATTTAACCTATGAAACTAACATTTCACTTTTTAAAAAAATAAGCTTTGCCTTTAAAATCTTGTTTATATATAGAAAAAATACCAAACTTTCTTTTTTGAATAACATGTTAAATTGATTTATAATAAAAAAACTCAGAAAGTGAAGAAAGTTTCTTTGTTCAGACAAAACTACTATTTGTGCCTAATAGTACTCACAGTCATGTATATATAGATTAGAATTATGCATAGAAAACCAAAAATTATGAGTAATAATAAATAAAAACAAGTCTTTGATTCAAATATTCTCTCCATGAAGACAGAGAAAATAGATATCTATAGAATGTAATAGACACATAGATCTAGTGTTACAGCAATTACTCTCTACCTTATTCTTTTTATTTTATAATCTGATCTTTCACTATGATACCATAGTTTAAAAATAAAATCTGTCTCAAGTATGTTGATCTTGGAATAGTCAGCAAAGCCACCACAACTCTAAAATCATATTCACCTATTTCCTGAATCATGGTGCTAACAATATTTGCTAGGATCAAAGAAATTTACAGCATAGCCTTCAGTAACCCCATTCAATCAGGCATGGTGTGTAATCAATATAGAATTTCATATTGTTCTACCTCAAGCTGAATATCAGGGTTTCTCTGAGAAATGATCCCACCTGCATTTCCAATTAGTAGAGTAAAAGTGAAAGCAGAAAATACTATTTTTATTAGAGATTATGACAAGCATCTTTTTTTATCTCTGTATCTGAAGTTTCTGAGTGCAAGTTCTTAATAAGTGTCAATTGATTGATAGATTGAATAACTGGTATAACATAAAATACAATAGGTTCTACTCAAGCCAATGAATCTTAGCTATTCAAGGAACAAAGCAGATTCTATCTATTCTCTATTTGGGGCAGTCAAATGTTTCAATGGATGGCATACTGGACTTGAAGTCAAGAGGATTCCTCTTCCTGAGTTCAAATCTGGTCTCAGACACTTACTATTTGATCCTATCTAAGTCATTTAATCTCGTTTGCCTTAGTTCCAATCTCTATAAAATGAATTGGAGAAGGAAATGGCAAACTACTCTAACATCTTTGCTAAGGAAACCCCAAGTGGAGTCACTGAGAGTCAGACATGATTGAACAAAAGCTCTCTACTTAGACCAAAGAAAATCACTAAAGATTAAATTGTAAGTGCCATTTAAAGCCCCATTCTATGATCATTCCGACATTAGGTTCTCAAAAGGTTTTCCAGAATGATACAAGATTAGATCAGATCATTCGATTTTTTTTGTTTTTGTTTTTGTTTTTAATTTTTTAATAATTTTTTATTGATAGAACGCATGCCAGGGTAATTTTTTACAGCATTATCCCTTGCATTCACTTCTGTTCCGATTTTTCCCCTCCCTCCCTCCACCCCTTCCCCCAGATGGCAAGAGTCCTTTACATGTTGAGTGGGTTGCAGTATATCCTAGATACCAGATCATTAGATTTTACAGAAAAGCTTTATCAATAACTTTATCCAAAAAATTTCAGTAAATATTTCAGACTGTTTACATACAATACAGCCTGCGCAACAACAGACTCCTACAGATGGAGGAAGTGTTCTGATCCCTACAAAACCCCTGTATGTATAAAGTGCCCAGTTGTATTTACATATTCATATATATATATTCATATATATATATATCTTGTGTGTCTCGATATATTACTAATAATACTACTGCTATTACTACTAAATGTTAATAATAGTAACATTTAGCCTTTATATACTTTGTACCAAGCACAATGGTAAATTATTTACAAATATTATTTTACTTGATCTTACAACAACACAGATAAGTAGGTATTAATATTTTCCCTCAGGCAAAGAAAAGTCGAGTGATCTGCTCAAATTTAAACATCTATTAAGTGTTTTAGGCTTCATTCGAATACAGGTTTTTTTGTCTCTAAGTCAAATTGCTCCATCCATTGGGCCATCTGCAGAATTCATTAAGAAAGAATGCTGATTTTAGACTCACCGAAGTGGACATAAGTACAAGTTCTAACATTAATTATTTCTGTGATTTTAAACAAGGGCTAACATTTCTCTGCCTCTGATCTTTAATGTCTAAAATTAGGGGAAAATAATATTATATTTCTTAATTCACAGGGTTGTTACAAAAAAAGTGATATAGAAACTTATAAGCACTATATGAATATGAGCCATCACTTCATTATATTGCATAAATAGGCTTTGTACCATTTTTAAAAGCATGTGATATTTCTGTATTTCATTATAACATACCTAATAAGATAAAATAGAATGATATTCAGAATACTATTCTACTATTAGAATAACTATAATAACTTTTGAAATGAGTAAAAGGACCATTCATGGAAAATTTCTGGCTTTCCCAAACAATATACAACAGAAGCAGCAACAGCTTCTAAAATATAGAGACCTAGAAGAAGATATCAAAATTATGTGGGAACAATGTGAATTACATATCATCCCCATTATCTTATTTGCTGCTTCTGATGTCCCTTGGATGCTTTCATTGATCTTCCAGAAGATGAGCTTACAATCCAATACTTTTATCCAATTACAAAAGACAAGCATTTTGTTCAGCTGCATTATAATTTACAGGACACTAAATATAAAAGAATAATAATAGAACTAAATGGTTCCAGAATAATTTCTGTTCAAACTCTATTTAAAGAATGAGAATTGAAATATAATAACTTAAAATATTTTAAAATAGTATATGACAATAATAATTATATGTTGAAAAAGCATAATTATAATTATTATTTTTGTATTATTTAATTGTCAACTCTTTCATTAGGATCTAGATAGTAACTGTGTTGGACAAGTTGCTATCTATTGTTTTTCTTTTATATATATGTATTCCATGTAATTTTACAGGGCAGATAAAATAAATTATTTTTGTTGTTAAGTAAAATAATTAGGGTGTAAGCTCATTTGATCATCATTTTTCAAGTTCATTGCAAGCACACTTGGTGTAGTTCCTGTACATGACAAATTATCAAGGATGATACTCCTCATGTTTTTAATACATGATTTTAATCTCCCCTGCCAGATCTCTGTATTTTAAAAGTATTTTGCTCTGTGTTGCTTAGGTCATTAATATTCAGTAGCAATTATATTTGTATATTATATGTACATAACAATAATAGTCAATATAATCATATATTATGCCAAATATTGTAATCATGGAAACGGGGGAAATTTCTAGTTGTCTTTGTGTTCATAAAAGTCTCAAAAGTTGCATTAAAAGAAAAAAGAGTTCTTTATATTTAGAGCTCATTCTCCTATTTACTTTTTTGTACTTACAGAATAGTTTACCCCAAACACCAGCTGAGAAAGGCTCTTTTTTTTTAAATCAACTGGTATCATTTTAGAAAATATCTCATTGTAAATCCAAGAGACTTACAAGTATTCATTGATAATAAAATATAAACTGCACAACTGGCAGTGCTAACTCCAACTCATTTTCCTGTTTAATTTTTTGATAGAATTTCTGGAGGTTTTATTAAATTACGATTTTCATTGACCTCAGGTCACTTAACTATTACTTCACCAAAATTTCAATTCTGTCTATCATTTATCCTAACCTTGACTATAAAGTGAAGGTTTTTACAAGAACAAATTAATAATTATAAATCATAAATAGATTATCTTTACAGTAGTGATTTAGTGATCAATGTAGATTGTCAGAAAATTATTTTTAAAATGTAAAGATTGCAAAAAAATGCTTAGTTCTGTTCACTGAAGTCTGTAAAATATTAACTCCTTACAGATAACTAGCAAAACATAATCTGGTGTTTGAGGCATGAATATTTATTTATAAATATGACCTGAATTTCAAGTCTGGAGAATTTTTTTCCAAAATTCTTATAATTAGTAGAACTAATAATTCAACATGCCTGTGAGGGAAGTGATGGTTGAGAGGTCTTTAAGGAAGGTTGTTTTTGCTTTTCTGCTTTAAAGTATCAGAATCTTTCCAGGTCTAACTTCAAGAAGGAGAAAGAAAACATCTGTCTTGTAGAATTTGAAGAGGAAGCTGATTCCTCAAAATGTTGCTGATTTCCCAGGCAGGGGTCCTCAAACTTTTTAAAATAGGGGGCCAGTTCACTGTCCCTCAGTGTTGGAGGGCTGGACTATAGTAAAAACAAAGACTTTATTTTGTGGGCCTTTAAATAAAGAAACTTCATAGCCCTGGATGAAGGGGATAATTGTCTTCAGCTGCAGCATCTGGCCCGTGGGCCATAGTTTGAGGACCCCTGATTGGAGGAATTTCTTTTTAGTGAGAATGAAGCCACCTTCTTAGTTGGGCAAGATATTACTTCACTCCAATAGAAATAATTAATTGACTCATATATTTTCTTACATATTCTAATCTATAGAACTCCAATTTGTTTGCAATTTGTTTGGATAAATGGCTTTATTCACTATTCACTCTGTGATGGTCTTTTGTCCAACCATTTTGTCTCACCATTTGGTGAAGTGAGTACATCTTGAGGGTGTAAGCTTGGGTTCCCATTTCCCTTTAAGGAATAACTAACAAGGAATCAAACAGTTTTGATTATTTTGAAGGTAATATAAATATGTCCCTAGACAAAGAAATAGTTATGGGGGACAGATAAGTATAATTATATTTCAATATATTTTCTCAAAGAACAGAACAGGCTATATGGGAAGCATACCCATACAAGAAAATAAAGGAATTTCTGATGGTGAGAAAAGACCAGTTTGTGATCAGATATTATGGATAAGTTATCCTTACAGATTCTAGACTTATTGATCAATGAAGAATATGCTATAAAATGGAAATTACTATGTGGCACAGACCTATGGATGATACGAAGTAACATCTTCTGAAAATCTAGTATTACAAAGCCACTTAGCTAGATTCAAAAAATCAAATATTCACTATCTTCCTAAACAAAGAAATTATGGACTATTGCATTCTTTTTTCAGGGACAATGCAGCAATATTATATTACAGAAGCACTATAGTATTAAGTCTATCAATAAATAGGGATATCAAAATATATTTGAAGATTAAAAAAACTATTCAAACGAGATTCTTTATTCATTATCATGCTTATAACTATTCCCCACAATCACACAGATATAATACATTGTTTAAAACAGGTAATATCATTCTAAATACCTATAATCTTTAACATGTGAGAAAAAAAATCTCTCAAAATATAGAGACCTAGTGGAAGAAATCCAAGTTGTCTTGTAAAAAGATAAAATATATGTTACCTCTATCAGACTGTCTGCTATTCGATCTGTTCCTAAAACACTATCCACTTTGATACAGAAGGTAAGCTAAATTCCTGTTACTCTTACTGAGTTATTTTTAAAGCAGTTACTTTATTCATCTGTGCAATAATCTAGAAATCATAAAATGAAAAAGAAATTATAGCAGTATGAGCACATGTGCTAATACCATCTCAATCAGAATTGAAAATTCTAAGAAAGACATGAATAGCAACAATAATAAATAGTCCTCAACTTCTTTTTATGAGCCCATATAGTAGATAAATTTATAGCCAATACTTTTCTTAACATAAAAATATTACCTTTTTGTCTTCTTACATCAATATTATAAATAAAAGAACAATAGTATGGTAGTAACTAATCCTAGGAGCATTTCTAATTTTCACCAAGTATAAAAGGAGAAGTTTGAAAATAAAAATGACAGTCTCTCATTTAAGTAACTTTTCTTTTCAAAGCATTTTTTAAACATTATATCATTTGATCCTTAAAAATAAGTTTGTTAAAGCAGGAGCATATTATCTCTGTTCTGAAAGGATAGAGTTAAGTGCAAGTGAATGCGATTGCCCTGCTTGGCAACAAGATTTATGTGAGATTAAATACATTTAGTTCCTTTTCTGTACCTTGTCAAATGAGACTTCCAATTTGTTTTTTCTGGTTCACCATTTTAATAAACCATGCACTATCTATGAAACTGAGACAAAAATGGCTAAAAATAGCAGCTAATATTTACGCAATTTAAGGTTTACAAAGTTTATTAAATATATTATCTCATTTTATTCTCACAACAATTCTGTGAAATAGATACTCTTATTACTTCCATTTTACAGATGAGAATACTTACATAAAAAGAGGCAAAATTTGAACACATATCTTTCAAGTTTCAAATTCAACTCTATAGCCACTATGTCATTTACTCATCTATTGTTTTGGGGAAGTATTTCATTGGAAAGGAAAATCAAGTCAACAAGCATTTATGAAGCTCTTTTTCTGTGATGAGGTCAATAGTAAGCAATGAGAAAAGAAAGAAAACTGAAAACAGTTCCCATCCTTAAAAAGCTTACAATTTAATGGAGAAGATAGCATGCCAATAACTATAAATAAATAAAAGAGATACAGAAAAAATCTCAGAGGGAAATCAGATTTTAACTCAAACTTGAAGGAAGACAGAAGAGCTAAGAGATGAGAAAGGAAAAAATTATAGGCATGGAAGTCATAGTAAGTAAAAATTCAGGTATTGAGAGATGGAGTGTCTTGTGTGAAGAACAGATAAGGAGATGTGTCACTAGAAGGGAGAATATAATATAAAAAGCTTGAAAATATAGGAAGAATTTAAGTGATGAAAGGCTTTGAAATTCAAACAGAGAACTTTCTATGTAATTATATTATTTGAAGATAATATGATACCACTGGAGTTTAATGAATAGAAATGCACTTAGAAAGATCACTTTGGTAGCTGAGTGGGTGAGGAACAGGAGTGGGAGAAGCTTAATTCAGAAGACCAAAGAGAAGGTTATTGTAGTAGTCCAGGGATGAGGTGATGAGGAATTGCATAAGTGTGGTGGCAATGTTAGGAGCCAAAGAGGTGTGTGTGAAACCGGAGATATTTCAAGAGTAGAACTGACACTCTTACTTGGGCACAGATTAGAAAAGCAGGTGAAAGAGTGAATAGTCTAGGATGACACCTACATTACAAGCCTCTTTCTATTCATTGGCAAATATTTTTTCTATCCTTCCCAGATGTTTCTTTGTGGAAGAGAAAATAAAAGTAAAGAAGAAGCAACTTCCTAGAATGATGTATTTTCACAAAGATATGCGATCAAGCTGCCTAAACTGGTAAAATAGAAAAACATAACATTCAGAGACCAAGCATGATGTGGTGGATAATACATTGTACTTAAAGTCAGGAACATCTGAGTTTCAATCTTACATCAAATACTTCTTCATAGTGGAAAGTATGTCACAAAGTCTTTGAGCTTCCACTTCCTTACCTATAAAATTTTGGTACAAGTAATATCACCTACCTCACAAGGTTGTTTTGAGGATCAAATATGATACTATATATACTGTTTCACAAAATTTCAAATGTCGGGAAGCATTCTGGGAAGATAGTGAAGTAGGTCAGAAAATTTCAAGTTCTCCCAGTCCCCCCCACAATCAAAACAAATTTATGCCTCAGGGCAAACATAAACTATTGAAAAGCAAAGAAGACTTGCAGCAGAACATGGGTTCTCTCAGGATAACCCAAGAATCAATACCCCAGGATGAGTTTAACATAGTGTGAAGAGCAGCCACCTCTAGGCTAGCTCCACAGAAACAATAAGGTGGGTTTGGCTGGAGCCTCAGCTCAAACTTTCTCTAGCGTAGGGAGTAGGGGGTTTGAGTTGGGGAAGACAGAGAGAACCTCTGCTGATTAGGAATACCAGGCCCAACTGGGCTGAAGAGACATGGCTCTGGGGGAGGAAGGAACCAGCACAGTGAGTAAGTACAGAAATAGAGGGGCAGAGACACTGGGCACTTGCAGTTGGGGAGAGTTTTTGGTTTGGGGTTCCAAGTCAGAGGGGAAGCTGAAGTGAAGCTAGAAGGATCATTTCCCTCCACTCTGTGATTAGAGGTGCTCACACCAATAATTCTTACTTAAAAAAAAAATGAACAGGCAAAGAAAAAAGAACCTAATCATAAAAACTTTCTGTGAGAATATGGAAGACCAGTATCCATCTTCAGAGGAAAATAGTAAAGTAAAAATAAAAACTCTCTTCTACCTCAAAGTATACTGTTAAATGGCTAGCTGCTCAGAAAGAATTTGTAGAAGAACTCAAAGATGACTTTAAAAATCAAATGAGAAAGATAGATGAAAAACTAAAAAAAAAAAATAATAAAAGGTATCCAAGAAAAAGATTATGAAAAAAAATTAACTGTAAAAGAAGATGTAGATAATTCTACAGAATAGAATAATAGAAAATTGGAATTGGGCAAGGGGAAGCCAATGAAGCCATGAGACTAAGATTTAACACTACAAAAAAAGAATGAAAAAATAGAACAGAATGTAAAACATAAGAAAAACAACAAATCTAAACAACAGCTCCAGAAGAGAAATTATAAGAATAATTCGATTATCTGAAAGCTATGACCAAACAAAGAACCTTGACACAAAAATGTAAGAAATAACTCATGAAAATTTTCCTGGAGTGATGTCCTTGAGAGAATAACAGGGAAAAGTAAAAAATGAAAAAAGTGCACCAATCACTACCTCAAAGAGATCCTTGTGGAAAACACATAGAAATATTATCACCAAATTTCAAAAACTCCAGATCAAAGAAAAAATTTTGCAACAAACCAAAAAAAATTCAAATATTTTGAAAAACAATTATAATTATATAGTACTTAGCACTTAGTCACAATAAAAGACCACTAACCATATCAAATATCACAAAGAGGCAATGACACCCTCCAAAATCTATAAAGAAATATGTGGGAAAGAATAGGATAAGGATTTGTAGATTTATGGCAGTGGAACAAGGTGTGAAGTTTAACAAGAAAGGGATAAAGAGGGGGGAAGTGCGGATAAGGTGGGGTACAAAAAGGTATATAGTGGGATAAAGTGTGTATGTTAATAGGAATAGGATAAAAAGAGAAGGAAAGGGTGAAAGAAGATAATGGAGGGATGCATGGGTGAGGAGAGGTTAATAGCAAGGCAACATAAAGAGCAGAATTAAAGTAGAAGAATTAATAGGGATAGGAAATAAGAGATATACTAAAACCACAATAAGCATCAGGAGTAGAATTTATTAGGAATAAAAAGAAGAGTTAGTAATCATTGCTCTTTGATAAAGTTAAACTTAAAGATTCAATCAAGAGAGAAATCTATATTATACATCAACCATATTGGTACTGTTTTAGATACATGTTTACATGTTTATATATAGGTAAATATATATGTGTGTGTCTCTATATGTGGCATGTATGCACGTAGATCTATATATGTGTGTATATAGATACAAATATATGTGCATGGGTCTGTGGATGGACATACATATACATATGTATGTGCTTAAATGTAACATGTTTGCTAGAGGTGGGGGAATGAAAGGGAGGACAAGAATAAAGTAAAAAGTGCACAGTAGAGAACAAAAGAATAGCCTGCAGGGAAGCAAAGAAAAGATGGACATTTATGAATATATTGTCTTCTATTATAATATATGCTTTCTTGAAATGGAAGTTTGTTAATATATCTTTTTAAATCTCCCTGATGTTCTGCTGGGCATATGACAATGTTTTCTTTTTTTTAAAATTTTTCTTTTCTGTCCTTTCTATTCTATTTTTTCTAATTTTGTATTTAGCTTAATAAATAAATAAAATCATTTAAACATTTTTCAAGTATTTTACAAATATAACATTATTGTTATTATCACAAAATTCAGATATTAAAAAAGTTTCAAACTAATTTTTTCAGTTCAGTTCAAAAATCAAAATTTTAAAACCCTGTTTCTTCACTGAAAGCCCTCAAAAATGTCACCAATAAATTTTGAGCAACCATATCATAGGACAACATGATTTCCTAGAGCCCATATAGCTTATAGTTATACATCCCTAGATGTATAACTTGCAACTTCTTATTGTAAAGTTTCATGGATTTATGGAATCATAGTGCCTGAGCCACATACCTCCCAGAACCAAACAGCCATCGAGGAGGAAAAAATGACATCTATGACAATTCAATTTGATTGGTCAAGAACTTGCAAATGTGGGCAAAAGTGGCTGGTAATGATACTCCTCTCAAATAACTTCTATATTCAAGAAAATGTTCTAATGGCAGTTCCACTGAAGAGGAAATAGACTGTGTTAGTTAATCATTACTGAGACAATAATTGCTACAAACAGAATTTCTTTATAGATTTTGGATTCTTCCTTTTGAAACTCCCAAAAAAATCCCCTCAGGGTGCTATTAGTCTGAGCTAAAGAGACTTTTGAAAATTTAATCTTCAAGATCCAGGTTAAAACAGTTTATAAAGGTCATAAAAAAATTAACTTATCTTGCTGACTGGATCTTTTCTAATGCACTCTAAGTTACAAAGGAATCACAGAGAGGCCTTTAGGCCAGTGCTTTACTATATTTTTCTCTCATTTGTAAGGACAGCAAATATCTGCCTTTGGATTTTTACCACTGCAATCATTTCTGATTCCTTTAGTCTTCATGATTGAATATAAGGAGAACATGGAGCCAGGAATAGCTATTTTGTACTGATCTCATTTGCTAATTCTCTCTGTATTTCAGTTTGTGATAGCCAGGATGTTGAGTAGAAATTGGTTTTCTACCTGAGGCAGAATGTCTGGAGCCAAGGAAAGATTCAAGGAACCAAGTAACTTTCTTAAAGTATACCAGACAACGTAACACTACATCCTTGTGGCAAGAGCTATTTCAGATTGCCCTGGTGTTTTTCTACAACTACATAAATTCATGTGTTATCACGTCCATTATATAAAGGAAAATTCACTCTGAATGAGAATTTTGATAAAATCAAGATAGTAATTATCACTAAGAGACATGAAAATAATTAGTCAATTAATTCAATCAAATGAAGGTACATATAGTTCAGTTTAGATAAATCCAATGGAATGAGATTGGAATTTACTTTATAAAACAAGTAAGTTAACAAATGACAATTTCTTTTACAAAATTATATTCCATTTTGAGTGCTTGTTAAGGTAATATTTGTAGCTGGCCTAAGGACTATGTGATTCTTAATATCCTTGAAGTATCTTCCTTTCATGAAAGAAATCACTGTATGATTCTTTTAAGCAAAGAAAACATTTTCTCTGTTTAAAACACATTCAATTAACACAATTACTGACTCCCAGTCAGCAGATATTTCAGAGCCTATCTTGTCAATAGTCCCTGGACAAAAGTCTTTTCCACAGTCACTCAACATCATCATGGTTTTCATTTAGGAGAAATCCTGAAGCTCCTAGGGCAAACCATTCCTCTTTAGCTAACTTTAAATTAGCAAGTTTTTCTTTGAATCAAATCTAATTTTTCCTCTTTGAATTTCTGCCCATTAGTCCTTCTTCTGTCCTCTAGAACCTAATAAAAAAAAAAAAGTCTGCTACTTTTCCCACATGACATTTCTTCAGATACTCAAAGAGTGTTATCATGATACCCCTTATTTTATCTTTTCCTGACCAGACATCTCAAGTTCATTCAATCAGTTTTCATATGACATGATCTCAAGGTTTTTATCATCCTGACCTCCTCAAGATGCCATGTAGCATATTAATGTGTTTACTAAAAGATGGTGCCCCAGACAAGATTCAGTATATGAAATTTACCTATCTATGGAAGAGTACAGAGGGACTACTAATTCTGCACTAATTAATGGAAGTTTACATTACAAATAATGTAAATGAAACTTTTCAGGAACTTAAATATTCTATTAAGCCAAGTACAGTTTTTTTCCCAGTCAGTTAAATTTCATAAGAAACCACTGAACAAGTCATTTGACATTATATTGATAATCTAAAACTTATAAAACACTTCACAAAATGGATTGTAATTATTTTCAACTTTATTGTCATAATGATGATGATGATGATGATAAGAAGCATAAGAAGTAATAGTGAAAAATCCACTGATTACTTTAAAAAAATTTCTATGCACCCATTGAACTCTTCAACACAACTAGTATAGATTTTCCTTAACCTGATATCTCTTTGTTGCAGGAAACCTGATTGGGATCTTTCCAATAAACTAAATTATTTTTCAAATTAGAAAATGTCCAATAAGCTAGCCATTAACAGCAGGGTCATTAGGGGGATTATTCTTTGAAGTAAATTGTATTCATCTCATTTGTATTCAGAATAAGATGCCTTAAAAATTGATGATACAATATTGTTAGGAAATGGAGACTAATGTACAAGAAACTACAATATTATTTGTGCGTTACTTGTTTTCATTATAGAGCTTATGAGTATTTCTCTGTGTTTTTTCTTTTGCCACACTAAGGATTGGAATAGGTTTCTTTACATCCCCATTATTTATGACAAGCTCAATCTACACAGAGGTCATCCTTTCATACCCTTTCTTAATCATGACAATGACAGTAGAGAATTGACATTGTGCACCACTGTGCTCCATGAATTGCATAACAAATGTTTTGCAAGCTTAAACAGCCCAAATACTATAGCTTTTCATTTGGGTCAATGTCTAATTTCTGACATCAGGGTATGGGTGAAGGAATTGATTTCAATACATCTAATCCCAAAGAATGGCATTTAATTTAATTAAACAATTTAAAAACTATGTTTAAAAGTATGAATTCTTTGCAGTAGTCTCGCCATGTATCAGATGAGCATTAGTGAGTTATTTTAAAATATTTAGGAAATCAGGGTAAGTAATGATCACATAGAAACACTTTTACATTTTCTTGATTTTGTTTTTTGAATAAACAGTCTGAGATAATAGTTGAAATAATCTGATCATTTTACCTATAAGTTCAACTTCAGGAACAGATTTTGTAAATGTAATCAATGATCCTCAGATAAAGACGCAATGTTATTACTGAACTTCATGAACATTGCCAAGAGAAAATTTTTTCAAAATTGATATCTCTCATAGAAACTTTTTTTCAAGTTCATATTTGTTATTCTCTAAGAACAGGGAATAAATCTAAGCCAGTATTGTTATGGATATGTAAAATATTTGTCAAATTTATAGATTCAATATTTTATCAAACAAAATTTTATAGTGAGTGAATAAAGATTCGCTCTATATTTTTCTTTAACCAATGCTTTTTTTTTTCAATCCAAAGTATAATCCCAAGAATGAAAGATTAAAGCAAATGTATCATGATTGCATTGTGGTATCTAAAGAGAATTTTTTAGTCCCAAGCAATTTTGAAAGAAACATTTTACTAAATCATTGGCCAGGTGTGAGGAAATTTCCTTATATACAATTCATCATCTGTGATGATAATCACAAAGACTTCACTTTTGTTTTACTGAATGATGGATGTAAGATTTTACTGTTAAAAGAATAACACATACTGACCATGGATATTGACAGGGCATATTCCTTCTATCTTGAGTAGCAAATCTTTATAATTGATTTAAGTCAGTTAGAATTTCTATGATGGTGAGCTGTCTGTCCTTTCAAAAATTAACCTGGTTTGAAATAGATGCAGTTCCATCCCAACCTGAATCCTTTCAGTAATTCTGACTATGATTTATCAAGCTACTTAAAAGTCAATGGTGCTTAACATTGAAGATATTTAGGAGACTTTACCTCTGGCTTATGTATATAAAAAAGTTAGTTTGTTACAATTCAATTACAAATACTTTGATGCAATAATTATAAGAATAAAATGTAATTCATCTATAAGATGACTATAGCCATGATAATAGCTATGTCATGACTGCAGCAGAAAATTCATCAATTCATAATCCTTTTCCAGTCTCGGAACATTATTTGATTTCACTTTACCTTACTTGGACCTAGAACCATAACTATGGACAAATGAATGGAGTTTTGCTATAGGGTAACCTATGTGAAGGTAATGAACATCTTCCTCAAGATGTTTCATCCTCACACTTACTGCCTAACCTCAATGTTCCATGGCAATAAAAATTCCTAGGCAATTACACTCTGAGTTCCTTTTCCATGGCATTCCTGCCATAGATTCCAAAAGACTGCCTTAACCTGCCAGGATATGGATTTCTATGGGGACACACTCTTCTAGCACAAATCAATTAAATTAAATGATTCAATAAACATTAATTAAGTGCCTACTATGTATCTAGTGAGAAACATCAAAGTGTAGCAGATGGAGAAATTCCCTTAAAATAAGGGAGACTTGGGTAAAAATCTTGCTTTTGACACACATGAGCTATGGGACTCATTTCTCCATGCCCATAAGAAATTGTTTAAGACTATAAATTATAGAATACTTGTTAGTATGTATTAGCACAGAGGTTTTCCTCAGTAGGAACTCCCTACTTGAAATCACAAGTCTGGTAGGTAGTTAGATGATAGATAGATAGATAGATAGATAGATAGATAGATAGATAGATAGATAAAGATAGACAGAATGTTCCAATAGACCAAGTTTTAAATTTACAAAAATAGACATGAAATGGTTCCCATCTATAGGAATCTTATAGCCTGAATCATCCATCACGGAACTATTTCTATGATATTAGCTTCATTCCAATTTCTCCTCCCATAACTGAATTTGCCCCAGATACAAGAATCCTCTGTTATTGCAACCTATCAAAGGGGAATACCATTAACAGAGTTATCATCAAATTACAATAATGTTTTGAAATGAGGTAGAATATGTTAAATAAAAATAAAATATTCCATTTATATTAAATATTTAATATAATATTACATGTCTGAAAAAAAATTCTCTTTTCTGAGATGGAAGATAAAAATAATAAAGTAGGAGAAAGATTCTTAAACATTCCACCCATGGATACATTCTTGTTTGCTATTTCCCCAAATATGGTTTTTCTTTTTTCTTTTGTTGTTATTCATACACCTGTGTTCACCTCCTCAAATGTTGAAGTATTCCAAACTCTAATGGATGTATATGGACATCTGGGACAGATTGTGTATAGATAGCAAATCATTATCATCGCTCTCATGATCACATTTTCACCTGGTTATGTGTTATGGACAGCTGTTCCTTTTTGGAAATACAGTTGGCTTCAAAAGCAAGTGCTGTTTGTAATACCACTGCTTAACATGCTGGCATAAATATAATAAGGCCTTAATGCAAAGTGGAATATGGACATGTTTGTAAGTTATCAATACTTCTTAGGAATCTCGGGATGACACATTGTACATTGGGGGAAAGACTGCTTCTTTCACAGCCCTTCTCGGTTTTGGATCACTGTTATTTTATCTTTGGTAAAAGTTGCCCAGATGCCCAATAAATGAATGTATTAACATCCAGAAGCATAGAAACACAACAGTGGGAATTCAGTTCCACTGTTCCTATACAAGATGCATGCTCTGCATCTGCAAATGCATCCAAATGTGCATTAACGGCTTATTTGTGGCTCCCAAATCACTCCATAAACTCGCTTGCCCTACAACTGATATTTTTATTCTCATGGGACTGGCCAGAGGTAGAACATTAGTGAGCATCAGTCACTTAATCATTGTTGGTGGGTTTTATTTCATGACCTTTGTCTAGTTTCTTTCCCTTTGATTATCCATATGTTCTCCCTCACCTACTGTATGTTTGAGGTCCAAGAGCAAAATCAAGATTTCTACTATTCTCTGTAGTAGACACCAGTTTATAAATAGTACTGGTGATCCTGTGTACTGGTTTTTCTGAATACAAAAAGGTCAAAAAAAACATTTTCTTTCAAAATGAAAAAAGGAGGGCAAAACAAGAGTTTTAATAACAGTCCTGACACGAGAGCAGCGTAATACCAGCATGAATTACGCTTGGTACCAGGCTTTTATTGGAAGCCTTAGATTGCTTTGTTCCTGCTCCTGACATAATATTCAGGACTCCGGTTTATATTTGCACAGAAGGGGGTTGCTCACTACAGTACATGCAAATACAACACTTGATTTATGCACCATTCCACTGGAGGGTGTAACAATGAATTAAATTTTGTGAGGGAAGCCCAAGGTACCCCAGTGTCTCTGCCTGACACTGTGAACTAGGCAGAGAGGCACACAAAAATTCATTACGGTTTCCAATATGCGAAATGTGGCATTTGAATGAAACATTTGTCTCTTGTCAAAAAGGAGTAATGTCTGTTCTTTGTTTAAAAAAAAAAGAAATCCCCTCCCCAGCCCTTAACAACACACCAACATGAACACACACACACACACACACACACACACACACACACACACATTTTCATTTATCACAAACCTTGGTGAAGAATAGATGACTTCACACATCTTTGGACTAGAAGAACATCAGGCAGGTGTCTGGAATGCTTCCAAGTATCAATGATGATACATTTAATTTAAAAGGCCCATAAATAGTCCTAAATCTGAAGAAGGTATTAATGTCATTTCCGTTCCTCTCACTCTACACCAAATAAATGTGTGTTGAGTCAGAACAAAGAAAACTAGACTTTGGCTTGAGAATTTTTAATTTCTGTTCCTGTTTATTAGATAATGAAATTTTGGCTTATTCACTCTAAGTAGGTCTCAGTTTCCTGATCTAAAAAAGGGGTCTAATTATTCTTTCCAATGCCTGTGCTTTTGTCTTGAGATCTTACTTTGAAACACTGAAGTAAATTAGAAAAACATGTCTCTTCCAATAATAGTGTTTCCTTAGAGAATTTTCTTCCAGTTTTTTGCTTGTTTACAGAGAACAAAAATTATGCTATATTTGATTCCCAGATGTTAACAAATTCTATAAAACTAAAGGTGGCAAGCAGAGACTCGTGTCTTGGTTCACTAGGATTATTCAACCACATTAAAAAAAAAAAACTTTATTTCAATACTTATAAGAGCTATGGTTTCTTGAAATGTCTTTTGTGCTTTGGGAAATGGTTTAATGCATTTTTGGGTCAAAACAAAAATCAGTATCTGGTGTCCAATATTTAAAGCAATCTTCTCCTATCTCAGATGAAAGATACATAATACAGCCCATTAACAAACATATTCCAAGCCTTTTTGTATTGACTAGACCCGCCAAAGTTTTAGGAAGTCAAAGTCAGATCTATACAGAGATAAGGCAATGGTGCAGGATTATAGTGGAATGTTACTGAGTCCATTTAGGTAAATAATATTTATTTATCTATATATGAAGCTTGTTTTCTTTGAGACAGAATTGGAATGGGGAAAACACCTCCTATCAGTCCATATCTATGCCCCTGAAAAGATGTAAAATAGATGACATAATTACTATCCCACTTGTTCTATTTATGTGAAAACTCGATTTAGCAAGGGATTTATAAATACTATTGCAAATAATAAGGCCACATTCAAAGACATGCCAAAAACAAGAAGTCCTGGGTGTTTATAGTGACCTTAAAATCAAGATTCTAGATTAGATATTGCTGCTAGCCCAGTAGGGAAGCCCTGAGAAGCCAAAGGGCTGTAATGTAAGGGGAGAGAAGGAGGACAGGTAAAGGAGATGGTATTGGATTTGGACTTGTAACTTGGTGGGAATGGTGCTACATAGGAACATGTTTATCAATCTAATCCTCCTCTCCTCTCCAGAGACTAAAGTGATATAATTGAGGAAGGGAGATTTTTGCCCCCTTCTGGTTTTTAGGGGGCAATATTTACATATTTTCCTAACTATATTTTGAAGTTAATATTCCTTTGTAAAAGCTAATCTGACCATTAAGTGGTTAAAAAGAACTAGAATGAAGAGAACCCCTAAAAGGGGGGTGGGGAGGGGGGAGAACAGGTGTCTGAATTTTGAACATTTCCTTTATAGATACCAGACAACCCTGGGGAAGGAGTGAAATGAAATACACCTGGTCTTCAGACAATGAGGACCAGAGAAGTCACTGTTACACATGCAATCACAAAATTGTTTCTTGTCTGTGAAAATGACAACTCCATAAATATAAGATTAAAGCAAAACAATTCATCAACATAAAATCCATTTCAATGTTGAATATGTAATTTTGAAGTTTATCTCTAAGAAGTATTCAGATATATTGTTTTCAGTTACTAATCAGAATACAGCTAAGCCTTGTGATAATGAATGACAGTAGTTACTTGAAAAACACTCCTAATAATCTAGTTTTGCTCATTTTAACTTAATTTAATTGTTTAGAGGTCAGGAGGGCTAAGTTCTTTTTCCAGCTCTGCCATTTATTATATAACCTTGGGCTAAATTAATTCACTTAATTTAACATTTATCATATGCCAGCAAACAATACAGACTGTATTAATACTGGATTATGCCTCTTGATTTGTACAATGTTCCACAATATTTAAATGGTTCCTAAATTAAATATCTCAAGCTCTTCTCATATTTTCATTTATTCCTGGGACTCTTCCCAGCACTCTGAATTGGCCTAGATAATCTTCTAGAGCATGGGCAATATTATCTATTTGCCAAATTGAAGTAGTATCCATTCAAGAAAGAGATAAATACATATACTGATATCGCTATAACTACACATACACTTATATATGTATATGTGTATATCAATATTTATATGTATATGTATAATATGTATGGTATATAATAAGATAATATTGATTATATATATATATATATATATATATATATGTTAGAGACTTTATGTCAGTTGGGCACCTACAACAAAAAGTCAAAAAACATTTAGTGTTTCCTCCTTCTTAGGGATTACTATTCCTATTCCATTTCCAGACTTCCTTTTAGGATGGCACTTATAGTTATCTTAAAACAACCTAAAGCATTTCATTGTACATAGGAGGAATAATGCACAGTTCATAAAGATGTTGATGTAATTGAGCAAGTTTGAGATTCAGGGTATAAATGACTAGCATGTAAGAACAAGGACCCTGTCTCAGGTAAAGCGAGAACAATTAAATATTAATTTTAAATGACATAACATACCTCTTAAAACTGAAAGGACAAAATCAGTCCTTCAACTTACCTTAACTATACCTTAACATCTATTAATTTGATCAGTTTGTCCTCCATGTATAATTTATATAAACATAGATTATAGATATAAATGAATAAGAAAAAGATATGAGAGATACAGAGACAAAAGAGTTGGTTGGCTCCATATAGAAATGGGGTAAGACTGTTGTGAGGGTAGAGTTTGTAGCATCAAATGTCTCAGGTGTGCTCAGGTATAACCACAAAAACTATGACTCCACAGAGATTTGTAGCTTTTCTTCTTGAATTGCAATAAATTTTCTCTGTAATCAGTTTGGCCTCCATCTTGTGTACACCAGAAAGATGTTCACTTCTCTTAGTTTGAAAAAACAGTTTTTTAGAAACAGACAAAATCACCATCTAATTTATTAACATTATAACATTATAAAGTAGTACAGATGCTTGTTGTGTTGTGGTTGTCATTTTTCAGTCACATCCAAATCTTTGCGAACCCTTTTGGAGGCTTTTTTGGCAAAGATCATGGAATGACATCCTTTTCTTCTCCAATTCATTTTTTCAGGTGAGGAAACAGAGGCAAATAGAATTATGCAAGTCGCCCAGGGTCACACATCTAGTACTGTACATGCTACAGCTTCTTGGAGCCACAGGTGAGAGTTGAGTAACAGGTAGACATCAAAGGTAGATAAGCAATACTGAAAAGGGCTTGGCAGACCCTGACATCAGAAGGACTAGTCTTCCCCAAAACCCTTTGCACTCATACAATTGGCAGATAAGAGCTACAAATTGTGAGATTCTGACCAACAGGAACCAAGAATGGTGGGGTCATTGTTATAACATCATCAAAAGACACTGGATAGCCCAAAGCATAAAAGGGGTGACTTTCCCTTCCGAATTGTATGCCTTTAATACATTTGTTCCCTATGTGAGGACCTCTCTACATATGTTCTCTACATGTGTTCCCTACATGTGCTCAACCTTCCTACCTGTGGGGTATAAGTTTTGGGGGGAATACACCCAATGTTTATTTATTTGGAAAATGCTTCGTTGCTACTTTTCGTACTGTGATTTTATTGAATGCTTTTGATATGAGTTAATGACTGTCCTTTGGAGAAGTGGGTAAAGCAATTACAAAAGTTGGGACATAAGCTATGATATTAGGTGAATAGATCTCCACAAATATTTTGTACCTGAACAGCTTTGTCAGGAGAATGACCATATAAGATAGCAGTTATCTCCAGAGCAAACATCTACATTACCAAAAGTGATGGAACCTTACTTCTTCTGATGGACTCCAGTTTTTGTTCTAAACTACACTCCCTTACTTAAACACCCTTAAGTGAGACATTATTGCTTTTTAAGATAAGATTTTTCTTATGTGCTCTTCTCAGCTAGCATTCTAGTATCCAAGCTTCTCTAAAATCATGTTTATGTAAATATACACAACTATCAGACCTAATCAACTTATTTAACACCCCACTCTGTATGTCTTTCATTCTCTCCAGTAAGTGTCTAAGGGTGAATTTGAACTCAGGTCCTCCTGACTTCAGGACCAGTGCTCTATCAACTGTTTCAACTACCTACCCCACCATTCCTGAATTAGAAGGCCTTGACCTTTACACTGAATTCTATATAGTAGGCAGAGAGGAAGCAGCAAGATGTATATATTGTGAATAAATAACTGAATTTAAATTAGAAAGATCTGAGTTCAAATTGTTTCTGTGATAATAATTACTAGTATGGCTATGGGCAAATCTCAACTTTCCAGCTTCTGTTTTCTTACTCAAAAGAGGAATTTATTGATAAAATTTAATTTCACAAGGATATTGTGAATTTACTAAGTGTAAAATATTTTTCAAACCTTAAAGCTATATATCAATATTAGCAATTTGGAGCTCAATCTAGGGAATATTCAGAAGAATTCCAGCAGCAATGCCATTTGCACTACTACAAAAGTGAACAGATCTAAGAAGTTACAAGCATATGGGATCCCATATTATGATTACTACTTGAACTCTCAGAATCCTAGGGATAAATTCCCGTATTTTATTCTTCCTATGAACACTATAGGCTATGGGCTCCTACAATTGTGTTTCCCACCAACAATAATTACTATTCAAATAATTTAAATATATTTGCTGAAAATGAAAAGCAAAAACATAGTGTTTCCCTAACATTTCATTCACAAATCTCAATTACATCCCCTCACCAAGATGCACAACATCCATTAAGAGAGTAACAGACATCTAAAATCCTAAGTTAATAAAGCCCATGTGCTGGAAATACACATAGTTAGGGATATCCATAACTATTGAATGTAGATTTTTGTCTCTTCTTTATGTTTTAGAAACTACATAAATATTCCTTGATGAACTTAGCTTCTATGTTGAACAACTGCTTTTTTTCTCTGCTAAGCTGAATTGACCTATACTGTGTTTGTCTAACACCATGCTAGTCACCATTTCTCAATTAGAAGAGTTCCTTTACTGATTCCTTTCAAGCTCTTATTCTACTCAGTTTCTATTTGGTAGTATCTATAGTTTCCATTTATTCCAACTTCCAACTTAGCTGATGCCCTTGGATGAAATAGTGATTCCTCTTTTAGGAAAAGTAATGGGCTTTATCCTAAAACTGGGAAAAATGACTTTCTGGCTTTACACTTTTTCCTGGTTTTTGCTTCCCAGACTCTCAGTGCCCACAAGTGGTAATGTGGTAAATAACTTTCCTCTCTTTTTATTTCCCAACAAAATAAGTTTAAAAAGCACAATATTTTCTTCACACCAACAAGTAACAATAAAGAACAATACAAGCTTTCATTAGTCAATCAATGTGCTTTAATAAATGAAAATACAAAGAAAAGTCAAAATCTCCTTTGATATTTTTCTAAAATTGGGTCTTTCACCTTTAAGGGATTTTTGTTTCAGCTGCTATGGCTTCTCTACAAATGACTCCACCTTAACTTATGGTTAGTAACCAAATTATCATCTTCTAGCTATAATCAAGTAAATTATACAACTCATACATTTATGTCCATACATCCTCAGATATTAAGCTAAAAGTTCTCCAATTTGTCATATTCAAATCAAAGAAGCATACAGTGCTCTCATTAAAACTCATTATGCAAATGAGAGTCTCAGAACTCTGAGTTACACCTACCTGAATAACTGCTTCTCCAATAAGTCTAAGGGAACCAGTGTCCTGGACAAGTGAATTTTCAAAGCAGATAACTCAGCAAGTGTTGGGTTTTTTATGTTTTTTTTTTTTGTGTTTGTTTTTTTTTCCAGAAAAAGACAATATAAGTGGATCATCAAGAGGTCACTATCTTGCATTATGATACACAAAATTTCAAAAGATTCAAAAGGCTGAAATGATAGTTCTCACTGTTTTTCTCCATATAAATCTATGTATCTTTCCTTAATTAACCTGTGGCTCAGACTATAACCACTGATCATTTCCAATTAGATTGAGATTTCAATATATGTAGAGCTGCATCATATGTAGAGAAACACCAATGAATCTGGAATCATAGAATGGTATTATAATTTAGCTCTGACACTACTTAGCTGTTTATTCTTGAATAAGTTACTTGTCCTCTCAGTACAAGTACTGGTCAGATGATCTTGTAGGCACTTTTCCCTTATAAGTCTTGAATTTTTTGATCCTCTGATCTTTAATACAATGATATGATATGATGATATGATATGATATGATGATAGAGACAGCCAAAAGAATTCAATGTCTTGACTCTGCTAACCCTTTTCTTTTCCGTTAATTTTTTTATATCCTGACATTTACATGCACAAATAAAAAATAATCAAATATTCACATTTATATAGAGAGAGATATGTTTGATATCACCAATAAATAATAAATTTAATGAAAGGGAAATTCCCAGTTTCACATTTTATTTCATTACAGAACCTTCTCCTGAATCTTATTTCTTATTTTGCACATAGCTTTTGACATGAAGTTAAAAGAATGCAAGACTTAAAGTCTTTAATTTAAATGCTATTAAAATGCATATAATTAGACAAAATGTAAACCTCAAAATATTGTCTTTAATGTGACCAGATTTGAAATTAACAACACATAGATACAAAAAGAAATCTTATTAAAGGATTCTATATCTTCTGCACTTTTGCGTTGGTTAAGATTACAAGTCAAATTTAACAGCACAAAATTCCATTTCACTAAATGGAAACCCAAAAGGGCATCTGCACACAATATTTACTATGGATCTTTTAGAAAAGACTCTATTTCCTCATCCCCAATGCACTGATGTAGGTTTCATTAATATTAATAAAAAATAACTACATATCAAGGAGTGAATGGATTTTCAAATTGCATTTCCATAACTGCAAAATAGGAGGTCTTTTTTCAAAACAGGTTTTTTTAGAACCTAATAATCATTTTAAATAAGTGATCTTTGGTAAGTTTATTTATAGCATTATCTTACATATACATTATATACATTGTATATCATGTAAATATAATTAAAGTTTAGACTTTTTATAAACATATTAAAGAAATAAAAGTTAAACTTATGTTTTAAAATATGGGTATATGTACTATTGGCATGTCTGATATATGTCTACATAATATGTCTATGTATGCATACATGTATGTACACAGGTATTTGTATGTGTAAGTATAAAACATACCTGTATGTACATATGTGTGTACATTTACAGAATAGCCAAAATTAAATCCTTTGAAGTATTATAAAAAATATTGATTTCAATTTAAATTTCAAGATACATTTCAATATTTCAAAAAGAGCATAATACTTGCAAGACATTGGGCTAGGCATTGGAGATACAAAGAAAAAAATTCTTTAAACAATTCCTGCCTATTTGCTACTGAAGGATAAAATATGTAAACATAAATTTAAAAAAAATTAAGGAGAGAGAAAGTAATAAGAGTGCAAATAATAAGGTAAAATAACACGTGATTTGAGATTTAAAGAAATCTAGGTGAGGGGAGACAAAGCCAACATAGCAGAAAGTAGACAGGTTTTTGTTTGAGATCTTCTTGGCTTCCCTCAGAAGCAACACCAGATCAAGCCTCTGAAAGGGTTTTGGAGTGACAGATCCCACAGATTTATGTAATGTAACAAATATCCGAGAGAAGATAGTTTGAAAGAATTTGAGCAAAGGTCTGTCTGAATCACAGGATGTAGCCTAGCACAGGTACCATACAAGGAACCCCAGGAAAGAGATGCTTCCACATGTGGGGAGGGGAGAGTGGGAATCTACTGGAAGGCTCTTAGCCAAAATACAGCAGCTATGGCTACTCAATACTAGTTCAAAAGCTAGTGGATCAGCAAAGTAACTGAGGGATCCTCAATAGAGCTACAAAAGGCAAATAGTAATCTCCTGAATCCCACCATAACAAGCAGAACTTGACCATATCCATCCAGCATGGGAAAGAAGCCAGCAGCACTGGCTCCAAGGCAGTGTGAAGTGACTTTCTCCTATAAAGGAAGCTGGGGTAAATCTCCTCTTTACCCTAACAGCAGACCTCAATTTTTAAAAGTGAGCAAAAAGGCAGAATTCTCCATAGATAGCTATTATGGAGACAGAGAAGAATAGATCTCAAACCCTGAAGACACCAAGGCAAAATATCTCCAGATGAAGCCTCAAAGGATGATATGAGTTTCTCTCCAACTCAAAAAACTCCCTTGAAAAAATTCAAAAAGGAACTTAAAAGTGAGTTAAAAGAAAAATAGGGAAAGTAAATGAGAGCTTTGGAAAAGGAAACACAGAAATTGTCTGAAGAAAATCACTCTTTGAAAAATAGGTTTGATGACATGGAAAAAGAAAATAACCCCTTGAAAAATAGAATTAATGAAATGGAAACAGATGCTATTTTTTCATCCTCAATGCACTGATGTAGGTTTCAATAATATTAATAAAAAAAATAACTACATATAAAGGGGTGAGTGGATCTTCAAATTGCATTTCCATTATTGAAAAATAGGAAGACTTTTTTTTTCGAAATAGCTTTTTAGGACATCATAATCATTTTAAAGTAGTAATCTTTGGTAATTTTATGTATATGTATGTGTACATATGTATACACATATATGTATTACATAGGCAACATATACATATAATTATATAACTAAAAATAAAGTTGGTGAAATGGAAAAAATCCAATTAACAAAACAACTCTTTTAAAAGTTCAGTTGGCCAAATGCAAAAGGAGATAAAAAGCTAACTGAAGAAAATAATTCACTAAAAATTAGAATTGTACAAATGGAAGTGTGACTCATTGTGACATCAAGTCTAACAAAATCAAAAAACTGAAAAAAATAGAAGAAAATGTAAAATACCTCATTAGAAAAATACAGAAAATTAGAAAAAACAACTGACCTGGAAAATAGATCCATGAAAACCATGATGAAAAAAAAGATCCTAGACAACATTTTTCAAGAAATCATCAAAGAAAACTTTGCTGATGTCCTAAAATCAGAAAACAAAATAGCCATTGAAAGAATCCATCACAGCCTCCTGAAAGAAACTCCAAAATGAAAAACACCAAGGAACATTGTAGCTAAATTTTTAGAATTATTAGATCAAGGAGAAAATACTGCAAGCAGCACAAAAAAAATAAACAAATATCAAGGAGCTACAATCAGGATTAGCCAGGACCTACAGCTTCCACTTTTAAAAGTGGAAAGGCTTGGAATATGACATCCGAAAAAGCAAAAGAACTTGGTCTGCAGCCAAGAATCAAGTACCCAGGAACATTAAGCATTAGCATTTAAGCTAAAAGATGCATTCAATAAAATAGGGGATTTTCATTTATTTTTGATGAAAAGACTAGAGTTGAACAGAAAATTTGAGCTTTAAATATAGAACTCCAGGAAAACAAAAAAGGTAAAAAGAAAAGAAAAAAACTATGATTTTTAAAAAGTTAAAATGTTTATATCCCTATATAGGAAGATGATAAGTTAAACAACTTGACAACTGGATCTTTGATAGTGGGGTACTTTGAGAGTATAGGTATACTTTGACTTTATTGTGATAATATAAAAAAGAAACTAGGAGTGGAATGGGATTATACTAGAAGAAGAAAAAAAAGAAGCTAAAATTAGATAAATTATATCACATGAAGAGGTTAAAAAAAAAGCTATTACAATTGAGGGAAAGAAGGTAACAAAGTGAACATTGTATGAACCTTAATCTTATCATATCTGTCTCAAAGAGAGAATGTCAGACATATTTAATTAAATAGAGAAACTTGTCTCACCAAATAGAGAATTAGGAATGGAAAAGGAAAGGAAAAGAGGAGACTAACAAAAGGGATATCAGAAGTAGGAGGGGAAAGGGATTAGAAAGGGGAAGGGACTGTAAAAGAACAAGTCAGATTGAGGGAGGTGGTGGTCAGAAGCAAAACACTAGGGAGGAGGGAAAGGAGGAAAGGAAAGAGAAAATATAACTTGGGGAAAATAAGATGGCAGGAAATAGAGAGTGAGTTAATTGTGAATGTGAATGGGATGAATTCTCCCAAAAAACAGAAGGAAATAACAGACTGAATTAAAAGCCAGAATATGTGATCTATGTGATTTACAAGAAACATGTTTAAAGCACAGTGATACATGTAGAATAAAGATAAAAGGCTAGAGCAAAATCTATTACGCTTCAACTGAAATTAAAAAAAAAAAAGCAGTGGTAGTGATTCTGATCTCAAATCAAGCAAAAGCAACAATCGATGTAATTAAAAGAGATAAGGAATGAAAACTACATTTTACTAAATAGTACCATAGATAATGAAGTGACATCTGCATTAAACATAAATGCACTAAGTGATATAGCATCCAAATTCCCAGAGAAGTTAAGAGAGCTGCAAGAAGAAATAGTATAGTTTTGCTATACTAAAAGATGACATCAACCTTGTTCTATCAGAACTAGATAAATAAGACCACAAAATAAATAAAAAAGAGAAGTTAAGAAGGTAAATACAATTTTAGGAAAGTTAAGTATGATGGATCTTTGGAGAAAATTGAATGGGGACAGAAAGGAATATACTTTTTTCTCAGTGATATATGAAAGCTACACAAAAATTAACCATGCATTAGGGCATAAAAACCTCAAAAGCAAATGCAGAAAGGCATAAATAGTAAATGTATTTTTTTCAGATCACAATGCAATGAAAATTGCATGTAATAAAGAGCCAGGAAAGAGTAGATCAAAAATTAATTGAAACTAAACAATCTAATCCTAAAGAATGAGTGGGTGAAAAAAAAAATTGCAGACACAACTGATAATTTCATTCAAGAGAATGACAACAATGAGACAACATCCCAAAATTTATGGAATGCAGCCAAAGCTATTCTTAGATCTCTAGATGCTTACTTGAATAAAATAAAGAGAAGATCAATGAATTGGGCTTGCAACTAAAAAAGCTAGAAAAAGAACAAATTAAAAATCCTTAAATACAAAATTTTAAATTCTGAAAAGAAAAGAGATTAGTAAAATTAAAAACAAGAAAATTATTGACCTAATAAACAAAACTAAGAGATGAATTTATGAAAAACCAACAAACTAGATAAACCTTTAGTGAATTTGATTAGAAAAAGGAAAGAAGAAAATCAAATTGCTAGTATCAAAAATGAAAAAGATTAACTTTCCACCAATGAAGAGGAAATTAGAACAATAATTAAGAGCCATTTTGCCCAACTATATGACAATAAATCTAATAAACTAAGTGAAAAGGATGAATACTTACAAAAACATAGATTGCCCAGATTAGTAGAGAAGGAAATATGTATTTCTTATATAATCCCATTTTAGAAAAAAGAAATTCAACAAGCTATTAATTAGAGAGCATGGGAATAAATGAAGCTTTCCTTAAAATGATCAATAACATCTATTTAAAACCATAGCAAGCATCAGATGTAATGGGGATAAGCTAGAAACATTCCTAATAAGTGGCAATGCACTGGAAACTGAGTGGATGCCCATCAGTTGGAGAATGGCTGAATAAGTTGTGGTCTATGAATATTATGAAATATTAGTATTCTATAAGAAATGATCAACAAGATGAGTGACCTACATGAACAAATGCTAAATGAAGTGAGTCAAAACAAGAGAACACAGCAACAACAAAAAAAAAAATTATGCAATGATCAATTCTGGTGGAAATGACTTTTCATCAATGAGGTGATTCAGGCCAGTTCCAATAGACTTGTGATGAAGAGAGACATCTGCGAGCAGAGAGAGGACTGTGGAAACTGAATGTAGAATACAATACAAAAAAAAATACACTTTTTGTTGTTTGTTTGTTTTTTGTTTTTTATTTTCTTTCTCTTTTTCTTTTGGATCTGATTTTTTTTGTGCAGCATGATAATTGTGGAACTAAGTATAGAAAAATTGCCCATGTTTAACATATATTGAATTACTTGCTGTCTAGGAGAAGGGATGAGGGGAAGTGAGGGAGAAAAAAATTTGATACACAGGATGAATTTTGAAAACTATCTTTACATATATTTTGAAAATAAAAAGCTTTTTTGGAAAAAAAAAAGACAGGTTAAAAAAAGAAAGAAAGACATTTAGGTTTTTAATGGGGGAGATGAGTGCATTCCAGGAAAGAAGGAAACCCTTTTCCATTTTGGAACTGGAGATAAAATGGCAAATTTATAGAGTAGTTAGCTTTTCAGTAAAAAGTAAACAAAAATGACTAACAAAAAAGTGATATTTGATATAAGTATGGAGACAATAAAAGTACAATAGTTCTCCTTGATAAATAAATCAGTTGTTCTTTTTGCTCTGTCATTAAGTCATGTCCCACTCTGTGTAACCTTGTGGACCATTTTGTACTTGGGCTTTTTGGCAAAGGTAATGGAGTGTTTGCCATTTCTCACTCCAGTCTTTTTTTTTTTTTTTTTTTACAAATAAGGAAACAGAGAAACAATGTTAAGTGACTTGCTTAAGGTCACACAACTAGTAAGTATCTGATACCAGATTTGAACTCAGATCTTCCTGACTCTGAGATTAGTGTTTTATCCATTTCTTCCATTTAAAATTTCATAAAAAGTAAACTGAGTCAAATCTCTATGTAAAAATCACTTATCATGATGGATATGTGATATGATAACAAAGAGTAGTCCATATGACCCTTCCTCAGTCCAAGAGACTGTAAATTGAAGGTACAAAACATTTTTATAAGCATAGAACAAAGAATAGAACAGAAATCATCTATTTGGTCAGCATCACAAATAGAAATGAGATAATTGGTTGCATCAAAGAAAGTGAGCATAGGCCTCATATGTTGTGAAATTTAAGAGAGTGTAAAATTTAAGAAACTGCACTAAAGTATATTAAGATCTGTTTGATAAAATTTTTCATTACCTTTAAGGAATGTCTTAGTAAATTTTCAAGTCTGAGCTACTCCCTGAAGTTCCTGATAAGGGCAGACTTACTGGCAACTGGGGAATTCAATAAGATCCCCTTAATTGTTAAAGATGGGACAAGGTCAGAGTGCACTTGTTTCTCAAAAATACTCCACAAACTTTAAAGGAGATGGTGAGACAATGCTTTATATAAGTATTGAGAAAAAAGGGTTTTTCTTTAACTAGCTGCATTGCATCTTTGATATCTAATGCCAAAAAGGGAATGTTTGGTCTTTAGCACAAAACTTCTCCATTCAAGCTTCAGGGAAGAGGCTTCAGATTTAATAAGAAAATTGTCCTATAAAATTATCAATATGGTATTCATAGTATAGTATGAAATATTAATCACATATTAAATATAAATAATTAAATCATAGAATAAAACAAAGAATAATAATTTAATTCCCCTAATTACCTCCTTTTGATCCATGATAGACTACATGTCTAACAAAGATCATTCATGTATAAATTAATCCTGTAAGATCTTTCATATAATCATTACTAGTAAGGTTGTCAGATGCAGGATTGGAAAAACTTTAATACATTAACTAATGCAAAGTTGAAAGGGAACTAATGATATTGATTAATCATGGTATACATCATAGCAAGGATATTTAAAACCATGGACTGAATTTAGAAGGGAGATTTACATGTCTGAGATGGTTAAGGAAGTCAACAAACACATAATGCAACAAAACTAAAAGTAATACAAAAATTATCAACAACATTAATTAAAATTAAATTTCATACTATTCCAATAATCAACTCCCAATGTCTGTTAAATCATCATATTTCATTTTGGATTCCAAATGCCCTCTTTGATTCTCTTGTCTGGACAACTCTAAAGGTGACTCCTCTTAGCACATTTGCTTCTTCTAATTCTAAGTTTTTATAAATATTTTTCTTTCTTTCTTTTTTTTGCTGAAGCAATTGAGGTTAAGTGACTTACCCAGGGTCACACAGCTAGGAAGTATTAAGTATTTGAGATCAAATTTGAACTCAGGTCTTCCTGACTTCAGGGCTGGTGCTCTATCCATTGTGCCACCTAGCTCCCCCTGTATTTATAAATTCTTAAATGTTCCTACTAACAATCTTTCACAAAACAGATCTCAATACACTTAGCATGGTTTCTTCTTTTTTTTAGAATTAATTTTAGTTTTAATCCATGGAAGAAAGCATGTATTTCCATAGCATAGTTTAATAAAACCGATAATTACACATGAAACTACAAATCTATTACATATAAATTGCTATCCTTTTTATAAATATGATAAAGCTAACATGTAATTTTTTCTTTTCATTTTTTCCTTCCCCCACCTAAAGATAGCTATCATTAAAAACTAGGCATACATATGTATATATGTGGGTATCCTTCCATTTAGCAGTTCTTTTTCTGAATGCAGATAGCATCTTTTTTTCACATGTCCTTTATTTTTACTTTGTGTATATATTATAGTCAAAATTTCTTACTTGCTCAAAGTAATTCTTAAAACACTATTACTGTTAACATATACAATATTCTCTTGGTTCTGCTTATTTTACTCTTCACCATTTTATGAAAGTTTTTCTGTGCCTTTTTAAGATCATTGAGCTCCTCATTTCTTACAGCATATTAGTATTCCATCACAACTATACACCAAAACTTGTAAAGCCATTATCCAATTGATGGGGATCTCTGCAATTTCCAGTTCATTGCCATCACAAAATTTTACACTTTCTTTTCACTCTTTACTTCTCTAATATCAGTTCAAACCCTGTAATTCTGATTTCATTAACAATGGGGTAATTAAGTTAGGAGCCCACAGTTCATTTGAAATTCCAGAGAAACTGAGTTAGATCTCTTTGTCAAAAAAAATTCACTTCCATCAGAATACATCCTCAAACAGTATCGTTGTTGAGGTATATAATGATCTCCTGGTTCTACTCATTTCACTTAGCATCAGTTCATGTAAGTCTCGCCAGTCCTGTCTGTATTCATCCTGCTGGTCATTTCTTAGAGAACAATAATATTCCACAACATTCATATACCACAATTTACACAATCATTCTCCAATTGATAGGCATCTATTCATTTTCCAGCTTCTAGCCACTACAAACAGGGCTGCCACAAACATTTTGGCACATACAGGTCCCTTTCCTTTCTTTAGTATCTCTTTGGGGTATAAGCCCAGTAGAAACACTGCTGGATCAAAGGATATGCACAGTTTGATAACTTTTTGAGCATAGTTCCAAATTGCTCTCCAGAATGGTTGGATGTGTTCACAATTCCACCAACAATGTATCAGTGTCCCTGTTTTCCCACATCCCCTCCAACATTCCACATTTTCTCTGTCATTATAGCCAATCGGACAGGTGTGTAGTGGTCTCTCAGAGTTGTCTTAATTTGCATTTCTCTGATCAATAGTGATTTGGAACACTCTTTCATATGAGTGGTAATAGTTTCAATTTCATCATCTGAAAATTGTCTGTTCATATCCTTTGACCATTTATCAATTGGAGAATGGCTTGATTTCTTATAAATTACAGTCAGTTCTCTATATATTTTGGAAATAAGGCCTTTATCAGAACCTTTGACTTAAAAATGTTTTCCCAGTTTATTGTTTCCCTTCTAATCTTGTCTGCATTTGTTTTGTTTATACAAAAACTTTACAATTTGATACAATCAAAATTTTCTATTTTGTGGTTAATAATGATCTCTAGATCTTCTTTGGTCATAAATTCCTCCCTCTTCCACAGGTCTGAGAGGTAAACTATGCTATGCTCTTCCAATTTATTTATAATCTCATTTTTTATGCCTAGGTCATGAACCCATTTTGACCTTATCTTGGTGTACGGTGTTGTGTGGGTCAATGCCTAGTTTCTGCCATACTAATTTCCAATTTTCACAGAAATTTTTGTCAAATAATGCATTCTTATCCCCAAAACCGGGGTCTTTGGGTTTTTCAAACACTAGATTATTGAAGTTATTGGCTATTTTGTCCTTTGAGCCTAACCTATTCCATTGATCAACTAGTCTATTTCTTAGCCAATACCAGATGGTTTTAGTAACTGCTGCTTTATAATATAATGTTAGATCTGGTACAGCTAGGCCACCTTCATTTGATTTTTTTTTTCACTAATTCCCTTAAAATTCTTAACCTTTTGTTTTTCCATATGAACTTTGTTGTTATTTTTCCTAGGTCATAAAAATAGGTTTTTTTTGGAGTCTAATTGGTTAAGCGCTAAATAAATAGATTAGTTTAGGTAGTATTGTCATCTTTATTATGTTTGCTTGCCCAATCCAAGAGCATTTAATATTTTTCCAGTTAGTTTCCAGTGGTTAGATAAGACTTAATTTGTGTGGAAAGTGTTTTGTAGTTTTGCTCATAAAGTTTCTGATTTTCCCTTGGCAGATAGATTCCTAAATACTTTATACAATCAGCAGTTACTTTAAGTGGAATTTCTCTTTATAACTCTAACTGTTGGGTTTTGTTAGTGATATATAAGAATGGGGGACTTCCGGTTAAGATGGCGGAGAGGAGGCTCACAGTTGCATAAGCTCCGCGCTTTCTCTCACTATCCACTTCATTACAAGCCTCTGAATCAATGCTTGACTGAAAAAAACGCACAGATAGTTACCAAGAGAAGCCATCCTTGAGATCCACCAAGAAAGGTCTGTCTTTACTGGAGGGCTGGGGCGGTTTTAGATCGGGCGCAGGCTGAGGGCAGCGGCAGTGAGAGCTCGGGAGCAGAGCTGAGAGGGGGTGGGGAGTGATCGTAGCCGTCTCTGCGGGGAGAGCTTCGCTACAGGTTTGGAACCTGCAGCAAGTCAACAGCCCAGCAGAGAAGCTAAAAACACCGGGGCTGAAGAATACAACCGCAAACAGCTGGAGTCTCTCAGGACCTGGCCGCCCACCCCCTTCCCCCCCCTCAGTGACTCAGCACGCTCTGGGATCTCAGAGCGCAGGCGCAGCACAGTCCTGCTAGTGCCTCACTGCTTCCCCCTGCAGTCTGTAGAGGAAGCTCGATAACACACCCAGCCCCCCCCCCCCCAAAGAAAGACTCCAGTTTTTTCTGTTTTTCTTTGGTAGTTTGTCTCTGATTAATAGACAGAATGAGCAAGAAGCTGAAGAGGACTTTAACCCTTGACAGCTTCTATACAGACAGAGAGCAGACTCTAAATCCTGAGGAGACTAAAAACAGGCAGTCCCCAGGTGATTCCCCAAAGGAGGAGATCGTCTGTTCCTCAGCACAGATGAACCTCATAGAAGTGATTAAAAAGGCTCTCACAAGGGAGCTAGAAGAAAAATGGGAAAAGAGTCTGGAGAAAGTTAAAGAGAGAGTGGATAAAGAAGTAAAATCCTTGAAAATTAGGATTAGTGAACTGGAAACAGAAAACAGCTCTCTAAAAAACAAAATTGGCGAAATGGAAAAAAATTCCACAGAACAAAAGAACTCAATTGGACAATTAGAAAAAGATTTTAAAAAAGTGAGTGAAGAGAATACTTCACTGAAAATCAGAATTGAACAAGTGGAATTGAATGACTCGAGGAGACAAGAAGAATCAGTCAAGCAAATCCAAAAAAATCAAACAATGGAGAAAAATGTGAAATACCTTCTGGGGAAGACAACAGACCTGGAAAACAGATCCAGGAGAGACAATCTGAGAATCATTGGACTCCCAGAAAAACATGATGAAAAAAAGAGCCTGGACACTGTCTTCCAGGAAATTATCAAAGAGAACTGCCCAGAAGTCATAGGAACAGAGGAAAAAATAAACATTGAAAGGATTCATCGATCACCCACTGAAAGGGATCCTAAAATCAAAACACCAAGGAATATAGTGGCCAAATGCCAGAACCCTCAGATGAAAGAAAAAATATTGCAAGCGGCTAGAAAAACCCAATTCAAGTATCAAGGAGCCACAATAAGGATCACCCAGGATCTGGCAGCATCCACATTAAAAGATCGAAGGGCCTGGAATATGATATTCCGAAAGGCTAAGGAACTTGGTATGCAACCAAAAATAACTTACCCAGCGAGAATGAGCATCTTTTTCCAGGGAAGAAGATGGCCATTCAACGAAGTAAGCGAATTTCATCTATTTCTGATGAAAAAACCAGAACTTAACAAAAAGTTTGATCTACAAATATAGAACTCAAGAGAAATCTAAAAAGGTAAAGATTAATCTTGGGAACTATATTTTGACTATATAGATGTATAAAGAATACATGTATACCTTGTTCTAGAAATTGATGTGGAAAGGACATTGTACCAGAAAAAGGGTAAAGTGGGGGTAGTACATCTCATGAAGAGGCATAGGAAACCTATTATATCTGAGAGAAAGAATGGAGGGGGATGAATATAGTGGGTATCTTACTGCCTTCAGAATTGGCTTTAAGTGAAAAATCTTAAGACATATTCAATCTATGGTGAAACTTCTCCCATCTCATTGAAAAGTGAGAAGGGAAAAGTGGAAAGGGAAGGAATAAGCTAAGCGGAAGGGAATACGGGAACTGGGAGGGAAAGGGGTAAGATAGGGGGAGGAACTCTAAGGCGGGGGGAGGGACACTAAAAAGGGAGGGCTGTGAGAAGCAAGGGGTGCTCACAAGCTTAATACTTGGAAGGGGGGGAAGGGGAAAGAAGGGAGGAAAGCATAAACCGGGGTTAACAAGATGGCAAGTAATACAGAATTGGTCATTCTAACCATAAACGTGAACGGGGTAAACTCCCCCATAAAGAGGAAGCGGTTAGCAGAATGGATTAAAAGCCAGAATCCTACAATATGTTGTTTACAGGAAACACACCTGAAGCGGGGAGATACATGCAGGTTAAAGGTAAAAGGTTGGAGCAAAATCTACTATGCTTCAGGTGAAGTCAAAAAAAAAGTGATATATAAGAATGCTGATGACTTATGTGAGTTTATTTTGTATCCTGCAACTTTGCTAAAGGTGTGGATTGTTTCTAATAACTGTTTAGTAGAATTTCTGGGGTTCTCTAAGTATACCATCATATCATCAGCAAAGAGTGATAATTTGGTCTCTTCATTGCCTATTCTTATTCCTTTAATCTCTTTCTTAACTCTTATTGCCAAAGCTAGCATTTCTAAAACAATAATAATAATTTGGGATAGATAGGTGGCACAACGGACAGAACACCAACCCTGAGGTTAGAAGTACCTGAGTTGAAATCCAATATCAGACACTTGTTCTGGTTCTACTCAGTTCATTTTGATCAGTTCATTAAAAATCTAAAGGTTTCTGTTAAATTTTCCCCTTTATCATTTTTAATGGGGAAAGGATCAGAGGGCTAAAATATGATATTCTTTTTCTTCAACTATTCCCAAACCAATTGGTACTACATTATGACATGAAAGGGATTTTTGTACATATATATCCTTTTTTCTCTTCATTCCTTTATATCTCTTTAAGAATATAAACCTAGTAATGGTATTTCTAGGACAAAAGATATTAATACTTTAGGGATGGTTTCAAACTATTTTCAGAAGTGATTGTACCAAGTCACAGCTCTATCAACAGTGTACATTAAGGTGCTCCTTTTTTCCAAGTTCCCCCAATAATCATCATTTCTTTTTTTTTTTTTTTTGTCATTTTGCCCAAAGGACAAGGTGAAACAGTGATTTTCTTTTATTTTCATTTCTTTAATTATTAGTGTTATGGAGTATTTAAAATGTTGATAGCTTACATTTCTTTCTATGAAAACTGCTTGTTTCTAATTTTGATCATCAGCCTAATGGGGAAATAGCCCTACAATTGTAAATCCGAATCAGTTCCTTGTATACAAGGTGTTCCAAAAGCATTAATGCATTTTTTTTTGCTTTAATGTGTTTAATAATTTAAAACTACACTGGGAATTTTGAAACATTCACTATCTTTGAAATGAGATCTTTCTCAAAGAAACTGACTACAAGTTTTCCTTAGGCAAATGTTTCTCTTTTAATTTTAACTATATTGGCTTTGTTTATGAAAAAAAAAACTTTAATTTCATGTAATTCGAACTGTTTATTATATCTTCTTTATCTTATATTTGTTCACAAATAAATCCATTTCCATAAACTTTCATCCATAAATTAAATGTTTTGCTTGCTTACCTCACTATTGATAGTGTAATATTTTTTGTCTAAGGTGTATATTTATTTGGAGCTAATCTTGGTATGAAGTATTAGGTGTAAGATACTATTCTAAATTTAATTTCTGCCAAACTACTTTCCATATTTTCAAAGAGTTTTTCTCTAACAATGGGTACCTATCTCCCCCCTCACATAATCTGGGATATTTGGGTTTATTGAATAGTAGACTATTATATCCATTTGCTTCTGTTTGTTGATACCTAAGCTATTATATTTATCAGCAATTCTATAATCAACATCCTCTCAATTATTAGTACATTGTAATACATTATAATACAGTTTGATTTTGATACTATTAGGCCCAACTCTTTCACATTTTTTCTATTATTTTAATTGAGATTTTTGGTCCTGTGTTCCATCAGAAGAATTTTATAAGTTTTCCCAGATATTAAAAATAATTCATTGGTAACTTGATTGGAATGGTGTTAAATAAGCATAATTTATGTATTATTATCCTTTTATTTAATTGATTTGGTCCAAGCAATTAATATTTCCCCAATTATTTCAATGTCTACTTTTATAAGAAGAGTTTTGTAATTGTAATCATATACTCTATTTTTTGTATGTGTGCTGTGACAGGTAAACTCTGAAGTATTTTACATTGTTGTTATTTTGACAACATGTCTTCTTGAAATGTTTTGTTTATAAAATAGAAAAGCATGTATAATTTGTTTGGATTTTTTGTGTAGGATATTTGCTTGAGTTTTAATCTACAAGGCTCCTCTTCCTGAGTTCAAATCTGGCCTCAGGTATTAGCTATGTGACCCTAGGCAAGATACTGACCCCTCTTTGACTCAGTTTACTCATCTGCAAAATGAGCTAAATAAAGAAATGGCAAATATCTTTTGCCCTCCCCCAAAAAAAGCCTAAATGGAGTCACAAAGAAATGCACACAACAGAAAAGATTGAATAATAACAACATTGCACTCATTTCAATATCACCTCCTTTATCCTGCAGCATTCTATAAATGGACTGCACAAATCAACCTATATATAACCTCCTTCTCCTGCTACAGCAGAAAACAAAAGGACTGAAGCCGATTTGGATGGGATTGCAACACTTTGTGCTGCAAAACTAATTCCTAAAAGAGGAAATTAGAACAGGCATTTGAATGTGCATGAATTCACCAAGTTTACATGAAGCAAAAGACTAGAATCCACATGAAGCCAGTTCTTCCTTCCTACCTTTCAAATCACTTGAAGCCCAAAATGAATGGAAGCTTAGAGAGCTTTGAGGTCTAGCTCAAGGGAAACAACCATCGAAAGGGAAAGAGTCAGAAAGTGAGCTTGTGTAACATAAGGGGAAAGGAATGAAATTACCAAAGATTTCAGAATTAAAAAAAAATTGTTAAAAAATTTCAGAAATGCAGCTAAAACAACAGGGAAGATATGAGTAATTGATGGGACATGGATTCAAGATCAGTCAAAAAAAAAAGAGTCCAAGTTTATATGAATAATTATTAAGACAAAGGAAAATGAATTAACACCTGATGAATTGCAGATCTCTATAGGTTTCTAAAAGAACATGAACTACAAAAGGATGTTCCTGAATTGCTTAAAAGAAAAAGAAAAATCGTGAAAGCAGAATTTATAGTTAGGATATCAGGGGAAAAAAACTGAAAGAATAGAAAAAGTGGAATCCATGATGTCAAATCTTACCAAAGAAACAAAAAAGAATAACCAATTGGTAATTCAAATAATAGAGAAGTAAAGGACAAGTTGGTGATTAATATGGGTATAGATGGTAATTAGGAAAAAAAGTGTTTGTCCCTTTAGAATAGAGTTATTATTCTGGAATCCAATCTATAGATAGATTTCAGGAGTTTTGTGAACTGGATGAGAAAAAGTATATTTTCAGTTTTTAACTGAAATTTAGCTTTTTCTTTCATTATGAATATATCTAAATCCATTATTCTGAAAAGGGATTCATGATGCATAAAAAAGGTTAAGAACCCCTATTTTAGAGCCAAATCCCTGTTATCCAGTATCACCTGGAATATTGTTGTTTACTCTGCCTACTGACTTTCTTGACTTATTTTATGTCTTAACCATCATTTCATCTTCTATAGGAAGTCTTTCCTAAATCAATTTAATTTTATGTGTATATAAATTCACACATAGACAGATATGTATGAGTATATATAATTATATTTCTTTTCTCATTTATTTCATATTTTATAGTTTCATATTTTAGCTTATAAATAATTATATAACATATGTAATATAATTATATTCCCTTTCTTATTTATTTTCTACTTTTCCCATTTAAAGTTTTTATTGTATGCATTTGTTTGCTTGTTTTCTCCTATGTCAGATTATAAACTCCTTGAAGGTAAGAATTGTCTTTTGATCCTTTTTGTACCCCTAGTGCTAAACACAGTACCTGGCATGTAGTAGGAGTTTAAAGTTTTTTGACTGACTATTTCCAATAGAATCTTAAATAAAGAACTTGACTGTGATCCCTCAGACATGATCATTTTAATTGTTGGACAACGATACCCATTTAGAATTGAATTAATGGAGAATTCTTGCAAGGAGTTTCCTATACATGTTAAATGAATTTGGGGAGAGGATAAGAGAAAGATTTTTTTTCTTTATCACACATGATGTTTCCAAATAATTTTATGACTGTTTCAGGAATTTTTGCTGAGGGAACATGAGTCACACCTCTCGTATATCAATATTGAGCTCAGTCAATTTTACTTCACTAGGATTAAAATGCCACATGGTAACCCCTATTGCTGTATTTTTCCAGTTTTTCTCTAGGCTTTTTAAAATCATTTCCTTGCACTGGCCTCCAGAGCCTGTTTGCAACAATATTGTGAAACAAATGACCAGACATAATGACTTTCCAAGGTCCTTGCACTTCCTCATTAACATTCAGTTAGCATAAGTCCTTACTTTATTATTGACTATATCGAATACACAATATATTGACCTATGCCCTCTGCAAGGAAATCTCTTCCTGCAGATCTCTGAGAGTGGCTTCTTACAAAGAGGAAGCAGAAGGCAACAAAGCAATAGCCACTTATCTTATTCTGTCCTAGGGAACATTAGCACTCACACCTGCAGCCCAAAAGAGGAAAGAAAACTCTTTAGCATCAATTACTGTAAAACTGAGAGTGAGTATAATAATCAAGAGGAAAAAAACCACATGATTGTAATTCCCAACTCATCCTCCTGAACCATGGTGGGAAAGCCAGAGAAATAACATCAGATGTATCCTAGCTGCACAGCAACAGGACATGCATCTCTAATTTCTTGCTGAGTTTTAGTTAGAACCTAGGAATAAGCTGATTGGATATTCAGGATTTCAGCCTATGTAAACATGAAGAAACTCTGCCAAGTTCAGAATTGTTGCATGTTCCCAATACAATCTGTCTTGTGTGTCTCTCTGTCTTTCTGTCCTTCTCTCTCTCTCTCTTTCTCTCTCTCTCTCTCTTTCTCTGTCTCTCTGTCTCTGTCTCTGTCTCTGTCTCTTTCTCTATCTCTCTCTGTCTCTGTCTCTCTCTCTCTCTGTGTCTGTTTCTCTCTGTCTCTGTCTCTCTCTCTCTCTTTCTCTGTCTCTATCTCTCTGTCTCTCTCTCTCTCTGTCTCTCTCTCTCTTTCTCTGTCTCTGTCTCTCTGTCTCTCTCTGTGTGTCTCTCTCTGTGTATCTCTCTCTGTGTGTCTCTCTCTTGTCTCCTCTCTATTTCTGTCTGTCTCTGCCTCTCTTTGACTCTCTCTTTCTCTTTTTGTCTGTCTCTCTTTGTGTCTCTCTCTGTCTCCTGTCTTTCTGAATGTCTATCTATCTGTCTCTCTTTCTGTCTCCTCTGTGTCTCTCTGTCTTTGATTGTCTCTGTCTCTCTCTATCTCTCTCTCTCTCTCTCTCTCTCTCTCTCTGTCTCTGTCTCTCTCTCTCTCTCTCTCTCTCTCTCTCTCTCTCTGTCTCTCTCTCTCTCTGTGTCTTTCTCTGTGTCTCTCTTTGTGCCTCTGTCTGTGTCTTTCTGTGTGTCTTTTTCTGACTATCTCTTTCTCTCTGTGTCTCTATCTCTCTCTTTCTTCTTTCTTTGTCTCCTCTGTCTTTCTCTTGGTCTGTCTCTGCCCGTGCCCGTGTCTGTGTCTGTCTCTTTCTGTTTCTGTTTCTGTCTCTGACTCTCTGTCTCTCTCTGTCTCTCTCTTTCTCTCTCTCTCTCTTTCTTTTCTCTCTCTCTGTCTCTCTCTCTCTCTCTCTCTCTCTCTCTCTCTCTCTCTCTCTCATACACACACACACACACACACACACACACACACACTCCACTTAAACACAAATATGAGTGATGTTTTCTAAATGCAATATATTATGATACTGTATGCCTTAGTGGTTTGGAAACTATACACAGTATAGTAAATACTACAAGAAGCATAGTAGAATTTACTCCAGGGAGAAATTTTGGTGTCATTTTGGTTTTTCACTAAATAATCTGTGACCTTAGACAAGACACTGAGCCTCTTTGAGCTTTAAAATGGGGAAGATCAGAGACTCCTTTCAGTCCTGGTATTCCACAATTCTAAAAGAGTTTGTGTGTTTTTGAGTGGGACTGGACAAATATCATAGAATCCTGGTGACTGGGTCTATTACAAATTTATGCTATGTAAAAGTCAATTTGGTATTTATTGCAAGGAAATCCTTTTATCTATTATCTATTTATCTATTAATCTATTATCTTTAATCTATTCATTTTCCCAAACATTTTCAGTTCTGTTTAAGCCTTCCACAACTTTTTGTCTAGTCCTACTTCCCTCTCCACTGAGGCCCTCATTTAATACTTCACCAAAAATATTGAAGCCATTCAACAAAAGCTTCCTGTTCTGCTCCCTCTTTTTCTCACATCACTCAGACATCTTCCCTCTGATAACTTCTTTTTCACATTTCCCTCCCATGAAGAAGTAAATACTCCCTTTCCCCTTTAACAAAGCAAACCTCATTATTTGTTATCTTCATCCCACCCCCACTTTCAGCATATTGTCTCTACTGTCATTCTCTCTCTCCCTATCTACTTTTCTGCTGCCTACAAACAAGCCCCTTCCTCCTCCTTTTATAAAAAGAAACTCATTTGATTTTGCCATTTATAGCTACAATCTGTATCTCTTCTTCCCTTCTCACCTAAAATCCTTGAAAAAGCCATCTACATCAGATGCCTTCAAATCTGATTCTCTCATTTGCTTCTAGACCCTCTGGCATCTGGCTCTTGACCTCATAATTCACTGGAAATTGTTCTCTCTAAAGTCAGCAATTATCACTTATTTGCCAAACTAATGGTCTTTTCACTTTTTCATCCTTTTTGGATGTCTTCTTTATTTAATTTATATTCTGAATTTAATAAATATCAAATACATACATATATTATAAAAGAAAAAGGATTTTATATAAAATTTCATGTCTTTTTCTGACTTTATTTCTATTCTTTTATATTCTTTTAAAAAATTCTTTAATGGAAATTTTAAAGGAAGGAAAGGGACCCACATATGCAAAAATGTTTGTGGTAGCCCTTTTTGTAGTAGCAAGAAACTGGAAACTGAGTGGATGCCTATCAGTTGAAAAATGGTTGAATAAGTTATGGTATATGAATTTTATGGAATATTTTTGTTCTATAAGAAATGATCAGGAGGATGATTTTAGGGAAGCCTGGAGAGACTTAGATGAGCAGGATGCTAAGTGAAATGAGCAGAACCAGGAGATCATTGAACATGATAACATCAATATTATATGATAAGCAATTCTGATAAATATGACTTTTTCCAACAATGAGATGATTTGTGCCATTTCCACTGTTCTTGTGATGAAGACAGCCATCTACACACAGAGAGAGAACTGTAAGAACTGAATGTGAATCACAACATAATATTCTCATTCTTTTTTGTTGTTTTTTTGCTTGCACTCTGCTTTCTTACTCATTTACTTTCTTTTTATGATTTGATTTCTCTTGTGCAGCAAGAGAATTGTATAAATATATTTATGTATATTAGGGGAAAAGTTTTAAAAAATGGTAACGCCCTCCTTTTTTCTTTTTGTTTTGTTAATGCTGCTGTATTTCTATTTCACCTCTCCATTATTTTTTGTTGTTGTTTAGTTATTTTTCAGTCATGTACAACTCTTTGTGGCCCCATTTAGGATTTTCTTAACAAAGATACTGGAGTGGTTTGTCATTTCCTCTCCAACTCATCATACAGATGAGGAATTTGAGGCAAACAGAATTAAGTGACTTGCCTAAGGTCACTCAGCTAATTAATAGGTATCAGAGGGTATATTTGAACTCAGGAAAACGAGTCTTTCTGGCTCTCACTGCACCACATTGTAAGAAATATGCACAATTACATAAAACAAATTCCCACATTTATAGGATCTAAAAATGTATCTATTTTCAACTCTATCACTTTTCTGCCAAGGAGAATAAAGGGTAAGATCTATCATCACCATAAGTCTGGAAACCTTTACAATGATTGAATCATTATTTTGACCGGTGTTCTTAAGAATTTCATAGTTGTATTTTTGAAATGTTATTTTATAAAATACTCTATTGGTTCTCCTAACTTCATTCTACATCATTTGCTACAGATCTTCCCAGGTTTCTCTCAAACCATTTATTTCACCATTTCTTATAAATCATACAATTACAATCATATTCATAATCCATTACATTCATATGTCATCATTTATTTATACATTTCCTATTAAATGAGCATACACTTAGTTTCCAGTTCTTTAATTTCACACATACACACACACACACACACACACACACACACACAAAATCCTGATATAACCAGAGACCAAAAAATATGCAGAGACTTTTGATTTTAGGAGCATAATTCCTTTTTTATAAATTATTTTATATTCAAATAATATTTTCTTTTTCTCCACCTCTCTATCCTATTGTAAAAACAAAACAAATTCCTTGTAACAGATATGTGCAGTCAAGCAAAACATTTTCATATTATGTTGAAAAATGGGTCTCATTCTGTACTTTGAGGTTATCACCTTAGGAAACTGGAAATATGTTTCATCATCAGTCCACTCTAGTAGGTCATTGCAGTAATCAGGATTCTTAACAATATTACTGTATAAATTATTCTGGATCTGCTCATTTCACTCTACATCATACATCTTCCCAGATTTCTTCAAATACTCCTTGTTCATAATTTCTTACAGGATAATTAGCATATCATTGCATTCACATACCATACTTTATTCAGCTATCTCCCAATTGATGGACATCTTAGATTCCCGTTTCTTTCATTGTAAAAAAAAAAAAAAAAAAAAAAAAAAAACTGCTATAAAATTTTATACACAAGTACTTTTTCTCTTTCTTTCATTCTTAGTGGTGTTGTCACTGGTATACACAAATTTAGTAAATTTTTTTTTTTTACATAATTTCAAATTACTTTTCTGAATGACTATACCTTGGGCTCACACAATAAACATTTTGGAACTGTGACCTTGTTAGTCCCAAAACTAATAAAAACTAACACACACCCTTCCCTGTAGCTAATCTTTCCTCTTTGGGAGCATAATTCTAAATTGTTTTCCAGTAGATCTAAACTACCAACAATGCTTTATCATGCCCATTTTCTGACAGCCCCTCCAAAATTAATTATTTTCACTTTTTGTCTTCTTGATTTTTTCATGCCAATGTGACATATAGAGAAATTCAGAGCTGCTTTAATATACTCCTTGAGGCAATAAGAGGCCCAGTATAGGAATTTTGGCCTCTCTTCTTCTATATAAACAGGATAATCTGGGGAAAATAGCTTGATTTCAGCTTTTAACAATAAACTGGTTTACAGAGTCCATATCAATACCATTTTTCAAAAGTGATTCCCTCAAATTTATTTATTGTTTTATTATTATAACTAGTATTTCTAATAATGGTTATCCTTACTTTACCCCTGATTTTATTGGAAAGGCCTCTAAATTTTCTCTGTTACATACAAGGTTAGGACTGGATTTTAAATACATAAGATTTGTCATAATAAAGAAAAAGACTATTCAGCATTTACTAGAATAATCAAATAAATATTTACTTTTTTGTCATAACTTTAGTTGATTATACCCACAATTTCCTAAATCAAACTTACATTTTCAATCTATACCCAACCTCATCATGATATAAAATCCTATCATGCCATTGTTGTTGTTGTAGTAGACTCTTGACAAATATTCCACTTAAAATTTTCATATTGATGTTACTTAGAAATATCAATCTATAACTTGGTTTCTGTCACTCTCTGGTGTCAAGAAAACCTATCATGGAAACAATTTTAGCAAGGTCATTTATTTAACTATTTTTTCAAGCAGTTCACACAATATTGGAATTAATTGCTCTCTAAATGCTTGTTATTGTTGTTCAGTGTTTTCAGTTGCATCTGACTTCATAAATCTGGGATTTTCTTGGCAGATATAATGCAGTGATTTACCATTTCCTTCTCCAGTTCATTTTATAGTGGAAAAAAATCAAAGAAAATAATTTGCACAGTCATACAGCTAGTAAGTTTCTGAGGTTGAATTTGAACTAAGATTTTCCTTACTCCAGGACCAGCATTCTACTTGTGGTGCCACTAAGCTGCCTCTACAATCATTAAAAGAATTTTAAAACCATACACTTAATGGATTTTTCCCCCTTTGGATGTTCATTTATGGGTTGGGTTTTTTGTTTTATCTTTTATTTCTGATACTAGAATATTAAATCTATTTCTTCCTCTAGTGATATGGCTATGTTATAATTCTGTAAATATTCATTCATTTATATTATCCATTACATAATTTAGCAAATGGTTTCAGATAGTTTCTTTTGTTTCCATTTCAATTGTTGTAAAGTCCTTTTTTCATTTTATATATTAACAATTTCATTTTCCTCTCTCTTTTTTAATCACACTGGGAAATTCTTAATCCCCCCAAAAAGCTCCTATTTTTACTTACTATTTAAATGGCTATTTCTTTGTATGCTTTTGCTTTCAACATTGCTTATTTCTTCTTTGATTTTCAGAACTTGTACTTTGCCATTTAGATGATTGTCTCTGATTTTTTTATTTTTTTCTACTTCGACATTCAATTTAATGATTTGTTATTTTTCTCTTTTTTAGATCAAATAATAGAAAAATAAATATTCTCTTAAGGACTTCTTTAATTTTCTTTCATAATTTTTGTTGTCTGTCATTTTTATGTAACTTATAATTTCTCAGATTTGTTTTTTGATTTGTCAGTTCTTAAGGGAAAAGGTTATTTATTCACTAATTTTAATAATTTCTTCAAATACATTTACTGAAGAGATTTTTTATTTTATTGCAAACAGTAAAGGATGTTAAATATTTTTCCTTTTATGTGCTTATGTGTATTTTTTATTACATGATCTTATGCACACGAGCAAATAAATAACTCCTTTCTGTTCCCATACAATAATTATTAAATATCTCTCATCTCTTATTTTTCTAAAAATCTTATGAGACCCATAACTTTTTTCTTATTTATATTTTTGTTAGGTTTGTCTAAAAGGGATACTTGGAAATTCTTTACTATTACAATTTTATGGTGGTAGGGATTTCTTCATGCATTTTTATAAATTTTTCATTGAAGTATAAATATTCTGTGGTATATACTATTTGTATGGTAAATACAAGACCATAGATTCATTTTCTATCATTATTTTAAGTAAAATGTAATTTCTCTGATTATCTCTTTTTAAAGGTATCTATTTTTTCTGTCCCCTTGTCTGAAATCATGGTTGTTACTCCTGTTTCTTTAAGTTCAATATAATAGATTCTTCCCTAACACTTTATTTCAATTCTCATTTTTCAAATGTGCTTTGTGTAAACAATGTACTGTTGGAGCCTGCTTTCTAATTGTTTTTGCTATTCTCTTTTATTTTATGGGTAAGTTCTCCCCACTCACATTCACAGTTATATTTGTTAGTGGATTTTTCTTGATACTATCTGCTTGCACATTTCACTCTTTGTTTCACTCTTCTTTAAAAAAATAATAATAATTTGATAGAAGAAGAATTTACCAATCACTTGACATCTATGAACTATATGTTTTTGGTCTGCTCCTTTGCTTGTTGTTTTATCTCATTACTTATCTTCCACCAAATTTTTACTCTTTTGGTTGATCCCTTCACTCTTTCCCATCTTTTTTAGGAGTTTGTTTTAATTATGATTTATTGTCCTTTTTTTGCTATTCCTCTTATATGTCTCTCTCCCAATCTCCATGTATTTGCATTTGAATTTATATTTCTATACTAAACTCTGTTTCTGTGTGCTTATGTAAGCTTATTTAACTTTCTTTTGTCTGTTTCAGCTGAAAATGAATTTCATAGGATGAACATGCTTTCTTCTATTTTTGTATATTCTTCAATTCATATTCTTCTCTCATGTGAGATTGTGCTTCCTTGTCTTCCTCTTTTTTTACCTTGTAAGGTATTATCCTCATCCCTACCATTCTCTTATCCTATAGCCATCAAAAAAAATCTAAACCACTCCCTCAAACCCTTTATGTACCTTATTTATTTTTCTATGTCTCTAGAAGGTATTAGGGTGCTTAGAAGATATGGTTCTTCTCTCCCAAATAGACTGTAAACAATCCATCTTCATATAAGTCCCTTTTATTGATCAAATTGTGTATCTATTTTTCTCTCCTTTTCATTGTTTCCATTTCAAAATGTGCCTCAATTCTTTTCTGTTTTTTTTCTTTTTTTATTATAACTTTTTATTGACAGTACATATGCATGGGTAATTTTTACAACATTATCCCTTGCACTCACTTCTGCTCTGATTTTTCCCTTCCCTCCTTCCACAGCTCCCCTAAATGGCAGGCAGTCTTATACATGTTATATAAGTTATAGTATATCCTAGATACAATATATGTGTGCAGAACTGAACAGTTCTCTTATTGCACAGGAAGAATTGGATTCAGAAGGTAAAAATAACCTGGGAAGAAAAACAAAAATGCAAACAGTTTACACTCATTTCCCAGTGTTCCTTCTCTGGTGTAGCTGACTCTGTCCATCATTGATCAATTGGAACTGAATTAGATCTTCTCTTTGTTGAAGATATCCACATACAGTATCATCGTTGAAGTGTATAATGATCTCCTGGTTCTGCTCATTTCACTCAGCATCAGTTCATGTAGGTCTTTGCACAGTTTGATAACTTGGGGGGTATAATTCCATATTATTCTCCAGAATGGTTGGATTTGTTTACAACTCCAACAAAGCATCAGTGTCCCAATTTTCCTGTATCTCTCCAACATTCATCATTATTTTTTCCTGTCATCTTAGCCAATTTGACAGGTGTGTAGTGGTATCTCAGAGTTGTCTTAATTTATATTTCTCTGATCAATAGTGATTTGGAACACTCTTTCATATGAGTGGAAATAGTTTCAATTTTATCATCTGAAAATTGTCTGTTCATATCCTTTGACCATTTATCAATTGGAGAATGGTTTGATTTCTTATAAATTAGAGTCAATTCTCTATATATTTTGGAAGTGCCTCAGTTCTTTTCATCAGTAAAGCATTCAAATCCTTGAGTTTACTAAAAATTCTTTTTTTAATCCCCATATCATTATACTCAGTTTTGCCAAATAGGTTATTTTCCATTGTGATGGAATTTCCATGTGATGGCAAAAAACCTTTTGTCTTTTGGAATATTATTCTTCTCTTACTTTATTGACCACTGTGATCATAATTATGACTCTTCAGTACTTGAACAAATTTTGGTTGTTTGCAGTGTTTTTTAATTGAACTGAAAGTTTGGTATTTATGGTGATATTTCCAGGTGATATTTGTGTGTGTAATATGTTTGTATATATGTAGGAATATACATGAGTACATACCTGTATATATTCCTACATACATAAAATGTGTTACTTATGTGTTACATTTTGTTAGTGTCTGTGTGTGTGTGTGTGTGTGTGTGTGTGTGTGTGTGTGGTGTCTGTAGTATTTGGATGGTGCAGTAGAGTGTCAAGTATAAAGTCAGGAAAATTCATCTTCCTAAATTCAAATCTGGCCTCAGACACTTACTAGCTGTGTGACTCTGAGCAAGTCACTTAACCCCATTTGCCTTAGTTCCTTATCTATAAAATTAGTAGGAAGAAAAAATAGCGGACCATTCTAGTATTTTGAGAGAGAGAGAGAGAGAGAGAGAGAGAGAGAGAGAGAGAGAGAGAAAGAAAGAGAGAGAGAGAGAGAGATTATGAATTATGACGGGTTGGACATAACTGCTAACAACTAAAGAACAACAACAAAAATGGCAGTATTTACCAAATGATATCTGGCATGTAAGTTACTGCTATATATTATGACCTCTACCTCAAGAATGACTTGTAAGAACTTGTCCCAGATACCTTGTGCCACAACAAATGAAATTATTTAAGATAGCTTGAAAAAATAAGCCAACCAATGGTGTCTCACTACCTTCTTACCCAATTCTCTTCTGCTCTTCACTCATACTATATTTAATGTCTTATAATACATAATTTATGACAATATCCATGCCTTACACAATTACAGTGTGATATGGTGAAATTCTATTTATATTTTTAAAATTGAACAATATGTATATGTATCTAAATGCTAAGAAAATTTCATTAAGAACAAAATTATATTGAATTTGTGTAATGATAAAGAAAACAAATAAATTCCTTTAATTTAATATAATTGATAGAACACGCAGAAAAGAGTAAAAAAGAAATTTAAAAACTCTTTAAAACAGAAAAAAGTCAAAGTGATTTGATAGGATAGAATTAGTAAAAAGAATAATATTTTTATCCTTGAAAAGTGAATTTTTATTTTTTAAAAGTTAAAATTTACCTGTAAAGGCTGAACAAAAGTAAAAAGTAACCTGGATCAATAAACAATAATAAACATCTGATAAAACTTAATTTTGGTAACTGAGAACAGGAAATATCTGTCTCTGCCTTATACAGAAGAAGAGGCACATGAACTTAAAAAGTCATCCTGAAAGATCAAACAAATAACGTATATAATGACAAAACAATATAATCATTTCTAAAAGGATGGTAAACTCCGAGAGAATGAAAAAATTAATAACGGTTCTAGAGAAAGGATAATAAAACATAGTTTCCTATGGTCAATCAAAAAGTGGCAGGTTATCTAAAGAGAGCATTGTGTCCATTTCTCAATGAGATCCCTATATTTGCTATTTATTCATTTTTGTTGAGGCAATTGGGGCTAAGTGACTTGCCCAGGGACACACAACTAGGAAGTGTTAAGTCTCTGAGGCCACATTTGAACTCAGATCCCCCTGACTTGATGCTGATGCTTTATCCACTGAGCCATCTAGCTGGCCCCTTTCTTTGTTATATTTTTTAAGAAGGTTCAGTAAGGGAATGGGGGAGATGATTTTTTTAACTAAAATCAATGACACAAAAATATTTTAAAGTGATGAACAAGGTAACTTTTTTTTGAACAATAAGAACTCTAAAACTTTGTGTGCATACTTTCATAGGTAGTTATTGTCTATTAAAAATAAATAGATTCATTTAAAAGTGAATAAAATGAATTCCTAATCATTACTTATTCTTTTGTGCTTGTCACTTACTCGTGTCTCTGCTGCATCTACTACATCAAGAATTTATGTTGAAAGAGGAAAAAAAAGAAAGAAAAAGGAGGGTAAATTAAAAATCTTTTATAAATCTCCATTAATTATCTTGGAGGGGGAACTTGCATTTCATTGACTGTAGTTTATGCAAATAGGCTCAGAGGAATTAACATATTGGAAAGAGCTGACATTTGTTCTGATATATTGAATCTTTAGCATGACAAAATCACTTAAGCTGGATCCACTAACGTCAGGTTTCCTCTCATGATTGACCCCTGCAGAGTAGACCCTGACAAGTGGAGCTCCTGCAAAGTTCATTAATAATGTAGAATAAATCAATTTTTCAGAAAATACTGGAAACAAATGACACTGGAATCATACTTTTTGCAAATTCAGCACCAACTCATCTCCACCAAGGACACTAGGAGTCAAAACATCGTTTTCTGATGTTTTCACATACAGGGGTGGGTCCTAGTCTTCTTGAGTATAATTATTCTTCTTATACTCCCACACAAGCTTTCCCAATAGCACATCCATTTGACATAAATTTGAAAAAGGAATAAACCATTGCTTGAAAATAAGCACTAAGAAAGCCTTTTTTTATAAGATTTTTAAAATTTGAGGAATCTACAATATTTGAACATTTTAGATGTAAGATTCAGGATTCACATGAATTGTGGCAAAGATTCATTATCCAGGCCCAAGTGTCACAATCAATATTTGAATACATAAGACTTATGGTAGCCCTGGACCTGGACTAACACCATTCTGTCTTGTTAGGTGAAAAAATGTTGTCAATGTTAGCAGAGATAAACTGTCCCACTTATTAAGACAAAATCATATGCCAAGCTACTACAGTATATTTTAGTAAGTGAAGGATCATCTATTAAATGCAAAGTTAAAAGCAAGAGTACTATAATTTCAGGCAAGAAAAACCACATAACTTTAGGTGGAATCTTTTGCTTCTGTCACTTCAAAATTATTAAATTGAAATTTCTTAAGTTTTTTTTTTTTTACTTTGCAATATGATATGGATTATGTGTTAAATGCATTACAATGACTAGATGGATGGATTTGAGAGCAAAATATGGTCTCTAATCTTATGCTGTGTTTGTCCCTTATAAATATAAATATAAAATGGAGGCAGTTTTTTGGTTTGTTTATTTTATCGAATACAAATGTATGTTAAACAAATATATGAATGAAATGATGAAAGATCAACCCTCCTCCTAGAAAGACTAATGAGTAGATTTCTAACTAAAATCTTGTTGCTGTTTGTCCTTTATTCACCAAGAGGAACATGAGGGAGGTGATACGACTTGCAAGTGAATTGGATTTAAGTGAGGAAGGCTATGCAAAGTCACCAATACCATTTTTTCCTCTAGATACATTAATATAATGTAATCTATTATAATCTATTATAAAAGCTAATAATATGATGATGCCACCAAAAACTTAAGACTGTTTCCCTCTTTCAAATATTTAAAAACATGTTTTAAAAGGTGTAAAGAACAGAGAAATAGGTTGATTTCTTGAAAATAAGGACCAGGAAGGCATTTTTTAAAAGATTTAAAATGTTTGAGGAATCTATAATATTTGAATATTTCAGATGTAAGATTCAGGATTCAAATTAATTATGGCAAGATTTCATTATCGAGGCTACCAGGAAAAACAGACCAAGATAAAAATGATCCCAAGGACAAAAATACAAACGTTCCAAACCCAGAGATCTAGAAGTGGTGCAATTGTTAAAGGCTCTCCAAAGCAAACATTTTTTATTCAAAAATTAAAATGTGAAACACTGAAAACCATTTTAATTCAAGATCTTTTGTTTTTATATATTTCATATCAGAAAATTTAAGAGTAGAAAGAGAACTTTATAAAATAGTTGTAAAATGATCATTTCATAATCACATCCTTCCTGTTGTTCAGAATAGTTAAGATTTTGTAGGCATAGGTGATTAATTCATTTGGTACAAACCCAATCCTCTTCAAATCTTAATAGTTTTATGAATGACTGTGCCCCGAAAGAGTCTTCTCTCTATACGAATTGAGTCAAATCTCTAGTGAAGAACCTATTTTTGAAGAGGGAGGAAACATAAGAGTCAGTCTCTATGCCCCAAAGTAAAGCCAGAACACTAATATATTCCAGCACTTGTGTTCTTCTAATATTTCTTTAGAGAACTCAGAATCATCTCTTTCCTAAAATATGATATCATAGGGGTCCTTTAATGGAACTTTGGATAAATCCTAGGAAATATTTTAATTCCTTCATTTCTATTAATTTGTTTCCTTCTCAAAATGAACATTAAATTATTTAACTAGGTTTTTTTCAATATGATATATATGAATATATCTGAATAAAAGTCTCTCTTTACATATATGTGTGTGTGTGTATTGCTGATATATTTGATCATTCTGAATGTCACAAACACCACAGAAAATGAGTATTTTGCAGATATAATATAATAAAGACAATTATGCCTATAAGGCAAGCTTGTTGTTCTTTTAACATATGTTAATGAGTTCAACACATAGCTTACAAAGCAGTCTTATTCCTCTGTTCTTTCTTCTTTTTCCTTCTCTTTTGTGTATTTAAAAATGTTTCAAAAACCAGTTTTTCTTTGCTTTATTTTTATAATACCATAGGTCTATCTTCCTTCTCTCTCCCAATGCCCCATCATACATAGCTTTGTTTCAAATAATTTTAGTTGACTATTTGGGGTTCTGCAAACAGATTTCATATCACCTATAAAAATAATTATTTTATATGCTTTTTTCCCATATTTATTTTCTTGATTTCTTTTTCTCTGACTGCTATAGCTTCTAGTAATCTATCAAATAATAATGGTAATAATAGGCATCCTTGCCTACACTCTAATCTTACTGTATAGGTTTCTCAGCTTTCTTCAGTATATATGATGAACTTTTAGATGAACTACTTACCATCTAAAGGAAAACTATCTTTATGTTTTCTAGCATTTTTTTTAAATAGGAATAAATTTTGGATTTGATCAAAAGATTTTTCAGAATCTAACAATATAATAATGTGATTTGATAATTTTTGTCAAAAATATTATCTATTATAACTTCCCTTATATCGAATTATATCTGGTACTATATACCATTCCTGGTATAAATTCAACCTAGTCATTTTAATAATCCTTAAAATATGTTAAATCCTCTTTGATAATATTTAGTTATGTAATATGTTTGCCATATTTATCAGGGATTGTGGCATATAGTTTTCATTCTCTGTTATGCTTCTTCCTTGTTTAGGTGTTAAGACCACTTTGTTATCATAGAAAAAGCTTCCAAGAAACATTACTTTTCTATTTTTGCTAGTAGTTTATATATATTAGAAATAATTATTGGGTGTTTGATAGACTATATGTTTAAATCTGTCTGAATTTTCCCCCCTCCACCTTTAGAAATTCCTTAATTATTCGGTTTCTTTTTTATGATACCAAGTTATTTAAATTCTCTATTTCTTGTTCTTTGTCTATCTTCTAGAGAGACCGATAGATATAGATATTTAATTTTTTTTTGTAAAATTCAATAATTTTATCTAAATTATTGGTTTTCTCTTGGTGTATAATCCAGTATTGTAGTTTTTGAAATAAGTAATTTTTGTACCTGTTTTTTTTCATTGGAATTGGCAATTACTTTATTAGAAGTTTTTAAAAGTCTTAAATTTACTAGTTTGTTGTTGATATAATTGCTGTAACTACTTTTCATTTATGTTCTCTTTTTTGAATTTTCAAAATTTCTACTTTGGTGTTTTGAAGAGATTTTTAATTTTTATTTATTTTCTAATTTTTTTATTAATCTTTTTTCTTTACTAATGGAAATATTTAGAGACATGAATTTTCCTTAAGGATTCATTTATCTTTATCCCATAAGTTTTGATCTGATGCCTCATTATCTACTTAAATAAAACTATTTTTTGAAGTTTGTTCTCTCACCAATTCTTCAGGAATAATATATTTAGTTTCCGATGTGTCTATATTTTTTCTTCAAATGCTCATTGTTGAATTTGATTTTGTGCATTGTGGTAAATAAAAACAATTTTTAAATATTTCTGCTTTTATGTATTTATCGTTTCTGAATCCCAATACATTATCAATTTTTATGGTTTCCACAAACATCTGACAAATTACATAAGCTCCTTTCTATTTCAATTCAATATTCACCAAAGATCTAGCATTTTTAACATTTCTAGTACTTTGAGTATTCTAAAATTATACTATTACCATTTCTCCTGCAATTCAATTAATTTTCCCTTTACTTGGATGATGTCCTATTTAGTATGTATGTGTATATACACAATACACACACACGCACACACACACACACACACATATACATATATATATATATATATATATATATATACATACACATACTATAAATCTATATGTTATTTATATGGTTTGTTATAGGACCTTTGAATATAATGTAGTTTTTATGCTTATCTCTCTTTTTATGATATCCATTTTAGAGATAGCCTTTTCTAAAATCATGATTGCCACCTTTATTTCTATGAGTTAACCTAATCAATTAGAGATTCTGTCCATATGGACCTACTTTGTGAATGATTATATGCTTATTAAATTTCATTTAAATAACATTTTTATATCCTATTTTTTTATTTGTTTAAATTGGATCTTGCTGGCTCAAATCCACCATTGATTGTTAATTAATGTATGTTTACATTATACTCAAGGGCACCCAGATAGGGCAATAAAGTGCCAGGCCCAGAGTCAAGGATATTTATGTTTTTTCCTGAGTTCAAATCTGGTGTCAGATACTTATGTTTGACTCTGAGCAAGTCACTTAATCCTGACCAAATCCAGAATTTCTGGAGTTTTTTTTAAATACTAAAAAAACATAAGGATAAATGTAGCTTTCCTTTCAATGGTAAATAGTTTATCTAAACTTTCATATGCATTGAAGAAAGCTGAGAAATCAATTACGAGAAGACAAGGATGCTTATTATGCCCACTAGTTTTTGATAGATTACTAGAATGATAGATGTAGCAATTGAAATCTTTAGTTTCCTCATTTGTAAAATGAGCTGGAGAAGATAATGGCAAATGACTCCATTATCTTTGCCAAGAAAAACCAAATTGGTTCACTCAGAGTCAGATATGACTGAACTATAATATCTGGCTCTGTGTTGGGGATAGTTCCTTTTCCTTCCTCTTTCTTTCCTTCTCAATATATGATCTTTTCCCTTCCTTTTCCTCCTTCTAACCATATCAAAACAGAACAAAAACCTTTGTTGGAATCTCTTCCTATCTTCTTTCACTTACTCCAAGATTCTGGAAGATCTTAGGATCCTGAAGGATGCTATTAGCCTCTAACTATTCCCTTCTCATTTATCAAGTATATTCAACTTATTTGTTCCTCTTGTCTATTGAATTTTCATTTCAAAGTGTCTAATTAGGTCTCATCTTTTCATTAGTAATTCAAGGAAGACCTTAATGTCTTTAAAAATCCATTTTTTCCCCTTATGGAGGATATGAAGTTTTGCTGGATAGTATGTTCTTGGGTTCTTTTGGAATATATTTGAAGGTCTCTTTCAACACTATCCATAACTCCTCGTTTCAATCTTTTTGCCAAAGGTTTTTGATATTATCTTTATAATATATCTTGCATACAACTCTTTTCTCCTTTGAACAATCATCACTTAATACAGGTCCACATTACTTCTATCTGGACTACTACAATAGTCAACTGGTTGAACTTTCTACCTAAAGTTTCTCCACACTCTAGCCCTCCTTCATTCAGTGTCAAAGTAATATTCTAAAGTACAATTCTGATCACTTCAATTACACACACACACACACACACACACACACACAATTGATAATTATTGATTAATAAACCCCAGTAGCTCCCTATCATTTCTGACATTAAAATAAAGACATTCAAAAACCTTGATAATTTGTCTCATCTCTTCTTCCCCCTCTTTCCGCTCATCTTATTCCTTATACTTCCCTGCCCATATACTCCACGGTTCAATATTACTGACTTCCTTTTTATTCTTCAAATGAAAATACCCAAATCTAGGCATTTCTATTGGCATTTCCCACATGCATGAAATGTTCTACCTCTTCATTGCTGTGTCTTAGATAGCCTAGTTTCTTTCAAGTAGCAGCTAAAATATAATCTACAGGAAGCCTTTCCCAATGTTTCTTAATTCTAGTGCTTTCCCTCTTTTAATTATGTCCCATTTATTCTGGATGTAGCTGATTTGTATATTTTTGTTTCTTAATGTCATATCCCCCATCAGATTGTAAATGCCTAAGAGCAGGGACTATTCTTTGCCTCTTTTGGTATACCCAGTGTTAAGCACAATGCCTGGCATATAGTGTACCTAACAAATGTTTATTGACTGACAAAAGAGACTTGCTTTAATTATGGCAGCTTCCTTGACTTATATATTTTGAACAATGGCTCCTTGGTACTTGAATGCTTTACATTTTTGCCTGCTTAGGCTATTTCATCTTTGATCAGGAAGTTCTAGATTTTATCTGTGATAATCATGGAATTTTTCATGTTAAGGTTCCTTTCAAAAGTTGACTTGTGGGTTCCATTCTTACATTTGCCTCTGATTTTAATATTTAAAGAATTTTAGCTAATAATTTCTTGAAATGTTCATATTTTTTCCTGTTTTTCAAAGGGGGGGAGAGGTCATGATTTTCTGGTGGTCTAATAATTCATATATATATATATATATGTGTGTGTGTGTGTGTGTGTGTGTATACATATATACATACATGCATTCATATGTATGTATGTATAACCTTTTTTTTCCAGATCGAGTTTTAAAATATAATATATACCTTGCATTTGCTTGTGTATTTTTTAGTCTTGACTGTTTTAGTATCTCTTGCTGTCTCACAGCTCACTGATTTCTATTGCATCCATTCTGTTTCATTAAGTTCAATTCTTTGATAAGGTTTGTTACTGACTTATAAACTTTTAACTCCCCTTGCCATTTCCTCCCTATATGTCATTCTCTAACTATATCATAGGTGTCTCTTTTATTTTATTCTTACATCCTGTAATTCCTGTACTCAGAATTTCTTTTTTAGTTGGACTTGTCATAAGTAGGCAGTCTCTTGGGTTTACCACTTGAATTTGTCTTGTATCATAGTATTTCTTCATTGTATTTGACATTTTCTTCTGTTTACTCATCTCTCCAGTTTCAAATTATAGATTAAGACAGACATAAGGGAGAGAATAGAGCTAATTTAGAACTATAAATTCAACTCATTGGCACTATAAGAACTCATAGTTCTTGAGGGATGTTCATTGAAGGAATATTCTACTTCATGGTTGTCTTTGTATGCCTGATATCTTTGCACACAGTAGATGTTTTTAAAAGGCTTATTGCTTGATTGGTGGGTTGATTGATAGTTGATAGGTTGGTAGTTGGGATAAGTCATAGAGATCATCTATTGTATTTCTTTTATTTTTTTAAATGAAGAAACTGAGGTTCAGAGAAATTAAATGTTGTGTAACAAGTAGCTGATGCAAGGTGAATTAAGAGAATTCAGCTCTCTTAACTTCGAACCAATTTTTTTTTTTTTTTTTTTACTACATGAGAACCAGCAAGTTCAGCAGAAAGGACACAGGACTATAAAATTTAAATTGTGAGTCACATGAGAAAAAAGCTATACAACTGTTTTGTTTTGTGGATTTTCCACCCAGAGATATGAACATTGTTGGGGTTTGGCAGTGTATACGCTTCTCATGTAAAGTAGCCTAAGAAATATGACATAACTGAAAGAGGATTGAACTTGGAATGAGAAAGATCAGGCTGTGAGACATACATAAACACTTACTAGCCTATGTGAACATGGAAAAAAAATCATTTAACTTCTCTGAGCTTCAAATTCCTCCTCTTCAAAATGGGAGAAAATATTTATTAAGACTTGGCAGGGGACTTCCGGTTAAGATGGCGGAGAGGAGGCTCACAGCTGCATAAGCTCCACGCTTTCTCTCACTATCCATTTCATTACAAGCCTCTGAATCAATGCTTGACTGAAAAAAACCCACAAATAGTTACCAAGAAAAGCCATCCTTGAGATCCGCCAAGAAAGGTCTGTCTTTACTGGAGGGCTGGGGCGGTTTTAGATCGGGCGCAGGCGGCGGGCAGTGGCAGTGAGGGCACAGGAGCAGACTGGAGAGGGGGTGGAGAGTGATCGTAGCCGTCTCTGCGGGGAGAGCTTCGCTACAGGTTTGGATACTTTCCTCCGGCAGCAAGTCAACAGCCCAGCAGAGAAGCTAAAAACACCAGGGCTGAAGAATACAACCCCAAACAGCTGGAGTCTCTCAGGACCTGGCCGCCCCCCCCTTCCCCCCCCTCAGTGACTCAGCACGCTTTGGGATCTCAGAGCGCAGGCGCAGCACAGTCCTGCTAGTGCCTCACTGCTGCCCCCTGCAGTCTGTAGAGGAAGCTCGATAACACACCCAGCCCCCCCCAAAGAAAGACTCCAGTTTTTTCTGTTTTTCTTTGGTAGTTTGTCTCTGATTAATAGACAGAATGAGCAAGAAGCTGAAGAGGACTTTAACCCTTGACAGCTTCTATACAGATAGAGAGCAGACTCTAAATCCTGAGGAGACTAAAAACAGGCAGTCCCCAGGTGAATCCCCAAAGGAGGAGATTGTCTGTTCCTCAGCACAGATGAACCTCATAGAAGTGATTAAAAAGGCTCTCACAAGGGAGCTAGAAGAAAAATGGGGAAAGCAGAGTGAGGCTTGGGAAAAGGAGAGGGAGGCTTGGCAAAAGAGCCTGGAGAAAGTTAAAGAGAGAGTGGATAAAGAAGTAAAATCCTTGAAAAATAGGATTAGTGAACTGGAAACAGAAAACAGCTCTCTAAAAAACAAAATTGGCGAAATGGAAAAAAATTCCACAGAACAAAAGAACTCAATTGGACAATTAGAAAAAGATTTTAAAAAAGTGAGTGAAGAGAATACTTCACTGAAAATCAGAATTGAACAAGTGGAATTGAATGACTCGAGGAGACAAGAAGAATCAGTCAAGCAAATCCAAAAAAATCAAACAATGGAGAAAAATGTGAAATACCTTCTGGGGAAGACAACAGACCTGGAAAACAGATCCAGGAGAGACAATCTGAGAATCATTGGACTCCCAGAAAAACATGATGAAAAAAAGAGCCTGGACACTGTCTTCCAGGAAATTATCAAAGAGAACTGCCCAGAAGTCATAGGAACAGAGGAAAAAATAAACATTGAAAGGATTCATCAATCACCCACTGAAAGGGATCCTAAAATCAAAACACCAAGGAATATAGTGGCCAAATGCCAGAACCCTCAGATGAAAGAAAAAATATTGCAAGCGGCTAGAAAAACCCAATTCAAGTATCAAGGAGCCACAATAAGGATCACCCGGGATCTGGCAGCATCCACATTAAAAGATCGAAGGGCCTGGAATATGATATTCCGAAAGGCTAAAGAACTTGGTATGCAACCAAAAATAACTTACCCAGCGAGAATGAGCATCTTTTTCCAGGGAAGAAGATGGACATTCAACGAAGTAAGCGAATTTCATCTATTTCTGATGAAAAAACCAGAACTTAACAAAAAGTTTGATCTACAAATATAGAACTCAAGAGAAATCTAAAAAGGTAAAGATTAATCTTGGGAACTATATTTTGACTATATAGATGTATAAAGAATACATGTATACCTTGTTCTAGAAATTGATGTGGAAAGGACATTGTACCAGAAAAAGGGTAAAGTGGGGGTAGTACATCTCATGAAGAGGCATAGGAAACCTATTATATCTGAGAGAAAGAATGGAGGAGGATGAATATAGTGGGTATCTTACTGCCTTCAGAATTGGCTTTAAGTGAAAAATCTTAAGACATATTCAATCTATGGTGAAACTTCTCCCATCTCATTGAAAAGTGAGAAGGGAAAAGTGGAAAGGGAAGGAATAAGCTAAGCGGAAGGGAATACGGGAACTGGGAGGGAAAGGGGTAAGATAGGGGGAGGAACTCTAAGGCGGGGGGAGGGACACTAAAAAGGGAGGGCTGTGAGAAGCAAGGGGTGCTCACAAGTTTAATACTTGGAAGGGGGGGAAAGGGGAAAGAAGGGAGGAAAGCATAAACCGGGGTTAACAAGATGGCAAGTAATACAGAATTGGTCATTCTAACCATAAATGTGAACGGGGTAAACTCCCCCATAAAGAGGAAGCGGTTAGCAGAATGGATTAAAAGCCAGAATCCTACAATATGTTGTTTACAGGAAACACACCTGAAGCGGGGAGATACATGCAGGTTAAAGGTAAAAGGTTGGAGCAAAATCTACTATGCTTCAGGTGAAGTCAAAAAAGCAGGGGTAGCCATCCTGATCTCAGATCAAGCTAAAGCAAAAATTGACCTAATTAAAAGAGATAAGGAAGGACACTATATCTTGCTAAAGGGTAGCATGGATAATGAAGCACTATCTATATTAAACATATATGCACCAAGTGGGGTAGCATCGAAATTCTTAAAAGAGAAACTAAGAGAGCTGCAAGAAGAAATAGACAGTAAAACTATAATAGTGGGAGATCTTAACCTTGCACTCTCAGAATTAGATAAATCAAACCACAAAATAAATAAGAAAGAAGTCAAAGTGGTAAATAGAATACTAGAAAAGTTAGATATGATAGATCTCTGGAGAAAATGTAATGGAGACAGAAAGGAATACACTTTCTTTTCAGCAGTTCATGGAACCTATACAAAAATTGACCATATATTAGGACATAAAAACCTCAAACTCAAATGTAGTAAGGCAGAAATAGTAAATGCATCCTTTTCAGACCACGATGCAATGAAAATTACATTCAACAAAAAAGCAGGGGGAAGTAGACCAAAAAATAATTGGAAACTAAATAATCTCATACTAAAGAATGATTGGGTGAAACAGCAAATCATAGACATAATTAATAACTTCACCCAAGAAAACGATAATAATGAGACATCATACCAAAATGTATGGGATGCAGCCAAAGCGGTAATAAGGGGAAATTTCATATCTCTAGAGGCCTATTTGTATAAAATAGAGAAAGAGAAGGTCAATGAATTGGGTTTGCAATTAAAAATGCTAGAAAAGGAACAAATTAAAAACCCCCAGTCAAACACTAAACTTGAAATTCTAAAAGTAAAAGGTGAGATCAATAAAATTGAAAGTAAAAAAACTATTGAATTGATTAATAAAACTAAGAGTTGGTTCTATGAAAAAAACAACAAAATAGACAAACCCTTAGTAAATCTGATTAAAAAAAGGAAAGAGGAAAATCAAATGGTTAGTCTTAAAAATGAAAAAGGAGAACTCACCACTAACGAAGAGGAAATTAGAGCAATAATTAGGAGTTACTTTGCCCAACTTTATGCCAATAAATTCGACAACTTAAATGAAATAGAAAAATACCTCCAAAAATACAGCTTGCCCAAACTAACAGAGGAAGAAATAAATGTCCTAAACAGTCCCATCTCAGAAAAAGAAATAGAACAAACTATCAATCAACTCCCTAAGAAAAAATCCCCAGGACCAGATGGATTTACATGTGAATTCTACCAAACATTTAAAGAACAATTAACTCCAATGTTATATAAACTATTTGAAAAAATAGGGATTGAAGGAGTCCTACCAAACTCCTTTTATGACACAGATATGGTACTGATACCTAAACCAGGTAGGCTGAAAACAGAGAAAGAAAATTATAGACCAATCTCCCTAATGAATATTGATGCTAAAATCTTAAATAAAATATTAGCAAAAAGATTACAGAAAATTGTCACCAGGATAATACACTATGACCAAGTAGGATTTATACCAGGAATGCAGGGCTGGTTCAATATTAGGAAAACTATTAGCATAATTGACTATATCAATAACCAAACAAACAAAAACCATATGATCATCTCAATAGATGCAGAAAAAGCATTTGATAAAATCCAACATCCATTCCTAATAAAAACACTTGAGAGCATAGGAATAAATGGACTTTTCCTTAAAATAGTCAGGAGCATATATTTAAAACCATCAGTAAGCATCATATGCAATGGGGAAAAACTGGAACCTTTCCCAGTAAGATCTGGAGTGAAGCAAGGTTGCCCACTCTCACCATTATTATTTAATATCGTATTAGAAACACTAGCCTCGGCAATAAGAGTCGAGAAAGATATAAAAGGAATTAGAGTAGGCAATGAGGAAACCAAACTATCACTCTTTGCAGATGATATGATGGTATACCTAGAGAACCCCAGAGATTCTACGAAAAAGCTATTGGAAATAATTCATAATTTTAGCAAAGTAGCTGGCTACAAAATAAATCCCCATAAATCCTCAGCATTTTTATACATCACCAACAAAACCCAACAGCAAGAGATACAAAGAGAAATTCCATTCAGAATACCTGTTGATACCATAAAATATTTGGGAATCTATCTACCAAAGGAAAGTCAGGAATTATATGAGCAAAATTATAAAAAAGTCTCCACACAAATAAAGTCAGACTTAAATAATTGGAAAAATATTAAGTGCTCTTGGATCGGCCGAGCGAACATAATAAAGATGACAATACTCCCTAAACTAATCTATTTATTTAGTGCTATACCAATCAGACTTCCAAGAAAATATTTTATTGATCTAGAAAAAATAACAACAAAATTCATATGGAACAATAAAAAGTCGAGAATCTCAAGGGAATTAATGAAAAAAAAATCAAATGAAGGTGGCCTAGCTGTACCTGATCTAAAATTATATTATAAAGCAGCAGTCACCAAAACCATTTGGTATTGGCTAAGAAATAGATTAGTGGATCAGTGGAAAAGGCTAGGCTCACAAGATAGAATAGTCAATTATAGCAATCTAGTGTTTGACAAACCCAAAGCCCCTAACTTCTGGGAAAAGAATTCATTATTTGATAAAAACTGCTGGGATAATTGGAAATTAGTATGGCAGAAATTAGGCATGGACCCACACTTAACACCATATACCAAGATAAGATCAAAATGGGTCTATGACCTAGGCATAAAGAACGAGACTATAAATAAATTAGAGGAACATAGAATAGTTTATCTCTCAGACTTGTGAAGGAGAAAGAAATTTGTGACCAAAGATGAACTAGAGACCATTACTGATCACAGAATAGAAAATTTCGATTACATCAAATTAAAAAGCCTTTGTACAAATAAAACTAATGCAAACAAGATTAGAAGGGAAGCAACAAACTGGGAAAACATTTTCACAGTTAAAGGTTCTGATAAAGGCCTCATTTCCAAAATATATAGAGAACTGACTCAAATTTATAAGAAATCAAGCCATTCTCCAATTGATAAATGGTCAAAGGATATGAACAGACAATTTTCAGAGAATGAGATTGAAACTATTACCACTCATATGAAAGAGTGTTCCAAATCATTATTGATCAGAGAAATGCAAATTAAGACAACTCTGAGATACCACTACACACCTGTCAGATTGGCTAAGATGACAGGAAAAAATAATGATGAATGTTGGAGGGGATGCGGGAAAACTGGGACACTAATGCATTGTTGGTGGAGTTGTGAACGAATCCAACCATTCTGGAGAGCAATCTGGAATTATGCCCAAAAAATTATCAAATTGTGCATACCCTTTGATCCAGCAGTGTTTCTATTGGGCTTATATCCCAAAGAAATACTAAAGAAGGGAAAGGGACCTGTATGTGCCAAAATGTTTGTAGCAGCCCTGTTTGTAGTGGCTAAAAACTGGAAAATGAATGGATGCCCATCAATTGGAGAATGGCTGGGTAAATTGTGGTATATGAATGTTATGGAATATTATTGTTCTGTAAGAAATGACCAGCAGGATGAATACAGAGAGGACTGGCGAGACTTACATGAACTGATGCTAAGTGAAATGAGCAGAACCAGGAGATCGTTATACACTTCGACAACGATATTGTATGAGGACATATTTTGATGGAAGGGGATTTCTTTGACAAAGAGACCTGAGTTTCAATTGATAAATGACGGACAAAAGCAGCTACACCCAAAGAAAGAACACTGGGAAACGAATGTAAACTATCTGCATTTTTGTTTTTCTTCCCGGATTATTTATACCTTCTGAATCCAATTCTCCCTATGCAACAAGAGAACTGTTCAGTTCTGCAAACATATATTGTATCTAGGATATACTGCAACATATCCAACATATAAAAGACTGCTTGCCATCTAGGGGAGGGGGTGGAGGGAGGGAGGGGGAAAAAATCGGAACAGAAACGAGTGTCAATATAATGTAATTATTAAATAAAAAATTAAAAAAAAAAGACTTGGCACATGCCATTTACTGTACAATTGAGTAAGTATTAAAAAAAAATCTTTGCCCTCAAGGAGATTGCATTCCATCAAGAGATGCAACATGTACAATACAAAGTAAATCCAATGTGATTTTAAAGGGAATCCTAGTACTAAAATACTAGCAGCTGGGGTATTAGGAAAGATTTCAAAGATGTGATAGTGCTTCATATGGAACAACTAATTGACATAGTACATAGAGTATAGGATCTGAAATCAGGAAAACCTGAGTTCAAGTCTTACCTAAGACATTTACTACCACTATGACTCAAAACAAGTTAATTGACCTCTACCTGCCTCCATTTCCCCCTCTGTAAAAAAGCACCCACCTCGCAGGGTTGTTGTGAGGATGAAATGAGATATTTGAAAAGTGCTTTACAAACCTTAAATTGCTTTGTAAGTACTAGCCATTATTATCTAAGTAATACTTTCTCTACAACCTCACTGGCTTCTGAAAATACCTTAATAAATCTTTAAAAATCTATGGAAATGTAAATTTTTATGATTACTATGGACTTATTAATTATTCCTCCATTTTGCAATCAATGGAAGTACTGAACTTCTATAACCTCAGTAGGTTCAAAACCACTGTGTCTGTTATTTTGACAACTTCCACTTTATTTTACCCAGAAAAAAATGTAATTATGAGGCTACAGCAATGCTGAGCTTTTTCCCTTCAGCCAATCCATATGCATTATTTCATAACTCTTCATTGATTTCTTCTATGGACCTCTTTCCAGCAGACTGCTAATACTTAATGAAGACAAGTGGAACACATACTGCACCTGGAGATTTTTTTGACTTTATTGGGAGAGTGTGTGTATTTGTTGAAATAGAGATGCAGATGCACTCTTCACCTACTCACACCTGTTCCCTAACGCAGTAGTGGAATCAGACTCTTAGCTCAAGTAGACCATCCTCAGATAAATCATACTAGACTAACTTTTCAAAAATCCATTTGAACATTTCATCTACCTTGGTGTGTATGAAGAAGCCTGAATGAGAAATAGGGAGTTAGAGTGTCTGGTCACCAAGAATGTTAGGCAAAAACCCAGTAAAGGATACCTTTATAAATAAGGTGACACCAAAAAAGACCTGGAAACAGATATAAGACATATGAAAATGTATATGATTAGGGAAAAAATGAACATAGAATTACTTAGCAAATACTTTAGAATTAGGCATGTTGTAAAAAAGCACAACATATTTCCAACCATGTAATATCTTATCAATTATTATATATACCTGTGAAAGAATATATGTATTCAATATAGAGAGAGAAAATTCAGTTTCAATACAATTCAAACAATATTAATTAAGTATCCCAATGGAACAGGATTTGTTAGGTGCTAGGAAGAGAAAGACAAAATAAAACATTTTCTAGGAGGAAAATAACATATACTTTGTAAGTACAAAGTTTATATAAAGGAATTAATAATGTAATAGCATTTACAAAAGTCCTTTAAAGCTTAAAAAGTATTTTACATTTATTAATTCAAAATAATTCCTGTTCAGAAGACAAGGTATTATAGAAAGAACAGCTTCTATTTTTGTTTTAAGAATTGAATAGGTTTTAAATAAAATTGGGACACTAATTCATTGAAGGGTAGAATTATGAACTGATCCAACCATTTTGGAAGGCAATCAGAATTATGCCCAAACAATACCATTATTTAGTCTATTTCCAAAAATAATTAGGGGAAAAGGAAAAAATCCCATATGTTCTAAAAATGTTTGTAGCACTTCTTTGTGGTAGCAAAGAACTGGAAATTTCAGGGATATGCATCAACTAGGGAATGGCTAAACAAGTTGTGATATGTGATTGTGATGAAATACTACTATGCTATAAGAAATGATGAGCTTAATGTTCTTAGAAAAACATAGGAACACTTAGGTGGCACAGTGGATAGAGCAACAACCCTGAAGTCAGGAGGACCTGTGTTCAAATCAGGTCTGAGACCTGATTTTTCCTAGTTGTGTGACTCTGGGCAAGTCACTTAACCCCAATTTCCTCAGCAAAAAAATAATTAAATAAAAATGGAGAGACATATGAAACAATGAAGGATAAAATGAAGGAGGAACAAAAGAACCAAGAGAATATTGTATACAGTAACAACAACATTGTTTTAAGAATGGCTTTGAGTGCATAACTAACTTTGATTATTATAAATTCCCATACAAACTATAAAGGACATATAAAGAAAGATAATATTTGTACCCAGAGGAAAAAAATGAGAAGTAGAAGTATGTATAGGATAATTTTATATGTATGTGTACATATATTTTCTATCTTATTTCTACCTAATGGAGCCGTCTCTAGGGTAAGATGATAGAAAGGTAGAAAAAAAAGAAGAAAAGAAATTTACATGCTGATTTTATTGTATATTTGAAAGGAATAACAAGTTGTGCATAATAGATTTGCAGTTTCCTATCAAATCATCTTATTTATTGTAATATGTTATGTGAATGCTTATTTCATTCCATAAATATGTACTGGTGTAATAAAAAAAATTAAAAGGAAATAAAAAATTATTTGAGTAGGACCCGGAGGGGTGGGCAAGATTGCATAGGAAAAATGAAAAAAAAAATTCCAGAGTGATGGAGCTGATATGCACAGTTTTGAAGGAATAAAGTATAATGATGAGAGCTATAGCCAAGATTGCCCACAATGCAAGATTATAGGGTTTTTTGTTTTTTGTTTTTTGTTTTTTTTAACAGAGAAGCATCTTTTCACACAGATTAAAAGGTCATATTGACTTGCTTATCAATCCATGAGAATAAGATGGAAAGGAGTTGGAGTAGGGAATATTCATGCTATAAGGCTAAATGCTGAGTCACTGGAAAGGAAACGGGTATAATTTGAATTATATTTACTTCAATATCACTCATAAACTGGATATTTCATAAGATATTACTGATAAGTGGGTAGATCACTAGAACAGCTGGTGATTTTCAGAGTTATGAATTGGTTTACATTTTTATCAACTATCACATAAAGTAGGATTGAGAATAACTACAGCACAAAACTGAGAAAATGGCAGAAAGATAAGGAGAAATGATACTGTGTAGGATCAGAATTGAATTTGAATGACTTGTTGAAACAAAAGGTACAATTTGACTGCTAGAATCCATCATGTCTGGTAAATCTATAAAAAATTTTTTTTTATCCTAGGCTACCAGATTGCCTCTGAGGGATAACAATTATTACTCCCCATTTTCAAAATCCACATCCATATTACCTTCTTCCAAGAAGTTCTTTTCTTGATTAATCCCACTGCCATTCTACCTCTTCTACTTTGCAAAGTACTTCGCTTAGTACTTTGGAATTTCCTTCACATTATTTTATACATTTTGTATGTTTGTATTATGTTTATAAATGCTTTTAAATTTTTACACACCGATTTTCCATCTCATAGAGACATATTTCAACTTTTCCTTCTCTTTTATTGACTGTTCTGTCCCATACCATGAATGACTAGTATAGTTCTCCATACATGAGGTATATTATATACGATGTTCAAGCAACATTTCATGTGCAGACAACTTTAATTCTTATGGAGTTTTTTTGGGTTTTCTTTTTCCCTGTAGTCAGATTGAATGAGCATTTTTCAAATTCTGTTCATTGCATAGCTTTCTTGGCAGTCATCTCATATTATTGACTGAGGAACTTTCTATCCCCAGATTTTTTTTTCATAATAACTCTCTAATCATGTATCCCTATCTCATACTTGTAAAGTTGCTAGGGGAAGAAAGGAGGAGTGAAGGAGGAGGAAGAAGAGAAGAGGGAGAGAAGGAGGTGGAACTCAAGTGTAAGATTTTACAAGAATATCCCCTACATTAATTTTTAGCTCATTAGATTCAGCCCAATGTTCTAGCCGGTCAAGATCTTATTTTTGACATTTTTTTTTAAAATTTAAAATTAAATTACATTCAAAACCATTTTTTATTTGTCTTTAAGATTTTTAAGTTCTAGGTTCTCTCCCTTATCCCTACCCACAATTAAGAAAACACATATGAAGTCATGTAAAACATTTTCATAAAAGTCAAGTTGTGAAAGAAAAAATGATCTCCCAGTGTAATGAAAAGAAAAACCCTCAACAAAAATTAAGTCAAATAGAGAGATAAAGAAATAGAAATTGCTTCAATCTGTATTCAGACTCAATAAATTCCTTCTCTGGATACAGATAGGATTTTTCATCATAAGCCCTTCAGGGTAGTTGTGGGTGATTCTACTGAGAACAACAAAGTAATTTACAACTGTTTATTCCAGAACATTGCAATTACTTTGTATACAGTATATTTCACTTTGTTTTTAGAGGACTTTGCAGATTTTTTTTTCCTGAGAGCATCCTTCTCATCATTTCCCAGAGAACAATAATATTCTATCAGAGAAACTTGCTTCGAAAAATGTTTTTACAATTACTATTGCTAATTGTATTTTCCTGCCATTTATAATCTCTCTCCTTTCACCCTGTCCCTCCTGGAAAGTGTTTTGTTACTGACCCCTCCTTCCCCCAATATACATTCCTTTTTATCACCCACCCACCCCTTCCCATATCCCATTCTCCTCCTATTTTCCTTCAGGGTAAGACAGATTTCTATACAGGTCTATTGAGTATGTATATTGTTTCCTAATTGAGCCAATTCTGATAAGAGTAAGGTTTATTCATTCACCCTCTCCTCTCCCTCTTCCCTTCCACTGTAAAAGCTTTTTCTCCCCTCTTTTTTTTTATGGCAGATAATTTGTACCATCCCGATTTTCCCTTTCCCTTTTTCCCAGTATATTCCTCTCTCACCACTTAATTTCATCATTTTTAAAAAAATATTTTATTTTATTTTATAATAACTTTATATTGACAGAATCCATGCCAGGGTAATTTTTTTTACAACATTATCCCTTGCACTCTCTTCTGTTCCGATTTTTCCCCTCCCTCCCTCCCTCTACCCCTTCCCCAGATGGCAAGCAGTCCTATATATGTTAAATATGTTGCAGTATATCCTAGATACAATATATGTGTGCAGAACCGAGCAGTTCTCTTGTTGCACAGGGAGAATTGGATTCAGAAGGTAAAAACAACTCGGAAAGAAAAATAAAAATGCAAATAGTTCACATTCATTTCCCAGTGTTCTTTCTTTGGGTGTAGCTGCTTCTGTCCATCATTTATCAATTGAAACTGAGTCTTTGTCAAAGAGATACACTTCCATCAGAATACATCCTCATACAATATCGTTGTTAAAGTATAAAGTGATCTCCTGGTTCTGCTCATTTCACTTAGCATCCGTTCATGTAAGTCTCTCCAAGCCTCTCTGTATTCATCCTGCTGGTCATTTCTTACAGAACAATAATATTCCATAACATTCATATACCACAATTTACCCAGACATTCTCCAATTGATGGGCATCCATTCAATTTCCAGTTTCTAGCCACTACAAACAGGGCTGCTACTAACATTTTGGCACATACAAGTCCCTTTCCCTTCTTTAGTATTTCTTTGGGATATAAGCCCAATAGAAACACTGCTGGATCAAAGGGTATGCACAATTTGATAAATTTTGGGGCATAATTCCAGATTGCTCTCCAGAATGGTTGGATTGGTTCACAGTTCCACCAACAGTGCATCAGTGTCCCAGTTTTCCTGCATCCCCTCCAACATTCATCATTATTTTTTCCTGTCATCTTAGCCAATCTGACAGGTGTGTAGTGGTATCTCAGAGTTGTCTTAATTTGCATTTCTCTGATCAATAATGATTTGGAACACTCTTTCATATGAGTGGTAATAGTTTCAATTTCATCCTCTGAAAATTGTCTGTTAATATCCTTTGACCATTTATCAATTGGAGAATGGCTTGATTTCTTATAAATTTGAGTCAGTTCTCTATATATTTTGGAAATGAGGCCTTTATCAGAACCTTTAACTGTGAAGATGTTTTCCCACTTTGTTGCTTCCTTTCTAATCTTGTTTGCATTAGTTTTGTTTGTACAAAGGCTTTTTAATTTGATATAATCAAAATTTTCTATTTTGTGATCTGTAATAGTCTCTAGTTCATCTTTGGTCACAAATTTCTGTCTCTTCCACAAATCTGAGAGATAAACTATCCTATGTTCCTCCAATTTATTTATAATCTCGTTCTTTATGCCTAGGTCATGGACCCATTTTGATCTTATCTTGGTATATGGTGTTAAGTGTGGGTCCATGCCTAATTTCTGCCATACAAATTTCCAGGTATCCCAGCAGTTTTTATCAAATAATGAATTCTTATCCCAAAAGTTAGGATCTTTGGGTTTGTCAAACATTAGATAGCCATAGTTGACTATTCTGTCTTGTGAACCTAACCTTTTCCACTGATCAACTAATCTATTTCTTAGCCAATACCAAATGGTTTGGTGACTGCTGCTTTATAATATAATTTTAGATCAGGTTCAGCTAGGCCACCTTCATTTGATTTTTTTTTTCATTAATTCCCTTGAGATTCTAGACTTTTTATTGTTCCATATGAATTTTGTTGTTATTTTTTCTAGATCATTAAAATATTTTCTTGGAAGTCTGATTGGTATAGCACTAAATAAATAGATTAGTTTGGGGAGTATTGTCATCTTTATTATATTCGCTCAGCCTATCCAAGAGCACTTAATATTTTTCCAATTATTTAAGTCTGACTTTATTTGTGTGGAAACTTTTTTGTAATTTTGTTCATATAATTCCTGACTTTCCTTTGGTAGATAGGTTCCCAAATATTTTATGCTATCAATGGTTATTCTGAATGGAATTTCTCTTTGTATTTCTTGCTGTTGGATTTTGTTGGTGATGTATAAAAATGCTGAGGATTTGTGGGGATTTATTTTGTATCCAGCTACTTTGCTAAAATTGTGAATTATTTCTAATAGCTTTTTAGTAGAATCTCTTGGGTTCTCTAGGTATACCGTCATATCATCTGCAAAGAGTGATAGTTTGGTTTCCTCATTGCCTACTCTAATTCCTTTAACATAATTTCATCATTTTTAAAAAGATATTAACCCTTCATATTCAACTCATACCTATGTCCCTGTCTCTGTCTGTCTCTGTCTCTGTCTCTCTGTCTCTGTCTCTCTGTCTCTGTCTCTCTCTCTCTGTCTCTCTCTCTCTTTATATATATATATATACAAAAAGATAGATATAGATATGTATAATATGTATTCCTTCTAAATGCCATAACAGTGAGAATGTTCTAATGAATTACAAGCATCATCCTCCCATGTAGTAATATAAACAGAAGTCCCTTGTGATATTACTTTCCTGATTAACTCCTTATATTTCTCCAGAGTCCTAGATTTAAAAATCAAATTTTCCATTCAGTTCTAGTCTTTTCATCACAAATGCTTGAAAATTTTCTGTTTCATTGAATACCTGTCAAGATCTTTTGAGTCACTACTTTAACATGTAGTGAGATAGTTTTCCTTCCTAGTATTTTATCATCTGCAAACATGATATACTTGCCATTTATATTTTTATCTAAGTCATTTATTAAAATGCTGAATGGCACTAAAAATTGAAGAAAAATGCATTGATCTACAAGTAGCTCAGTGGAATAGTGGATAGAATAAAGAGCCTCAAATCAGGAAGATTCTCCTTCATGAGTTCAAATACAGTTTCAGATATTTACTACCTGTATAACCCTGGACAAGTTATGTAATTCTATTTGCCTTAGTTTTTCCTCTGCGAAATAAGCTGGAAAAGGAAATGGCAAACCACTTTACTATCTTTGCCAAGAAAACCTAATATGGGGTCATGAAGAGTCAGACATAACTGAACAACAATTGTTTATAGACTATAGACTCTTCTTGTTTGAAAATTAGAGTGCATGCCTTTTGCCAATCATTCAATACTTTTCCAATTGTCCACAGTCTTTCAAATATTACTTGACTCAGCAATCACAAAAGCTGGCACTTTCAGCATCCCCAGAATGTAGTACATCTGAGTCAGATGACTTGAACATTAAGGACAGCTAAGTTTGCTCTTATCATCTTATTACTTAATCTTTGGTATCAGCTCTGTATAAACTATTTTTTTTATGTCCTCTCTAGCCAAACATGTTTATCCTTAGCCTAAAAATGAAAAGTTGAATGGGGTTCCTTTCTCTGTATTCACTTTTCATCATCTCATACATCACCATCACTAATTCTATCCTTTTCTTAATCCTCTTCTTTCACCCTATATAGCTTTAAAAAAACTTTTTAAAAAATATTTGATTTTGCTTATTAGCTTAAGTTCAATCTGGGATATATTACTCTTTACCTAATTCTTATTACAAGCTCTTATTTTGCATTCACTTCCTCTTACTTGTCCTTGCTTCTGTCTTCCACAAATATCTTTTTAATGTTATACCCTCTCTAGGCTACTCTACCACTTTACACCGACACTCTTAGACTGGGTCCCCACACAGTGGCTGATACCTTAGGGTTTGAAGGCAAATCTTGTGGCATCATCCTTCTAAAACTACAACTTGTAATGTCCAGGCTAGTTTTCTGAAGGATCTCTGGACAGGCCTTGGTCTTTAGGTGGAGAAGTGATGAAGGCAGGAGGGCCACCACGAGGCTGGTCAAAGATGGAGTCTGGAGTCTGGAATCTGGAGTCTCAAGTCTTCTCTGTGTCTATGATTGCTGAGTCAAGTTATATTTGAAAGAATGTGGACAATTGGAAAAGTATTGAATGGTTGGCAAAAGTCATGCACTCTATATACAATTGGTAGTTCCTTAGTGTTTCCATGGTCTTTTGTAGACATGCTTCTAACATTTGTTCCTCAGGTGCATACCCCAAGAGATCATCCTTGTAATGTAATAACATAACTTTTGGAAATGCTTTTCTTACTGGAGTAAGAGCAGCAGCCACATATATTTGACCTATAGTAAGGCTATTTTTCATTCCCTATGGCAAAACTGTCCATTCATATCTTTTATAAGGCTCAGCTAAATTAATGCTGGTACTGAAAAGGCAAAACTTTTCATATCCTCCTTATCCAGAGAGATAGAATAGAAACAATCCTTAATATCTATAACCCAAAGAGGCCATTCTCTAGGCAATTGAGTAGAAAATGGAAATCTAGGCTGAAGGGTTCCTGTGATGGGCTGAGGCTTGAGTTGATGCACTGAGGTCCCAAGCACATGAGGCTAAATAGTAATTGGACCATACTCTATTAATATATAAGCTTGGAGAAAGAATGATCCCCGCCCACTCTTTGTGCAAGTCCCAATGTGTTGTATAGGAAATAATGATTTTGGTGGTTGGAGAAAGGGGAGTGGAAAAGGAAGGGGAAGGAGAGACTGTTTGCATTTGCCATTGCGACGGCCCTTTCAGTTCAGATCTCTCTCTGTTAGCTGGCTTCCTGTCGCAGCTACCCATATTGCTATCACAATCTTTCTTGCCCGTCTTGCTATTGCAATCCTTATTCACCTCTTCACTTCAATAAAGATTGAAGATTTTTCCCTTAACCTGAATTCCTGACTCTGGCTGATTTTAAATACGCGGTCATTACAGGTTCCCATAGTTTCCATCTGTTCATATACTTTTCTTAAATCAGTCAACATCCTCCATTTTCCAGATTTCTTTCTTACAACAAATATTGAGGACTTAGAGAAGGTTGTAAGTGTCCTTGGTCAAGTTGCTCCTGTACTATATCTAATAAGGCCTGAATTTTTTCACTTGTTAAGGGCCACTTTTCTACACACACTAGTGTATCTGTTTTCCATTGAATAAGAACAGGTGAGAGTGCAAGCAGGCCTTCAACAGCAGCCCTACCTAAAAAGCCAAAGTACTCATTTGTAATCCTAACTGTTGTAAAATGTCTCTTCCCCACAGATTAATGGGGAATTTTTCTGCTACAAAAGGAGTAAAAACTCCTGTTTCACCTTCAAATATCCATCTCAAAGCAGGAACACTAATTTCATCTGCTATTGATCCTCCCACACCAGACATGTAGGTGTCTGCCTTAATCTTTGGCCAATGACTGGGCCAGCTGCCACCTCTAATGACTATATGATCTGCACCTGTGTCTACCAATCCTTCTAATTGCATGCCATTTATATAGATAGTGAGCATGGGATGGTTAGCTGTCATAGCTACAGTCCAGAATATCCTTGGATTCTGTTGCTTGGAGTCAGAATCTGGGCAACTATCACCAGATTGCTTATTAGGAGTCTGTATCAGTAAACCTGATGCTACTACTTCTCCTGGTTGATAAGTCATACATTGTCTACCTGTATTAGTGACTGGGATATTAGCTACACATTCCCTAGTTTCCCAAGTCAGTGTATGGATAGACACTATTTTATAAGCACTCTCAGGAGGTAATATGGTCAAGCCTACTGTGCCTGGAGGCAAGGGATCTATAGGCTGGAGAAGGATAGATTTCACCTCTCCAGAGGATATTTCTATAGTTCCAGATGCAAACAACTCAATTCTCTCCAATTATAATCTCTTTCTCCCATCAGATTGCTTCTTGGCTGATTGATCATGTTGGAGTACTGAACTTCTAAAGACTCTGGGTGTAGGATCAGCTGCCATTAGCCCAAGTATTTTTTTGCCTGAGCCCTGGGGCTGGGCCCCTCATTCCATTTCCCTGAGTCAATCTACACTTTAAAGCCCAATAGAAGTCTTTGTTGCATTTTGGACATGGGGTTTGGGGTCTGGTTCTCCCACCCTGATTTTTCACTCTATCTTTATGCCAACATTGAGCTTTCAGATGCCCTACTTTACCACATTGAAAACATTGATAAGTATCTCTGGAAGTCCCTTGCCAAAAGGGACCCTGTCTTTCCATGTTCGGATCTTGGGAAGTCTGCCTCATAACCTGGGTATAGAAGGGATTTGTGCCCACTGTGGCACAGCACCTTATGATATCCTCTAAAGGAACATCCTTGTTTAGTTATAGTATAATTCTTCTACAAACCTCATCATCATTTTCTTTAGCAAGTTGTCTTATCATAATTTCTGTTGCTATATTTCACCAATAGTTCCTATGATAGCTGTCTACAGACATCTGACAAAATCAGCAAAGGCTCCATTTGGACCTTGCTCTATTTTCATGAAGGCTTACCCTCTATCTTGTCTTCCTGGGAAGGGGCCCCATGCTTTTATAGCAGCAGTAGCAATTTGCTCATAGGCTGTCAACGGGTACTTAATCTTTGATAAAGTGTTTGCATAAGGATCTAAACCTGCTAGTTGATCAAAGGTGACTGGTATATTAACTCCAGGTTGCCTATTTCATTGGGCTTGTTCAAATTCTCTACTATCATCTTAACATAAGGCTATGTAGATCCACAAGGGTGCTGTTATAGGCCAGAACTCTGAACTTGAAACAAGGATTCTTACAAGATACTAACTAAGTAGAATTGATGAGACAATGGTTATCTAGTTTAGCATGATGCTTAATAGTTCTCTAAGTTCAGTATGATTGATTTAACCTTATAACAAATAATGGTTTCCTAGTGATATAATGATTGGTTTATACTCAGTGTAGAGCATATGAGCTAGGAACCTCAGCCAGGTTCATAGAGAAGCAGAGAAGACAAAAGACTGGGGGCAGGAGCTCAAGCTCTCAGAACCAAGAAGAGAGATTTCTTGATCTTTGGGCAGGCTCTCCTCCTCCATTTTCTCCACTGAAACCAAGACTCCATAAGGCCTCTAAGAAAGCTGGCCTGCCCCAGGCAAGGAGACAATAAAGGATTTGGACTTTCCACCTGGCTGTTCTCGTTGTGATTACTGAATTGAAACAAAGACTGCTCCCAGAGACCTCCAAGAAAACAGAACCAAAGAACATTACAGAATGCAAGCTTTTTTCAGATCTTTGATAATTTCCAGATTAAAAGAATTTACCTTCTCCTGGCTTGACCTGAAGAGTCAAACTCTTCAATTACAGGCTTCTTTTCTTAGATCAGAAGTATCCTGTCCTTCCTCTTTAGCTTTAAGTAAGCTATTACAATAGCTTAGTGTCATAGAGGGTGGACAAAACTATTGTATGGGTGGTGCTGATAGTATCACTGCCCCTCCCACCCTCCTCTTCCCTGCACGCATGAAGGCAAAATTGAGAGAAGAGGGTCAGGAGATGGGGAAAGCCCTAAGGGCACCTGCTCCAGTGTAACTGAGCTGTGAAAGTAAGAAGCACCACATCCCTTAAGCTCATCATTACTGTCCTTAACTCCTTTCTTGTCCAATCCTCCATGTTTTTCAGTTGCTTTGTAAGTACCATCCCCCACCTGCTCTTTCTTCTCACATTTCCTTGTCTGGCTGTCCACATTAAAACTTTTCCTTTTTTTAGAACTTGTGGGATTCCTTAAAGCCATTTGTATTATATTAGGAATGTTTCCTCAGGAATTGAATCAGGACACTTAGCTTCATAATATTCAATTATTGTTCTCCCACTATTTCCCACATATCTGACTCTAATTTTTCTTCCTTAGATAGCCAAGGAGATGTTCACTCTAATATATTTAAGAGTCCAGTGATCTGCTTCCAAGTTACCAACAAATCTTGCTTCTTTATTAACCTAACTATGCATTCTATACACTCCCCTCCGGTGGGGGAAGCTCTTAGTATTTGCCCCATTTCAGCTGAAAAATGAAAGTGACTAGTTTAGCCCTTACCAAAGTTTCCTGCTTGCCTGTTTTAATACTTACCCTTTTTCCTGGTCACGGGGACTTCTCCACTGAACTTGGCAGATTGCCTTAGTCAAGCTGATTTGTGCCCTGCTTTGCAAGACCCTGCATTTCTAGGGCCCCACATTTGGATGCCAAAATGTAATGTCCAGGCTAGCTTTCTGGAGGTTCTCTTGATAGGCCTTGGTCTTTAGGTGGAGAAGTGATGAAGGCAGGAGAGCAACCATGAGGCTGGTCAAAGATGGAGTCCCAGATCTTCTCTGTGTCTGTGTCTGAGAGCGTCTTCTATTTGTTCAATTCAGCATGGAGCATATAATGTCTCTGATGGGCAATCATGTTTCATAAAACTGTATGCACTAGAGGTCATTGTCAGCATTCCTCTGTTTATCCTGACCCCAAAGGAGAGAAGTTTTGATGTTTTAGTTCTGATCTCCCTAGACCCATAGTCACTGACTAAGAATCAATGTAGATAAAAATTGTATCTATGGAGGCAGTCAGTAATCTGTCATGCACCAATTATGAAATTTGTAGTGTATCGCACAGGGAGAGATTACCAGAATTCACATACTCCAAAGGTATCCACTTACTAGATTAATGACTTCACAATTTCTGTCCCTTATTGTAACCAGAGTAAACCAGGAATGAAGCTGTTATTTGGAAACCAGGTCTTTGCAAGTTAATCTACTGAAATAGAAAAAGAAGCAAAGCATCTAAGCTACTTGTACTCCATAAAGCACTCCATGAAGATGAGAAGGAATGATCACAGTGATCAACTTCTTATAAACTGACAAGTGTCATCTGCTTTCCCTGTTGACCATATAGGATTGCTTTAAGGGGAATTCATGTATCAAATAATTCCACTTTCCTTCATCTCCAAGGGTCTAACTGCTAATAGTCAGCATAGACTTCAATTTTTAAAAAGGCCTATGCTGGTCCTAAAAACTCATAATGTCCATTTCCTCAATACAGTCATCATTCCCACAAAAGCAATCTAGAATCATCTACCTTTTTTGACCTAAGAAAAGAGGTTTCTGCCAAAAAATTACAAATAGGAATTAGGGTGCCATGTATCCATTGGAAGTATATTGATATGAGAGTAATCTGAATGTCAGTATATAGAAACCTTCTATATATTGAATCTCTCTCCCTTTCCAGACCATCATAACTCATATGACTTCTCATTTGACAGCCAAAATGATATAAGTCTTGGGGAAACTTCAAACCACTCAGTGGAAAATACTGATAGAAGTGATTATTTTTCTATTATATCAATCACCAATTATTAAAGTAGGAAGTGAGAATTTTCCTTTCTATTTTCTTACTCATGAACCAGACCTTGTTGATGATCCAGCCAGTCTTTGAAAGATAAGGCTAATAGATGAAATTAACCTAATCCTCAGGGTACATGCTCCCTAATCTAGGTGAGACCACACCTGACTAGAGGACTTTAATTCTGCTTAGAGTGATCTACAGAATCCAATCTAAATCAATTCTTGCCCTGAGGAAATACACTCATGTCATTATATTCCTCCATTGCAGTCTAGAGAAATTCAATTCATGAAGATGAAAACCAACCAGAGTTGGTTTGGGTAAAGATGGATTCTTTTGCCCAAATTGGTAACTGCATTTCCTAATTAAGTTAATGTTCTCAGCAAGAGGAGCTAAAGACTTTTAGTCTACTTCCTCATTAATATGTTCACCCTCTCAGTGAGTTTTAACCAATCTGGGTTGATTTTTACCTGTCTGGGGTACTTCTTTTTCCAAAGATATTTGACTTTGTCTTTTGGTAACCAAGGAAGACTACTGACCACCTATTGATTATCAGTTAGCCTAATTAATAAATTGATTATTAGTTAAATTCTGCATCTTAAGCTTTTCAATACCCTCTGATGGGATTACCCACCAAATGTTGGGCTACAGAGATGCCAATTCCCCAAATATGTTGGAATTTTAGGTCTTCCCTACAAGTCATCAATATGATAGGGTTTAAGACCAAATGTTGGGGAGAGTGTATATTACCCCCAAAAATATATTTGGGGTAACAGGCCAATGTCACAGCTTATCCCAAAAGAATATATGGGTTTAATACATCTCCCAATCAAGAGGCAAATATTTTATTATGCAGGTAAGAGCAAACTAAATCCATAATGATTTTTAGCAAGGAAAGGGAGTTTTAGTGATCAACAAGGGAAAGGCAAATTCCCTAATGGAACTCACAATTAACTCACAATTAACCAGGGGGAAGTGCTATTAAAGAGGAAGATACCATTAAAGTGTAGCAAATTCCTAATGAACCCTTGACTCCATAAAGTAAGTTAATCCCAAAAAATATTTAAGAAGTTAACCATTGTGACTCTTAGCAAGCAGACTAACCTAACCCTAAGAAGGAATTAGTGAGGTGCAAGTAGTTTCTTTTATAGGGAAAATATAACCTTAGGGGGCTGGCTTCACATCTTGGTTTTCTGATTGCATATAATAACTGTGGAGTTATGATCATCTTGTCAATGCAAAGAATTTGGCTAAGAATTCAACCTAAGGTAGAATTATAATAAAGGTCCACTTAAAGAACAAAAGATCTATTAGCCCTCTTCTATGCTTGCCTTAGGGAGTAGCTTGGGCTTCTCTATTGTTTACAATAATTCAAGCTCTCTCTGTCAACATCCACCTGGTTACTTAGGACCTCATCACCTCCATTCTAGAAACAGAGATATGGCTGGTTCATAATTGTCATTGGGAGTCCAGACTTGGAGAATTCCTTAAGACTGAGCTAGTGGTCCATAGTACCTCAGTCTTAGCTTTCCAATACCATTTTGCTATTGGCCTCACAAACTTTGAGTTGATGAATGGCAACTCAATGATCCCCTTATCAAAACAATTCAAGTTTCAATAGCCATACTCTATGCTCTTTAGGAGAGAAGGTATAGTCACTTTCTGGACTTTTTAAATAGAACATCAGGCTTTTGTCTAACTATTGTTTGGTAAGAGCAAGATATATCAGGGTTTCTACTGTGTAGTCTAGGATAATTTTGTTTTGTTTTCTTGCTTTTATTTCTGAAAAAAAAAAAAGCAAGCTGTCCCTGAGACTTGGTCAGTCTAGGAAGCTAAGATTTGAATACTTAACATGGCTTCTTGGATGTCTAAAGGCATAAAAGAGATCAACCCTTATGAAGTCAGTGAAAGTTCTATTTTAATGGTATTCTGTCTGTTGTTTTAACTATTAAATATTATCCTGGTGAGGAGGCATGTTACTGTTTAGAGAAAAGGAGGAGTATCTACCTAAACCAGTGTTATATCTTCAATGAATATCCTTTCCAAGCTATATCTAAGAAAAATTTTTATTCACCTCATTTTTGTGCAGTCAAGCCAGAAATATTAAACCAGGTCTACAACATTTTGATATAGAGGGCAGAATTAGATAGAAAATGCATAATGATTTACATCATAGTTAAAATGGTGGAAAGATAATGTAGATACCTATAAAGATGCCTGCAAAAATGAAGTCTTCCATATTCATTCATTCTTTGCATACTGACTCTTTATTAAGATGTTTCCCTACTAAGGGGCAAGGAAGTAGACCATGATATTTCATTTGCAAAAGATACTAAGTAGTGGGCCATTTACTTGGCTTCCCAGACACATAAGGACACAAAAGAAAGAGGACCAGAAGTTAGTTTCCCTGATGTGGCAGAAGTCCCTCTGACAGTTGTCCTGCTAACCAGATATATTTCTGGAAATAAAGGAAATTGTATCTACATTCAGTATCATAGTCTTGCTGAGTATACTTACCATGCTGTAATTAAGTAAACATCCTTTTGTCATCTATTATGAGCTGAGTGACACATTTCATTCCAATTGTGAACCTGAAGCAGCAGATCAGTCTGAGTCACACAAGCCAACAACATGTCTCTAGAGCAATTTGTGTAGTTAATTATATTTGCCAATATAACCACTGGGGATATGCAGACTCCCTCTACTTTCATTCATAGTTCATCTTTGCATCAATGCCTTAGACAGGATCTAGCAAATATCTTCATTTGAATTCATTTTAATTTACAGGGAGTTTGTAACTTCCTTTTATTTTCTTCGTTACTTGTGCCAAACTATTAATTTCCTTTTCAATACTTTTCTCCATAATTCTCATTTCTTTTTCATTTTTTTTCCTCTAGAGCTCTCATTTCAACTTTTCAAACATTATTTTAAATTCTTTTTTAAACTCCTGCTTCCTGAATTTGAACTTCAAGGCTTTGCTCTGTGAACTTCTAAAGGGAAGGTCTGCATTAATCTTGATGCTACTTTTAGGTATTATCTTATTTCAGTTATCTCAGGGACAGACTTGGGCTACAAGTTTTCAGTGCTCTCCAAGTGGTCTAATTAGGGCCAAGATTGATCATCATTCCCTTAGTTAGTGTCTAGAAATTCTTGTTCTGAGTTTGGGTCTCAGCAATACATCTGTGGGCTTGCCCCTTGTTGGAGCTGTAATAAATTGCTATTGGACTCAGTCACTATCAGCCATCTGGAAAGTTCTGTTGGTTCAGAGTGATTACAATGTAGATTTCATTTTGTCTGGGATTCTTATTCAGGTTATTCCACTGCAGATTTCATACTGATCTAGAAGTTCAAACTGAGACACCTTTCCACTCCTGAGATGAGAACCTCACATCTGCTACTTAGTTCTCAACTTGCTATCTATTTAGTACACAGTCTAGGGTATACAATTTCTCTTTATCCTTTTTAGTAAGCTTGGATGTGTGATCCAAAACTGGGTAGTAAGAAACAGAATAAACACTTAATATTAATTCCAGTACCCTATGCAAATGTTTGTCTCTCCATGTATGGGTTATCTTCTTACCTCAATACAGAGTCTCTCCCTGTGCATATATATGACAAAATTGCAATTATAAACTGTATTTTTCTCTAAGTGGGACTTCATCTATCTCATTGGATTTGTACCCTTTGCAATATCATTAAGCATATAATCAGGGCTCAATAAATTGAATGGTTGATTGCTTAGAATGCAGGTGCAAATTAACCCGTTTGTCATTTTTACATTATATGCAATCCGATCTTACACTATAATCAGAAGTTTCTGGAACCAGTCTGCTTTAAGGAAGGAAAAAAAATCAAGCCTTTGCATATTAGATACTGATAATATGATATCTGCTCTGTAGATCACATAGGAAATTGTAGACTGTATTCTTTCATTCTTCTTCCCAGCTAGATGTTAAGTAAATCTTATACTTAACTCAATCTTGAATGACAGCATTGATGATCTAACCCTTTTAATATGCTTTCTGAAGCTACTTTACTAAGCATTACCCAAGGAAGGAGGCAGGGAGAAGGTTAAGTACACTAGAAACGTACATGGGTCTCAGGACAAAATCTTGCCCATGATAATACCCCTTCTATATTTTTAGGAACTCTGCCAAGGTCTATCTGCTACTCCCTTTTGCTGATGTAGAGATATTTGTTCATGCTTTTGTCTCCTTCTATTTAGACTACAGTAATACTCTTTTCCCTTGTTTCCCTGAATACATCATTAACAGACTACAGCTGGTACAAAATGTTGCTATTGGGATTCCAACTGGCACCAGATGGAACAGGCGCATAACTCCAGGCCTGTCTCAGTTAAACACCAGTTGCCAGTCAAATTCCAGATTAGTAATGACACTTTTTTCTTTGAAAACCTGGCTACCAAAACAATCTTTGATCTTTAAGTTCATTTATTTTAGCTTCCAGTAGCAAACTTTTCTTATTAATCTCTGAATGTCCCCCACAAAATGACATACAGTAATCCAACCATCCACATACATGAGAATTAATGAATACAGTGCTAAATGAAACTCACTGATCTACTACCTTTCTTGAAACTCTCCTCAGCCCCATCACTATTACAATATTAACATCATCACCATTGCCTCTTTCCCCCTCAATATTCAGAAACCATGTAGCTCCCTTTCTTAATGAATATCTCTTCTTCATAGATATCCAGAACCCTAGAGATTTCTAAAAAACTCTGAAGAAGAGATGAGGCTTTTGCCACTGGAAGTATAGTAGCGTTTCTGTGAGACTCTGATTCTGATTCTTATTAGCCATATAAACAATTCACTTAGTTTCTATATTCTTAGTTTCATCTGTTAAATATGGCTAATAATACTTGAGCTATTCAAAGCATTGTTGTGAGAAAAACACCATAGAAATATGATTTATATGTGTTAGTTATTATACATATATATAAATATATACTTATTATTATATATTATTATTAATTAGCTCCTTACAAAATACATACATATTAAAGACAGGAATGTTTCCCAAAATATGACTAGTCCAGGCAAGACAATGTCCTTGTTCCCAGTGTTTAGTTTTGTTCCTGTGTCTTTTCTCCTTTCTAATCATTTGCAGAAGAGACCAGAATGGGGGTTAACGAAGACAAACTCAGAGAGTCCTTGGCAGTTTGCTAGAAGTGAAATCTCTAAACTGATAATAGTCCACCAATAAGAAATGAAGCAGAGAGCTACAAAGAATTAGCAATTAATCTTCTAAGATTGATGTGGCCTTAGTGATGAGGAAGTTAATGTTTAAGAACACCTAAACCTAAATGTACTAGCTGACTTGGGCTGCTCTATGTTCCAAAGAACTTGGCCCCAAGGGACATAAATCTCCTTTTAGAGAAGAAATATCACTTCTATTCAAGGCTCAGAGAAAAAAGAAAGATATCTTAGAGGAAAAGCCACTCAAAGTTTTCCCTAGTCTGATCTTGGGGATCCACTTTTCTAAAGGAGCTATAGACCTGGGACTTTAAGGGATAAGAACAATGGAATAGAGCTAGACTTTTCTAAGGGAGCTATAGATCTAGGACTTTGATGGCATAGAGCTATAACATGACCTAAGAACTCTAGCCAGGAGCTGGAAGCAGAGAGGAATGGGTTCCACAGCTTCATGACCAACAACATCAAATTTTACAGCAATGAGAGAAAAACCACAGGACCAGAGAAGCAATGCCAGTTATCAACCATTGAATACCAGTCAATTTATCCCACATGCAAGAAGCAATGATTCATGTAGGAGAAACTACATGCCTCGCTGACCTGCAAGCAGATTGGAAAGTAAAACCCCATAGGAGCAACATGGTGCCATCACTGGAATATATTAGTATGCTTCCAGTGTAGAAAGTGAATTTCTCCTCTACATGACTTGGGGTTTTCCTGTATGTCTACTCCCCAGAATCTGTTCTCTATGTTTTTACATCTATAGGAGAATTGGTAGGGAAGTATGCTCTGAGTTTATGGAGAAAATGGCTTATTGTTTCTCTTATTACATTAGTATTTCATTAAATGTCTTTTCTTTGAACTAATTGTGTCTCTGTATAACTAGTGGAAAATAAATGCATTGTTGCAGATTTATAAACTTAGATTTTAGCTGTTTGTGAACTCACAGAGTACCTTATACTTGAAATTTTAGAAAAGTACTGTGCAAGTTTGAACTATAGGTACCCCAGATGCTATTATAATAACCATCATTATGATGATTCTCCATGAGATGTGGTCATATTTTACATAGAAAATTATTGGTATTAACATCTAAGTAGCAAAATGATCCTTGGAGCTTTACCAGAATCAGTCCAGTTCCATTTATAGATTCCCTCCCTATCAGTCTATTGCAGGTTGTAAAAGAAAAATGCTAGGAGAGGTTGGAGAGTATGTTTATAGCTTGTTGCATACAGATAGTAATTGTAAAATCTGACTGAGCTGTTTATACAGTTAGGGTTTGATTATTTGCTTTGTTTTTTATTTGTTTCTCAAGTATTATCAAGAGTCTTCATTTCCTCAGCCAAAATAAGTACACTCTGACTTGGAAAAATAGATTAAGAATTCTGAGCACTTCTCCCTGTTTTAAGCAACATAATATAAATAGAAATATTGAGAATCAAGTGACTTTTATTCACTCTCAGATGACCTTTCAACCAAATGTTTTTTTACACTGAAGAACTTATTAGCTATCAAATGGAGATACAACTAAGTTGTGTCAGTACAAAGAACAAATTTGTTGGTCACTTGGTCAGTAGTAGCAAAGCATGCTAGAAAAAAGATATTGCACTGGCTATTTCTGTGTACTAGTATTAACTTTCCCTTCATTTGGGAGTGTCAAGGGTAAAAGAGCACTCTGTTTAAATCAAAAACATATCCCAAAGAATAATATTTTCTGTATCTAGAAGAAAGAGAAGTTTACTTTGGTATTATTAGATAAGAAGGCAAATGACTAATTTTAAAAGAAAACCCTGTTACTTATAGTAGCTGTGCTTCCTAAGGTTTATTAAGGGTGCTCCTTTCCTAAAACAGTTAGATTCTGGCTAAAACAGTGCTTCCTCCTAAAAGCTGATGAAAGGGAGGTGCTCTTTTACCCCCTGGGAAAATTGTGATTTGAATAAATTTGTAAAGGCCTAAGATCCAGAACAATTAGCATTTCATGAGACAAAAATTGATATAACCCAGGAAGAGAAAATCCTTAGGAAGAAATACTTGCCTTTTTTCAAATCTTAGAAAAGATGGCCAAGAGAAAAGTGCTGTATGAGGAAGATGAGACATAGGTCTCATAGACTTGCCAGCTCTGATTTTGACAACAAACAATGGGCTCATGCTTCTTTTTTAATTACAATCTCCCTAAGGGTACTGAACTGAAATAGAAAGTACATATGGAGGCTCAAATATCATTTTATACCAGAGGTCTTGTCAGATCCCTCTAAAATCTCTGTTGCCAAATTATAAGCTATTTATCTTTTGTGAATATGACATACTTAAATGCATGAATACTGTATCCTTTAGGAACTATCTTTTTTGAGTTTTTAATCACCAGGGCTCAGCATAGAACTAATACACAGTAAGAAATTAATAAATGACAGATAGAAAGATAGAGAGATGACAAGCATATAAATAAGAATTTACTATGTGTCAGACAATGTACTAAGCATTATATAAATACAAATAGAAGGGCAAAACAGACCTCTCAAGGATTTACATGTTAATAGACATCTGAAGACATGAAACACATAAAGAGAGTTGAAAAGCAAGGGAGGTGGGAAAGAAGAAGAGTGCTTTGATCTAAAGAATCAGAAGCACAGACAGAAGAGGAATGAAACATGGCTGGCCTAGCTATAGCTCCAAAATGGAAGCCCCAGAAGGAATGCACCAATAGCAGAAGAGGGCCAGTATGACTAGAGATGCATTCCAGGGAGAGGGAGAGAGACAGAAATAGAGAAACACAAACACACACACACACACACACACACACACACACACACACACTCAGAGAGAGATGACAGATAGATAGACAGACAGACAGACAGACAGACAGATATATAGAATCTTAAGTCAGGTAGATAATAAATAAATGATAGGTAGATAGATAGATAGATGATAGGTAGATAGATAGATAGATAGATAGATGGATAGATAGATGCATAGATAGATGGATTTGCATAGTAACAATTTTCTTGATGAGTTTTTAACCTACTTTTCTAAAATTTATACTTTAGTCTGAGATAATGCTTCACTCTCGGTGAGAGTTCTCTTTTTCCCATTCTCCAACCCTTTCTTCTTTTCCTCCTCTTCCTTCCTGTTCTTCCTTCTCCTTTATTCACCCTTTTCTTTTTAACTTACTTCCTTATTTATTCCTATTATTCCAGGGTAACTGAAAGTGAGAAACTCCTGATTGAGTTTCAGCTCCTCAAGCCATGCTGAGCAAAAGCTCTTAGTTAAATCAAAATTCTGCTTTTAACTTCAGAAACTTCAGTCCCAGCTGAGAACTATCAGAACCCAGGGCTCCCAGGGGTCTCTAAAGTATTGCTGTATACTTCATTAAAAATGGCATACTACGTACCTGGGTTATGTGCCAAGGGTCTGTTTGAAGTTTTGAACTGGGAGTGGAGGGTAAAGGGGCAAGGAAGGAGAACAATAAACAAACACAGACATCCAAAAGATTAGGAGACAACACAGCAGAATAGCTAAGTGTAAAGTGCTGAGAATAAAATTTTAAAGATCCTCATGTTTATTATTTTACCTGATATTAACAAATAAATATGAGACATCAGCAAGAAGAATGGAAAAAATATAACTCCAAGCAATTATCATGCATGTATGTGTATGAACTGCAATTTCATCAATTTAAGGAATTTTTGGTGTGAAATCTCCTTATATCAATGAACTTCCTTTTTAAATTAAGAGACTTTGGAGTAGTGATCTCCAAAATTTTGATCATGAAAGTCTATCAAGTGGGGAAAAAACCCCTGATCATTTATGGAAAACACATGTAAATTTATTTTAAAATTATATAAATATATCACTGAACTAATTTTATATACATAATAAAAGATATATAAATAGATGGTTTTAAAGAATGAGATAAAGATAAATTATATATTTAAATAACTTTTACTTACTAGTGATATAAAACTTTATTTCATTGTAAACTAATGAACTTTTAGTGAAAAATATGATTATATATAATTCATTATTATTAATAATATATTGTAAATATATATTCTTAATAATGCTGTTATAATCCCTTCTGTCACAGTGATTCAAAGGTCTGGTACCAATCTTAATCCTTCATCTTATTGGCTGCCATACATTAAAATGTCCCCTTCCCCAAATTTTTAGAACAAACTATAAGAAAGGCTTCATTGGTGGCACTTTCTAAATCACGAATGATATTTTTTTGGTTTCAGAACGAATGCAAACAAGATTAGTAGGGAAGTAACTAACTGGGAAAACATCTTTACAATTAAAGGTTCTGATAAAGGCCTCATTTCCAAAATATATAGAGAACTGACTCAAATTTATAAAAAATCAAGCCATTCTCCAATTGATAAATGGTCAAAGGATATGAACAGACAATTTTCAGATGAAGAAATTGAAACTATTACCACTCACATGAAAGAGTGTTCCAAATCACTATTGATCAGAGAAATGCAAATTAAGACAACTCTGAGATATCACTACACTCCTGTCAGATTGGCTAAGATGACAGGAAAAAACAATGATGAATGTTGGAGGGGATGCGGGAAAACGGGGACATTGATGCATTGTTGGTGGAGTTGTGAACGAATCCAGCCATTCTGGAGAGCGATCTGGAATTATGCCCAAAAAGTTATCAAACTGTGCATACCCTTTGATCCAACAGTGTTTCTATTGGGCTTATACCCCAAAGAGATACTAAAAAAGGGAAGGGGACCTGTATGTGCCAAAATGTTTGTAGCAGCCCTGTTTGTAGTGGCTAGAAACTGGAAAATGAATGGATGCCCATCAATTGGAGAATGGCTGGGTAAATTGTGGTATATGAATGTTATGGAATATTATTGCTCTGTAAGGAATGACCAGCAGGATGAATACAGAGAGGCTTGGAGAGACCTACATGGACTGATGCTAAGTGAGATGAGCAGAACCAGGAGATCATTATACACTTCGACAACGATATTGTATGAGGATGTATTCTGATGGAAGTGGATTTCTCTGACAAAGAGACTTAACTGAGTTTCATTGGAGAAATGATGGACAGAAACAGCTACACCCAAAGAAGGAATACTGGGAAATGAATGTGAACTATTTGCATTTTTGATTTTCTTCCCGAGTTATTTTTACCTTCTGAATCCAATTATCCCTGTGCAACAAGAGAACTGGTTGGTTCTGCAAATATGTATTGTATCTAGGATATACTGCAACATGTTTAGCATATATAGGACTGCTTGCCATCCTGGGGGGGGGGGAGGAGAGAGGGAGGGGGAAAAAACGAAACATAAGTGATTGCAAGGGATAATGTCGTGTAGAAATTATCCTGGCATGGATTCTGTCAATGCGAAGTTATTATTAAATAAAATAAAATTTATTATTAAAAAAAAAAAAAAAAAGATATTTTTTTGGTTTCATCCACCATTTATGTAATTCACATTTTTGTGTAATTAACTAAGTAAATTTCAATTTTCCTCTGATGTTAACAAAGGTAGTAAATTCTATTTCCGAGCTTTTTTTTAGGAATACAAAGGTGAGAATTTTTGTTGGCGACATACACGTTGATTTTGCCAACAAAAGTTTAGTTTTTAGATATCTTGATAATAATGATGATGATATTTTAGCTATGTCACAAATTTTAACTATAGTGGATATAAAGGCAAATTTCAAATAATCTTGACAATTTCAAATTTTCTATGTCTTATTGACAAATCTCAGTGGACTGTCAATATCGAATTTGAAAATATGGTTGACAAAGAGCTCACAATGCAAGTAGAAATCTCATCTGTCCTATTTTCTTTCTTACTTTTGCTTTAATAATTAAAATTATCAATTTATAATTTATTTACAGAAATATTTAAGCCATTTTTTTCATTTTGTGAGCTTGTTTAATTAAAATTAGATAATATAATTCACAGATTTTTTAAAATAATATCATTTGTAAATCCAGGAACACAAAACATAATGAGTATATGTCACAAAACACAGGAAAAGACCACTTTACTATGGAATCAAACTCTTCCTTCCAGAAACTTTGTGCACCATAATAATTCAGGTAATGTAACCTGTAACTGTCTAATACATAGAAAGAGGATACCAGTATAATTAATGTTAAATATTAGTAAAGTTTGACCATCACTGTTTTAGATAAAAATACATAGTTCTAATATTCTTCCACACCCAAGTGTTTTGTTCACCCTGCTTTAAAGATTGCTATCATAAAAAATTGTCTTGGGCACTTAAATGTTAAATGATTTGGCCACAAAGCTAATATATTAAAGAGGTAGGGCTTAAACTCAGAACTTTTTGACATCTCTGTACACTCTTTATCTCCTATACCACATTACTTCACTGTTGTTGTTATTATTACACCTAATATATTTTCTCAATTCAAAAATACTTTCAAAAAATGTTTTGAGGGAGATAAAGATTTATTGAAATATCAAGATGTGTGTTATAACTTCATCAAAATAGTATTGTCATACATGAAAACTATTTACCTATTCTCTTTTGAACATTTTTAAAAGTGTATTGTAATTATAAAATATAATCAAGCAAAACAAAACCATAGATGCCATGTCTTAAAAAGGTATGCCACTTCACTTCACAGAGGCATCTATTGCCTCTCTGTTAGGATGTGGTTAACATGTTTCCTCATGGATCCTCTGAGTTCTTAACTTTTTCGAAGTCGTTTTTCTTTACAATATTGTTCATCTTGTAAAAAGCGTTCTTCCATCTACATTCATTTCAATCGACATTGGTCCATAATTTCCAGGATCATCTGAAATAATTTCTTTTATTATTTTTATGGTGAAATAATATTCCAATTACATTCATGTCCTATAATTTTATCAGTTATTTCCTAACTTACTGGCACCCCTCTTAAATTCAAGTTCTTTGCTTTGCTTTCTCTTTCCCTCCCTGCCACTATCTTTTTAATTTTTGCTCTCTCTTGTTTTGCTTTTCCTTTCTTAAAAGTGTACTCCCTAAAACTTTATGCCTGCTCCTTCCTTTCCCTGCTTATCTCCCTATTGACTTCGACATAGTTCTACACCAAATATCATGTGCATATGTTCAGCCCTCCTTCTAATTCAAGAAGAGTACAATTCATCTGTATACTCTACTCACAACCTTCTCTATAGGTAAACTTTACTTGCTTTTCAGCCCAATGTGGAGATTGAGGAAGTTCCTCCTTCCTTTGCATGCTGTCTGCATCAGTCATCATACTCTTATCCTCTTTTTTTCTTTCTGTCTTTCCAATCATTTGAAAAGAAATAATCTACTCCAAATTCCTTATTATTCTGTCTTATTAAACTCTTTCATTACCTGTTAAAGATACTGATTTCTTTTTTTTAAGATACTGATTTCTTAAAGTATACTCATTTTCCTCTCTTCCTGCTAAAATATTAAGATTTTATTATCATTCAATCTTTTCCAATTGCTCAAATAAATTTATCTTTCTAGGTTTCTCTGGGTTCTTATGTTTTTATCTCAAAGTTCATCTCAGTTCTTATCTTTTTTTCATTAGTACTTAATACTTATCTCTTCCATTAAAGGTCCATTTTTCCCTCTGTATAATTTTACTCAACTTGGAACCTTTATGTTATACTTGTTTGAAAACATATATCTTTTTGCATATATTTATTCCAAGATTTCCTCTCTTTTATAAGAGAAGCTGCCAGCTCTTATGTGATATTGGGTAAGATTCTTTGGTATGTGACCTCCTTTCCAATTGCTGACAGTATCTTTTCTTTGATATGGAAATTCTGGGTTCTAACTATAATGCTCCCCTTTCCTTGATTTATTTTACAGATGTTATCCATGGATAGATCTGAACAGATTTTTCTTATGATTTCTTAGAGTATATTGTCTGAAATTTTATCATAGTTTTCATAGATCCCAGTGATAGTTAAATTGTTTTCCAGTTTCCCAGGTCAATTTTATTTTTTTATATCAAATATCTTAAGTTTTCTTCTATAAAAAAAGTTTTTATTCTATTCTAATATTTATTTATTGAATAATGCACTCTTTTCTATTTAGTCTGTTCTTGATCTCATGAATTCTCTTGCATGACTTCTTGGAGTCAGGAAGACATAAGTTCAAAAATCTGGCTTTGAATATATGTGGTCTATGTAACCCTGAGCAAGTGACTTAACCCTGTTTGCCTCAGTTTTCTCATGTGTGAAATGAGCTGAAAAAGGAAATGCAAAAGTCTCTAGTATCTTTGTCAATTAAACACAAATGTCATCATGAAAAATCAGGTGCAACTGAAATGACTGAACAACAAAAGATCAAGGAATTATGAGGGGAAAAAACTCTATCCTTAAAAAAAAAAAAAGGAGTAGAGATTACTTTTTTATATGTCTGGTTTTGTCTCTCTTTTTGGAACACTCTCTGCCAATGTCAATAATCTTTCAGAGAAAAAAAAATAGTGGTTATTCTTGGTCCTTTCTCTGGGCCAGGAAACAAACTCTATGTTCTAGAATTAAGGGTTTTCAGGAAATCTGAAAGATACTAGGAAACTGTTCCTCCTCAAGGAAGGACAAGTGCCTGATCAGGAGTTCAAAAGTAAGGGGACCATGATTAGATACAAAGGTCCAGAGACTGAATTAGGACTCATAATAGAAATAAGATTCATTACCTAATCAATAAAATTCAAGAAGATGAAAAGATGCATTTTGGGTACAGGAAAATGGATTGATAACTTTAAAAAATGCTACCAGATTTGCATTAACTACATATAGTAAAGGAATTTTATTCACTTGGATTCTGGATTTTATTGTGATTTTTTAATGTGGCATTTCCTGATATTGGCTCCACCTCCTTTCTCATAATGATCTTCTATTGTACCAACTATTCCCTGATACTCTCAATAGTTTATATTTTGGGAAGGGGGGACAAAAAGTACATCTAAAAATAAGTATATCTACAAAAAATACATTTCCAAAAAAAAAAAAGTTGCAATACAAAAATTAATCCATAAAAAAGAATAATGGCCACTAATATTATTAGAAAATGATTTTGCCACATTGAATAATTCTCTTCAAGTTTTTTTCAATAGCTCTGCCTGGTCCATTAAAGTGCTTATTTATATATTATTGAAGAAACTTAAAACTTAAGTGTAGAAGAATCAGAGGAAATTGAAGATGCAAGTGAAAGATGAAAATGAAATCTAAATGCTATTGTATATTTATTTGTATAATTGTATAATTAATTTAGAAACCAATCACATGTACAAAATGATTTTATTTATAGCTAGCTTTTTTCAGGAACACATGGCCTACTGTGTATCTCTAGCACTGATAATTCCCCTGCCGTTGTTTCTTGGCCATAAGCACACAGAGACATAACACAAAATATTATTGCTTTTAATATTGGAAAAACTAAATTTATAGATGCAGATCACAAAATAATGGAGCACAAAACCCTCTTTGTCCAAACCCTTTATTTTATAAATAAGTTAAATAAAGCCCAGAAAGTTCAATTGCTTTTTCAAAAGTCATATAGCTAGTTGGTGACATAGCTACAACTAGAACCAATTTTTCTAATTTCCAGCTTAATGTTTTGATGTACCTTTAAGCTGTTTTAGCACTAAACAACTAACTATATTTTATTTTTTCATTATGAACCTGAAATAATCCCTTATACTTTGAGTAGAAGCTTGTTTTTAATTGATTAAAAAGGACATCTTATGAATCTTTTGGCCTTGACCTTCCAGAAGTAAAAATCAGTTTCTAAAATGCATACAGAAACACACTGTCTTTTAATTCTTTTGCTATTTCTAAGCCATGTTCTATGTCAAGGGAGGAGTATCTAAGCAGAGAAATTCTCCCAAGGATAATGTGGGGGTTGGGCTGGGTGCCAGTTAAAAGACAAATATTCATAATGTTGAACAACACGAATGTGTCTTACTCTGTTTCCCTTGGTCCCTCAAAGTTATTCTGAAAGCTTTTATGTTTTTTATGATGTGCCTCTTAACTGCCATTATGTATTTTGCTGAGCAGTTAGCAGGAAGAACATGGTGAGTCTTGAATGATAAATAAATACAGTAATTCCTTAGATCTAACAGGCTGCAACTGAGAAAGAAGAGAGGAAATGTGATCATTAACAACACCATTAAGCGCCATTCAAGACTAGCTTCAGCAGCTTTTTCAGGTGGAAACTTCTAAACTCTTTATCTCAGTGTGGCAAATAGGTCTTTGATCAACATACACCAAAGTTAAGTTTCTAAACAAAACTAAGGTAGTCAGGCAGAGCAAACATCTGAAGGTCTAAATTTTTACTCAGATGTCCTGTCTAATAGGTTAGATGTGGTCTGTTTTTTCCCCTTCTTGTTCAAGATGATCTGAAAAATAATTTCAGAACTATAAGACATAATTCAATTTCTCCCTTCTCCATCAAGTTTGGTTGGTTGTTGTACTTTGTTCTTGAAGTGGACCAAAATGGCATCCCTATGTTGGGGTCAAAGTAGAGTGTGTCCATAATATAGGGTGACTGATCAGACTAATAAAAGGTCTGAAAACCCCACTACAGCTCAGAGATATATAGTCTATGAACATTTGGAGTGATGATGTCTCTGAATTTGTGCATCTCATATATCTTTTGAGGTATTACAATTCACTCATGGAATATAGTTTCTTTTTGGATAAGGACATCCCATGGTGAGTGGTCCTTTGCCAGTGTCCTCCATGATCCACAACCAATTTCAAAGTTCTTCAGAGAGACCTTGAGAATAGCCTTGTATTGCTTCATCTCACCTATTCCTCCTCCATGAAAATATCTTTGATGTAATTAATTACCTCTCCATGTGGTCTGTTTTTTTCCCCTTCTTGTTCAAGATGATCTGAAAAACCACAGATCTAACATGAAGAGGATTTTGTGTTGCACTTTTCGGTTGGATTTACAGTACAATGTAATTATCTGTGAATGTATCTTCATAGTGAATAAATTGTAATCTTCAGGAGGTAAGAGACCATGTCTCCTAAATGCTTATGTAATGCTTTCTAAACATTACTTAATAAATATTTGCTGGATTGAATGGAAAATGTAGTCCCTAAATTGACTAGGAAACTTGGCCTGAATTTCTTTAAATTTACACTCAGCTTTGTAGGACAAGGTACTTTTGTGTGAAGGCATAGGTGTTTTGCCTTTAGGAATATGGAATTCCAGGATTTCTTCTCATTTATAATATAATAAGCCTGGTCTTACATCATACGATTGTACTTCTTTGGTATTTGGGCCATTCCCTTTTGGATTCTTGCAGTATTTTTTTTTCCTTTGATGTGGGAGCTCTGAATTTTGGCTAATACATCCTACACTTTTATTTTAGAGGGTTTCCTTTAGGAAATAATTGCTGAATTCTTTCTATCTTTACTTGGCTCTCTGCTTCATTTCCTTTTCTTTTTTGGTCCCTTTCAGTTTTATTGATTTTACATTACATACATTACTTTCAGATTGTTTCCAATTCATGAGGTTTCTTGTAAGGGTAAAACAGTTAAGTAAAACTAATAATACAATGATCTCATCTGAAAGTGCACATAACATTTCATGTCTGTACCACTCTTCCACACAATTCTATTTTTAAAATGAACAGAAATCTATTTTCTTTCCTTTCTAGCCAAGCACATTGAGAAAAGAAAGAAAGAAAGAAAGAAAGAAAGAAAGAAAGAAAGAAAGAAAGAAAGAAAGAAAGAAAGAAAGAAAGAAAGAAAGAAAGGAAGGAAGGAAGGAAGAAGGAAGGAAGAAGGAAGGAAGGAAGGAAGGAAGGAAGGAAGGAAGAAAGAAAGAAAGAAAGAAAGAAAGAAAGAAAGAAAGAAAGAAAGAAAGAAAGAAAGAAAGAAAGAAAGAAAGAAAGAAAGAGAAAACAGTATGCTTTTGGTCTGTATTCAGATGTCATCAATATTTTCTCTGGAGGGAGATGGCATTTTTGATCATGAGTCCTTTAAGATCACAGTATTGCTGAGAATAGCTAAGTCATTCACAATTCCTCATAACATATTGCTGATACTGCATATATTTCTCCTAGTTAGGTTCACTTCATTTCACTCTGCATCAGTTTATGTCTTTCCAGGTTTTACTGAAACAATCTATTTATCATTTTTATACCATAATAATATTCCAATTTAATCAAATATCACGTGTTTAGAAATTTCTAATCCTTGACCATCACAAAAAGAGCTGCTACAATTTTTTTTTTGTATGAATAGGTCCTTTCCCAATCCTATTTTTTAAAAAAAATCTCTTTGGGATACAGACTTAGACTTATATTCTAAAGGATGTGCAAAGTTTTATAACCCCTTGGGAATAGTTCTAAATTGTTCTCCAGAATGGTTGGATCAATTCACAACTTCATCATTTTCCCCACAATTCCTCCAAAATTTGTTATTATTCTTTTCTACCATATTAGTCAATTTAATAAATGTGAGATAGTACTTTGGAGTTGTTTTAATTTGTGTTTCTCCCATCAATAGTGATTTAGAGCATATTATATGACTGTAGATAATTTGATTTTTTTGTCTGAAAATTGCTTATTCATATCTTTCAACCATTTTTTAGTTGGGGAATGACTCATATTCTTATATTTTACTGAGTTCTCTATATATTTGAGAAATAAAGTCTTTATCAGAGAAATTTGCTATAAATTGCTATTAGCCTCATTTCCCAATTTTCTGTGTTCCTTCTAATTTTGATTTTATTGATTTTAATAAACTAACTTTTAAATAAGAATGAAAATAGGAAAAGGAAAAATATGAGAGAATAAGGTGGAGAGAAATATAAAATTAACAATCATAAATGTGAATGTAAATGAGATAAACTAATCCATTAAATTGAAGAGAATAGCAGAATCCAGAATCCCAAAGTTATTTACAAGAAAACAGATGAAATAAAAAGATGTGAACAAAGTTTAACAAAAAAGGAATTAGAACAAAATTTATTTTGTTTCAAATAAAGGGTTGTTCTTGTTTGTTTGTTTGTTTGTTATTTTGCAAGGTTATTGGGGTTAAGTGACTTACCCAAGGCCACACAGTTAAAAAGTATTCATTGTGTCTGAGGCCAGATTTGAATTCAGACTCTCCTGATTTGAGGACTGGTACTTATCCACTTCTACTGCTGTCACTCAATTGAAGTTTAAAAAAAAAAGAAAAACAAAAGTAGCTATCATTAACTCAGACAAAGCAAGTGCAAAAATAGACCTAGAAATTAATAAAGAAAATACACTTTGCTAAAAAGTGCTATAGACAAAAAATTAACACCAATATTAAACGTATATGCATTAAATGAAATATCTAAATTTTTGAAGATAATAAGTCAGGCACATATATATTAAAACTATAATAGGAGGCTTAAATTTATCTCTCTTAAACTTAGATTAATCTTAACAAAAAAGAAATTAAAAACCTGAATAGAATGTTAGAAAAGTTCAATGTGCTAAATCTCTGGATTTATTAAATGAGAACAGAAAGGAGAATACATATTCCTTAGGTATGCAGAGTGCCTTAACAAGCACAACACACACACACACACACACACACACACACACACACACACACATACACACACAGAACTATATTTCAGAGCATGAAAACCTCACAAAGAAAAGCATAAATATTAAATAAACATTTTACAAATGATAATGCAATAAAAACATCTAATAAAGATCATTTGATCAAATATTTTAAATTAACTTATATATAATATATATTTATATTATACATTATGTATGTATAATATATATAATATTTTAAAAGCTTAATGCTCAAAATAGGTAAATCAAAGCATATGTCCTAGAAATAATCAATAATTTGGAGAATATGACTAAGGCAGTATCGAGGGGAAATTTTATCTTTAGATACTTTTATCAGTAAAAGAAAGAGTAGATTAATTAATTGGGCCCACAGCTTTAAAAAAAACTAGAAAATAAGCAAATTTTTAAAAATTAAAACATAAAAATTCTTAAAATCAAAGGGGGAATTAATAAAATTGAAAGAAAAATACTAACGATTAAATAAAAATAACTGTTCAATGAAGAAAAACTCTAAAATAGCTAAACCATAGCTTCATGTTTACAAAATAAGAAAACCAAATTATCATTTTCAAAAATGAACAAGGTGAATTCACAAATAATGAAGAAGAAATGAAGAAATTATTAGGAAATATTAGTATTTATTGATTCATTACTGTTAAAATAATAATATTCATAAATATTTATAAAAATATAAGTTATCTAGATGGCACAATAGCACTGCATCACAATCATGTCACAACTAATTCACTCATTTTGCAATTGACAAGCATCTTCTTGATTTCTAATTCTATGCCACGACAAAAAGAGCTGATATAAATATTTTTGTATTTATAGTTCATTTTCCTTTATCTTAAGGATACAAAACCTAGTAAAATTATTGCTGGGTCAAGGGGTATGCACAGTTTTATAGCCCTTTGAGCAGAGTTCCAAATTATCCTCTAGAATGATTGAACCAATTCATTGTACAAACAGTTTCTTAGTATATCTAATTTTCCTCATCTCTGAGCATTTCTCATTTCTCATAGTTGGGTGATAGTATTCTCAGAATTGTTTTAATTTATATTACTCTAATTAATAATGATTTTAATCATTTTATATAACTATAACTCTATATATATGTATAGATAGATAGGTAGATAAACAGACAGATAGATAGATAGATATAGCTTTAATTTCTTCTGAAAAACTGCCTGTCACATTCTTTGACCACTTATCAACTGAGGAATGGCTCTTTATAAATTTGACTCGATTCTCTATATACTTGGGAAATAATACCTTTATCAGAGAAATTTCCTGTAAAAATATTTGGTATTACTTCATTGTAAACAGTACCTTTTAGCTTAATATACTTTCCCTGATTATCTCTTTTAATTGGGTCTATTTTTGCTTTTGTTTTGTCTGAGATCACAATTGCTACCCCTATCTTTTTTGTTTCAGCTGAAACTTATTAGATTCTGCTCCAATCTTTTATTCTAACTCTGTATATGTCTTTCTATTTCAAGTATGTTTTTTGTAAACAATATATTTGAATTTTATTTTTAATCCATTCTTCCATTTTCTTTTGTTTTACATGTGAATTCATCCCAATCACATTTATAGTTATAATGACTATTTCCCTTCATTCCATTTTTATCTATTTGTTTTTCTCTCTCTTTCTACCAATCCTATCCCTTTCTTAAATTCTTTCAAGAATTCTTGTTGGACTTGGCTCCAATTAACATGTCTTTAAGGCTTTGTTGTAATTGTATTTTTATATTATTTTCTATTTGCTCATTTTCCAGCCTATTTCTTGACTGAATTTTGTGTTCAAATTAGGTTTCATCTTAGGGTGTAGAGATTTATTCTAAGTTTGAGGGTTTTTTGTGCTACTAATTTTGGATCTACTTCTGAGGGTCTGTAAGTTTCTGGTGCTTCCAAAGAGATGTGATCTGAGGAGAAGCATGATTGCTACTTTCCTGATCTACACTAAGGTGTTTGCCAAGAAATGGCCCCTGTTACCCTGTTACCTCTTGAAATCAAGAGCTAATGATCCTTTTGATCATAAAACTCTGACCAGAACCCCATTTCCCTTGTGATTAAATACAAGTGTTCTTCTTCATACTAGAATTGCAACCCAGAACTGAGTATCTGTAATAAAGTTGCCAATTAGAGCCAGCAGTCTCCAGTATCAGCAAAAGGTCCCCTGTTATCTCTTATTATCCAACTCCCTTAGCATCTCTGAACTGAGAACTCCCAAATTTGCTGTTGGTGAAGCTGCTGTTGTTGCAGCTGCTGTTGTTGCTTCTGTATGTGTGTGTGTATACACACTCATGTCTACAGGTAGTTCTTCACCCAGTTCTGCCTAAGTTTTCTTAGACCAGAAAAAATGTTTTGATCTAAACTTCTGTTTGCTCTCACACTACAAAATTTGACTTGAGGCATTATTTTAAACTTCTTTTGAGCGGAATTGTTGAGAAAGTGTATCTATTATGCTACTTGGCTTTTCCTCTCACATAATATTTTCTCAGAGAAGATGGTAAAATATGGACTAGCAATGATAAATTAATTGGCTCCAGAATAGATGGCCAAAATCAAAGTGACTATTAATTCATTATCAATATGGTAGGTCTACAGTAGATTTTCCTAGGGTCTTATGGTGGCTTTGGGTATTTTACATTTATATTCATTACTTATGTAGCATCTCATCCTGGATCACTCTCCAATTCCAATTCATCCTGACAGTTTCAGCCCTCAGAACAGTGAATACTATAACTTTACCAACTCTAGGATGTGAGGGGCATTGAAGGAGACATATAATCCAATAGGTAGTTATTCTCCTAGAACTCATAAGCTTCCATCTTTATGTTTCCCCTTAAGAATAAGCTAGTAGACTCAATTTTTTTTAGCAAAAATGATACAGCAAAAACAGTAAATGCAACATTGCCCAATAAAATGAAAAGAAAAACTCTGCAACACTCTCCCACAAATACACACAGAATCCATTAGGAGGAAAGAGGCAAAAACTTAATTATAATAGCAATCACACACACACACACACACACACACACATAAACACACACACACACACACACACACACACACATATATATATATATATGAAATGAACATGGCTAGGCAGGACATAACTTCAGATTTGCTAGGTTTCAATAACCATAAGGTAGTTACAAAGTTCACAATATATGGCATTGGTGATAGATGATTATCCCAGTGTTTATCTGGTCTGGCCACTCAAAGGGCTATTGATCTGATTGCTTTTCATCTAGGATGCCATAGGCTCCTATTCAGTTGACATTACAATATTATTTCAGTAAAAGCATTGACATTTAGCTTTACTGTTTCACAAGATCCAACAGTTTCAGCTACCAAGACAGTGAGAAGAGGATGTTTCCAATTAAATAATACATCAATTCAAAATGTCTACATATAACCTGGGCCTCCTATCTCAAAGAAGCTTGGTATCTCTCATATAAGTGTCTCTCTATATATGGTCTAGATATCCACTAATCTCTGCTGTAGCAGTCTGAAACCCTATTAAGAAGTTCCTGCCAGAAACTAGGCATGGACCCACACTTAATACTGTACACCAAGATAAGATCAAAATGGGTTCATGATTTAGGCATAAAAAATGAAATTATAAATAAATTAGAGAAAAATAGGATAGTTTACCTCTCAGACTTGTGGAGGAGGAAGGAATTTGTGACCAAAGAAGAACTAGAGAACATTATTGATCACAAAATAGAAATTTTTGATTATATCAAATTATACAAACAAAACTAATGCAAACAAGATTAGAAGGGAAGCAATAAACTGGGAAAACATTTTTACAGTTAAAGGTTCTGATAAAGGCCTCATTTCCAAAATATATAAAGAATTGACTCTAATTTATAAGAAATCAAGTCATTCTCCAATTGATAAATGGTCAAAGGATGTGAACAGACAATTTTCAGATGACTAAATTGAAACTATTTCTACTCATATGAAAAGGTGTTCCAAATCAATATTGATCAAAGAAATGCAAATTAAGACAACTCAGATACCACTACACACCTGTCAGATTGGCTAAAATGACAGGAAAAGATAATGATAAATGTTAGAGAGGATATGAGAAAACTGGGACACTGATGTATTGTTGGTGGGATTGTGAACACATCCAACCATTCTGGAGAGCAATTTGAAACTATGCCCCAAAAGTTATCCAACTGTGCATACCCTTTGATCCAGCAGTGTTACTACTGGACTTTTATCCCAAAAAGATACTAAAGAAGGGAAAGGGATCTGTATTAGCAAGAATGTTTGTGGCAGCCCTGTTTGTAGTGGCTAGAAACTGGAAAATGAATGGATGCCCATAGATTGGAGAATGGTTGGGTAAATTGTGGTATATGGATGTTCTGGAATATTATTGTTTTGTAAGAAATGACCAGCAAGATGAATACAGAGAGGCTTGGAGAGACTTACATGAACTGATGCTGAGTGAAATGAGCAGAACCAGGAGATCATTATGCACTTCAACAATGATACTGTATGAGGATGTATTATAATGGAAGTGGATATCTTCGACAAAGAGAAGATCTAATTCAGTTCCAATTGACCAATGATGAACAAAATCAGCTACACCCAGAGAAGGAACACTGGGAAATGAATGTAGACTACTTGCATTTTTGTTTTTCTTCCCAGGTTATTTTTACCTTCTGAATCCAATTCTTCTTGTGCATCAAGTGAACTGTACGTATCTGCACACATATATTGTATCTAGGGTATACTTTAACATATTTAATATGTATAAGACTGCCTACCATCTAGGGGAGGGAGTGGAAGGAGGGAAGGGAAAAGTCAGAACAGAAGTGAGTGCAAGGGGGAATGCTGTAAAAAAATACCCATGCATATGTTCTGTCAATAAAAAGCTATAATTTAAAAAAAAAAAAGAAGATGTTCCTGCCAGCTGAAATTGGTCCATGGCCTCCACAGACTCTGGCATGTGCTACATCTCAACACAAAACTGGTCAAATGGAGGATTAACTTTGAGTGCCAATGATTAAATAACATTTCAGAATGATCTGGAAAGTCTGAAAGTTTTGTGGTTAAACTATGTTCATAGTGATGCTTCATCATCCCAAGCAAGCAGTCTGTTGCTGAAGGACTACAAATTGATTTTTTAAATAATTAATTATGCAAGGAGGTTGTGGGCACAAAGTTAATACTCAAAAGAAGGCTTGAATAAATTTGCATGCTTAGATGCTTCACATTCATAGAGATCTTTCTCAGAAAGTAATATAGGACTTAAAATTTTACTGCAAAATTTTTCATGGGCTCTACCCACCCCCTTCTTCTTTAGAGTCTTTCTAAATAATTATACAATGTCAACCTTTCTCTGAATCATGTAACTTAGTACAAGATACATGAAAAATTTTAGTACAAAAAAGAAGATAGGTGTGTTTTTAGGCCAGAGACAAATCTGGCACATTATTCTTTCTCTCAATCCTTTTGCCCCAGCTACTAAATTTTACTATACACTATTTCTGTATAACTGATGTTTTCATGAGAGAAAGAGTAAAAGTCTGTGACCTCAAGTGAAATAAAAATGAAGTTTTTAGACTTCCCAAGAGTCTTTTCTACAGTTCAGTTGTTTTTTAGTCACTGTGTAAACCCATAAGTGTTCCCTCTGTAAGCCATTGCCTAATTTGTAGAAACTCATTTGTAAGTTGTAAGACAGGATCCTGCTAGATTTTACTTCATTAGATAGATGAAGGAAATCTATCATAGTTTATTTCGAAATCATTATGCTTAAGCAGTACCAATATACTAATTGGTTAGTTTGTCTCTTTAAGCCAAATTAAAAATATTAATATATTTACTATGCCAGACAAGGAAAAGCCTTAGAGTGCTCCCTACATGAATACTACTCAGAGTACTAACCAAGAAAAATCCTGTTACAGTATTAATTTTTCTTTTTTATCCATTTGATGCATTAATTTATTTAGAAAGCAGAGCTTGGAAGCTAAAACACTCACTAGGACAAATCTTTCATAGCTGGAGATTATCCCAGTCTCCATAGGAATTTACTCCATCCAAAATGTCTTCCAGAGGCCTAGTGGTATATTTAATATTCATTTGTTTCTGGGTTAAGTACTAAAAACTCCATTCATTTCATTTGCCAAGTCTTATTTTTGTTTGCATTTTAAATTAAATTTTCTTTTCAGATCAACATTTTCTTCCTTCTCTCCCCCAATTTCCATTGAGAAAGCAAGAGAAACAAACAACAACAACAAAATGTATAATAAGCAAAACAAATTCATCTATTGGACACATGCAGAAAAACAAAAACAAAACATACTATATCTCAATATGGATTCCGAACCATAATGTCTTCTTTTTATTTTGCTTGCATTTTTTATTAAAGATTTTTTTTTATTTACAAAACATATGCATGGGCAATTTTTCAACACTGACCCTTGCAAAACTTTCTGTTCCAAATTTTTTTCCTCCTTCCCCCTATCCCCTCCCCTATATGGCAGGTAGTCCAATACATGTTAAATATGTTCAAATATATGTTAAATCCAATATATTTATACAGCTATCTTGCCACATAAGAAAAATCAGATTTAGAAAGAAAAAAAAACCTGAGAAGGAAAACAAAATGCAAGTAAATAACAAAAAGAGCGAAACTGCTATGCTGTGGTCCACATTCATTTCCCACAGTTCTCTATCTGGATATATATGGATCTCTTCATCACTGAACAATTAGAACTGGTTTGAATCATCTTATTGTTGAAGAGCTATGTCCATCAGAATTGATCATTGTATAATATTGATGTTGCTGTGTACAATGATCTCCTGGTTCTGCTCATTTCACTTAGCATCAGTTCATATAAGTCTCTCCAGGCTCTCTGAAATCATCCTATTGCTTGTTTCTTACAGAACTCTAATGTCTTTAACAGGAGGTGGATAGCTAGTTTTTTCAGTGGTATCTTAGCTAGTCAGTCAGTCTGATACTTGAATAAGTTAAGACAGTCATTCAATTGCTGTACTGGCTCCTCATTAGGCCTAGAAGTATTGGACAGGACTGTGACATTGAAATGCTTTCCAGGTTGATCTACTGCTGGAATTTTCTCAGGATTCAGTATCTTTGCCTGGATAAATCCTATGGCCTCCCAAAATTCTCTCTTTGATAAGAAGTTCAGGGTTATTTCTATATCTCTAGGACTTAAAAACCTCAATCTGCTCTGATTCCTCCCCCTTCCTCCCCAAATTGAATATTAATTAGACAGTCAAAATAATTTAGTGCTTAGAAAGGGATATTTGGGCTATAGTTGGTACAAAAATATCTCCCCCGGAAGTCTGCAAAGGACTTGCAAAATATCAAATAGTCTATGGATGTTGGCCCAACTTCTAAAATAGCAGAACAAAATGGAATCACTTTGAATCTAAATTTGAATCAATTTCCAAAATTCCCATGAGTCAATAGTCTTGCATTACAATTGATTGGAAGAGTAGAAAGTTAATTTGAAAGGGCATCCAACTTCAAATTGATCCAAGTGTTTAAAGGACTATGAGGATTAAACAAATTCAGAACACTGGTAAAAAAAAATGTGATAGAAGCAAATGGATTTGGAAGTTGATAGACAAAATGAAAGTATCTCAGGAATTGGTAGAGAATTTCCCCCAAACTCAACTTTAATCACTTCAGGTGGACCTTCTCAAGAATGAGCCAAGGAAGCACAGCAAATTAACCACATTGCACATTGGATATCCAGCCAAACAATATCTATCTCTTCATCATAAGGTTAATAAGCCAGAAGGGACACAAAGTCTGCATATAGTTCAGATTGGGGGAAGGGGAAAAACAATTCCATTACATGTCATTATGTTTGTCTTGAAGCAGTTCCCCAATTTCTTCCATACAAGGTATTCATTGTAACATGTGCCCATGTGGGACATGTTTATGAATTCTCTGTAATAATTGAAATATTTCTCTTTTTCTCTGCTTCTCAGAAGTCTTATCTTTCTTCAAGATTAAATTCAGATACCACCTTCTCTATGAAATCTTTTCTAGTTGGTAATGCCCTCTCCCACCTAATTACCTTATGTACCTAATGTATAGAATGTAATTATAATTATAAATATATTATATATTAAATATAACTATATACATATATAAGAATGTAAACTCCTAGAGGGAAGGAACTCCATTATTTTAGTCTTTATAACCCCAACTTCTGGCATAATGAATGCTGACTGAATTGAAGGACACAATATTGCATTATATTCATATGTTGAGCTACAATTAGAGAGTTGAGAAAACAATAATATCCCATGACTTCTCCCTTTCATTCTTTTGAAAAGATAGAGAGGAAAATTTTAAATAATAATCCTTTATTTAGTTACTGTTCTGAAAGATGTTGAAAGAAATAAAGCTATATATTTCAGTATAGTCTAGTAGAAAGATAAGCAGTTTAGGAATAGTAGAAGAAAACCATAAAAGACGCTTAAAATAAATGTGATGCTTAACTCACCAGAAATAAATAAGCTATGCTGCTTTCAGTTATTCTTTTTTTCCCAAGGCTCAGCTGGGAAAACATTAGTGTGTGTGTGTGTGTGTGTGTGTGTGTGTGTGTGTGTGTAATATATGTGTGAAGAACATTATATATGTGTGCATATTTATTTTTACGTTCAGTCTCACTCCTGTCTGAGTTAAAAATTCAAGTCTTGGAACCACGAAGAGCATCTTGGAAAATCCATGATAGTCCAGAGAGACAATAGAACATTTGTGAAAAGCGGTGTGCCTATTTGCAATTAGTGTCCTTGAAGAAATTCCATTTCTTATCTTTAAACATCTGTGTCTTTTTCTCTGTCTCTGTCTCTGTGGCTCTATCTATGTCTCTCTTTCTCTCTTCCTCCTTTTGCTTTTTTTCTGGGACCTGAGAAAAAAAATCAGTTATTAATTCCTAATTTTAGTCTTTAAAGTGCCATTGATATTCCAAACTTGTGGAGCCTTTTGCTTCATAAAAGAATCCTCAAACCCACATAGGCTACACAACAAATAAACTTGTTCTGCTGAACCTACTAGTCAATTCAGTATACTGTCAGCCTACCTCTGAGAAAAGGGCTTTGGCAGCATAAGCATTGCAAAAGAAAATATGGACCTCAGCATGGAGCCTGAAGAAGAAAAACAGTGAGATATTTAAAACAGCCGATTTCTTTTAAATACTTGGGTGTTCTTCAGAGAGGGAATTTCCCCCCACTCCCCACCATCACTGCCTCCAAAGTGTCGGGACTGTTACTCATATTATTTACAGAGCTTTGAAGTGGGCCTCCAAAGATTTAGTTCAACTCTTAGGAATGTGAAGGTCAAATCATTTTCCCTTTCTGATGAAGTCTGTGAATTTAATACCATAATTTTTTTTCAAAAAACAAAAAAGGAAATACTTAGTGATGCTTTCCACTATTTATTATGTTGCAGTAAACAGTTCAAATGCTGTTATAATTAAGATTTTGAATTACATCTCCACAGTGGAGATGTAATTTCTGTAAATCCTGCCTAGTCTTTTTTGACTTGTCACAGAATCCTACAAAATTGATGTTAACAGAGAATTTGGCAATAAAGACCTCAGTTTAGGAGCATATATACTGAATACCCTGAGAATATCCATTGACTTTTCACTGTTATTCTGTGAATATTCTTGTCTTCTGACTGTGAGGTAACAAAGGATCTTTTGGTTGGCTGCTAAGCCAGAACTGAGGGAGGGTACTTTAAAGGTATAAGGAAGGTCATTGAGGAAGGTGTCTTTCCCACCTCATCAAACCAATTTGTAAATATACAACCACCAATTAGACAAGGATATATCCATGTTATGGTTGCCTCTTATTTGTGTCTTCTTTCCTCCAGTGCAGGGCATTGTAAAATCTTGAAAGGTCAAAAGAGGTATCAGATATTCAGCAACCTAGACTAGAAAGAACACAGTCTTAGGGAAAGACATGATTAATTCAGCCCAGCAATTAACTGAATTAGCAGCCAAGTTTCCATGTCTTATTGTTAGGAGGCAACTCATAAAGCAGACAGGCTGCATTCAGAAACGAACTTATCATGACAAATATTTTCTAACCACTGCTTTAAGTTTGATCACACTCTCCCCAAAAACTGAGATGGTGGTAGAAAGAATATGCTCCTGGTTCAAGAGATATCTTTATATTCTGGTATATATTTATAAATATTTTATTTTATTATAACTTTTTATAAAAACTATTTAACATTTTCCCCCATAATAACTTGAAAAAAATTCAGTAATTAAAACTTATCTTTCTCTCTCTCAGTTCATTGGGAAAAAATTAAAAAAAAAATAAAACTTTTATAGCAAATATGTAGAGTCAAATAAAAATAATTGCATTGATCATTATAAAAACATTGTTGTTCTCTATTTTGTGTCTGTTACCTCTTTTTGAGAAGATGAATGTCATGATTCATCACTAGTCCTCTGAATTCATGGTTGTTTCTTACAAAGTTGTTATGGCTTTGAATATGGTTTGTACTTATAATTTGTATATATATAATCTGGCAATCATTACATAATTATTAAATATAAATTATTCTCTTAGTTATTCTCAACTCAGTTTTCTCTGAAATTGACCTTTTTATTCTATCTTATGGCACAATCATTTCCATTATATTCATATAATATGATTAGTTAAGACACTCTCTATTTGATGAGAATTCCCTATAGTTTTTAGTTCTTTGTCATTACACACTCACTCACTCACATAAACTATTATAAATATTTTTGTAAATATTTTGTATTATAAATGTGAGTCAATTACCCTATCTTTAATCTCTTTGAAGTAAAGTCTTAGTGTTAATATCATAGGATCAAAAAGGAGGCACTGTTTACTAAATTTCAGGATATAGTTTCCAATTGCTTTTCAATTCATAATTTCACAAAAAAAAAGTGATTTAATATGCCACTTTTCTTCATTTTATTGTTCAGTTATTTTCAGTCATGGCTGACTTTTTGTGATCCCATTTGTAGTTTTCTTGGTAAAGATACTGGAGTGGTTTGCCATTTCCTTCTCCAATTTTACAAATAAAGAAACTGAAGTCAATAGGGTTAAGTGACACGCAGCTAGTAAGTGTCTGAGGCTGAATATGAACTCACAAAGATGAGTGTTCCTAACCCCAGGGCTTCACTTTTCTCATTTCATCCCCTGTCTTATTTTTCTTTAGTTCTTCCTTTTTCCTTTTTCATTAATTTTGTTAACCTCACTGGTATGAAATTTTGCTTTAATTTTCACTTCTCTATTATTAATTTGGAGAGTTTTCATATATTGCCTAATGGTATCTTTAATTTTTTCTTTGAGAGAGTGAGTAGAAAGTCAGTCCACCTGACTTCTCCCCAAAACTTTCCTAAATATTTTAAAATAATACTCAAAACAAATTCTGGAGTGGCAGAACCCACAAAAGGATAGGATGAAATTATTTTCCAGTCTAAGACTTACATGAACTGATGCTGAGTGAAATGAGCAGAACCAGGAGATCATTATACACTTCAACAACGATACTGTATGAGGGTGTATTCTAATGGAAGTGGGTATCTTCGAAAAAGAGATCTAATTCAGTTCCAAATGATCAGTGATGGACAGAATCAGCTACACCCAGAGATGGAACACTGAGAAGTGAATATGGATTACTTGCATTTTTGTTTTTCTTCCCAGGTTATTTTTACCTTCTGAATCCAATTCTTCTGTGCAAGAAAAGAACTGTACAGGTCTGCACACATATATTGTATCTAGGATATAGTATAACATATTTAACATGTATAAGACTGCCTGCTATCTAGGGGAGTAGGTGGAGGGAGGGAAGGGAAAAGTCAGAACAGAAGTGAGTGCAAGAGATAATGTTGGAAAAAAATTACCCTGGCCTGCTTTCTGTCAATAAAAAGTCATAATAAAATAAAATAATAAATAAATTTTTTTAAAAAGAAATTATTTTCCAGTTCAACAACTTAGAAAGTTAGCAGAAAAGATTTGTTGCAAGAGGTGAGAATAGCATATTCTCCTGCCGAGGCTGCTCCCAATCAAAGCAGCCATAGCCCTTGACTAGGGGTTAGGGGTGAGAGAGGATGGCAGACTTCTCAGCTCATGGAGAATAACGGGATTAGACAACTGCTCAGAAGGACATTTGAGGGACCCTTCTGTTGGCAAAGGGAGCAAAATTGTTGTATTGCCTATACTTGAATCTGGCTTGCAGTCTTAGGTCCCAGGGCAAACAGGAGCACAAGCAGATCAAAGCTCACCACCACAGGGAAACTGGGATTTTGATTCCAATTCCAGGGTGGGAAAGAATACTTGTAGTTGCTCACAGAAAAGAGAACAAACCAGCAAAGTGGTTAACACATCTCTCCTAGATCATACTACCTTGGAAAAGCAAAAAAACTTACAGGTCCCCAGAATGATCTCTGAAAACAGCTGTACCAAAAAAAGAAAGAAAAGAAAAAGAAAAACCCTGAAGCTTGCAACAATGAGTCATTCCACTCAGGAAAGACAATCTTGGTTTAGTACAGTTTCAAAAATTGAAAAATAGGTTGGAAAAATGAGAAAAAAAAAAAGGAAAAGATCCCTACTATAAAAAGTTGCTAAGATAAGAGAGGAGATCAAAACTCAGAAGACAACAAAGTCAAACCTGCTATATCAAAAGCCTCAAAGAAATATATGAATTGGGACTTCCGGTTAAGATGGCGGAGAGGAGGCTCACAGCTGCATAAGCTCCACGCTTTCTCTCACTATCCACTTCATTACAAGACTCTGAATCAATGCTTGACTGAAAAAAACCCACATATAGTTACCAAGAGAAGCCATCCTTGAGATCCGCCAAGAAAGGTCTGTCTTTAGTGGAGGGCTGGGGCAGTTTTAGATCGGCACAGGCGGCAGGCAGTGGCAGTGAGAGCATGGGAGCAGACTGGAGAGGGGGTGGGGAGTGATCGCAGCTGTCTCTGCGGGGAGAGCTTCGCTACAGGTTTGGATACTTTGCTCCGGCAGCAAGTCAGCAGCCCAGCAGAGAAGCTAAAAACACCGGGGCTGAAGAACACAACCCCAAACAGCTGGAGTCTCTCAGGACCTGGCCGCCCCCCCCTTCCCCCCCCACAGTGACTCAGCACGCTTTGGGATCTCAGAGCGCACGCGCAACACAGTCCTGCTAGTGCCTCACTGCTGCCCCCTGCAGTCTGTAGAGGAAGCTCGATAACACACCCAGCCCCCCCCCCCCAAAGAAAGACTCCAGTTTTTTCTGTTTTCCTTTGGTAGTTTGTCTTTGATTATTGGACAGAATGAGCAAGAAGCTGAAGAGGACTTTAACTCTTGACAGCTTCTATGCAGATAGAGAGCAGACTCTAAATCCTGAGGAGACTAAAAACAGGCAGTCCCCAGGTGAATCCCCAAAGGAGGAGATCATCTGTTCCTCAGCACAGATGAACCTCATAGAAGTGATTAAAAAGGCTCTCACAAGGGAGCTAGAAGAAAAATGGGGAAAGCAGAGTGAGGCTTGGCAAAAGAGCCTGGAGAAGTCAGTTAAAGAGAGAGTGGATAAAGAAGTAAAATCCTTGAAAAATAGGATTAGTGAACTGGAAACAGAAAACAGCTCTCTAAAAAACAAAACTGGCAAAATGGAAAAAAATTCCACAGAACAAAAGAACTCAATTGGACAATTAGAAAAAGATTTTAAAAAAGTGAGTGCAGAGAATACTTCACTGAAAATCAGAATTGAACAAGTGGAATTGAATGACTCGAGGAGACAAGAAGAATCAGTCAAGCAAATCCAAAAAAATCAAACAATGGAGAAAAATGTGAAATACCTTCTGGGGAAGACAACAGACCTGGAAAACAAATCCAGGAGAGACAATCTGAGAATCATTGGACTCCCAGAAAAACATGATGAAAAAAAGAGCCTGGACACTATTTTCCAGGAAATTATCAAAGAGAACTGCCCAGAAGTCATAGGAACAGAGGAAAAAATAAACATTGAAAGGATTCATCGATCACCCACTGAAAGGGATCCTAAAATCAAAACACCAAGGAATATAGTGGCCAAATGCCAGAACCCTCAGATGAAGGAAAAAATATTGCAAGCGGCTAGAAAAACCCAATTCAAGTATCAAGGAGCCACAATAAGGATCACCCAGGATCTGGCAGCATCCACATTAAAAGATCGAAGGGCCTGGAATATGATATTCCGAAAGGCTAAGGAACTTGGTATGCAACCAAAAATAACTTACCCAGCGAGAATGAGCATCTTTTTCCAGGGAAGAAGATGGACATTCAACGAAGTAAGCGAATTTCATCTATTTCTGATGAAAAAACCAGAACTTAACAAAAAGTTTGATCTACAAATATAGAACTCAAGAGAAATCTAAAAAGGTAAAGATTAATCTTGGGAACTATATTTTGACTATATAGATGTATAAAGAATACATGTATACCTTGTTCTAGAAATTGATGTGGAAAGGACATTGTACCAGAAAAAGGGTAAAGTGGGGGTAGTACATCTCATGAAGAGGCATAAGAAACCTATTATATCTGAGAGAAAGAATGGAGGGGGATGAATATAGTGGGTATCTTACTGCCTTCAGAATTGGCTTTAAGTGTAAAATCTTAAGGCATATTCAATCTATGGTGAAACTTCTCCCATCTCATTGAAAAGTGAGAAGGGAAAAGTGAAAAGGGAAGGAATAAGCTAAGCGGAAGGGAATACGGGAACTGGGAGGGAAAGGGGTAAGATAGGGGGAGGAACTCTAAGGTGGGGAGAGGGATACTAAAAAGGGAGGGCTGTGAGAAGCAAGTGGTGCTCACAAGCTTAATACTGGGAAGGGGGGGAAAGGGGAAAGAAGGGAGAAAAGCATAAACCGGGGTTAACAAGATGGCAAGTAATACAGAATTGGTCATTCTAACCATAAACGTGAACGGGGTAAACTCCCCCATAAAGAGGAAGCGGTTAGCAGAATGGATTAAAAGCCAGAATCCTACAATATGTTGTTTACAGGAAACACACCTGAAGCGGGGAGATACATGCAGGTTAAAGGTAAAAGGTTGGAGCAAAATCTACTATGCTTCAGGTGAAGTCAAAAAAGCAGGGGTAGCCATCCTGATCTCAGATCAAGCTAAAGCAAAAATTGATCTAATTAAAAGAGATAAGGAAGGGCACTATATCTTGCTAAAGGGTAGCATGGATAATGAAGCACTATCTATATTAAACATATATGCACCAAGTGGGGTAGCATCTAAATTCTTAAAAGAGAAACTAAGAGAGCTGCAAGAAGAAATAGACAGTAAAACTATAATAGTGGGAGATCTTAACCTTGCACTCTCAGAATTAGATAAATCAAACCACAAAATAAATAAGAAAGAAGTCAAAGAGGTAAATAGAATACTAGAAAAGTCAGATATGATAGATCTCTGGAGAAAATGTAATGGAGACAGAAAGGAATACACTTTCTTTTCAGCAGTTCATGGAACCTATACAAAAATTGACTATATATTAGGACATAAAAACCTCAAACTCAAATGTAGTAAGGCAGAAATAGTAAATGCATCCTTTTCAGACCACGATGCAATGAAAATTACATTCAACAAAAAACCAGGGGGAAGTAGACCAAAAAATAATTGGAAACTAAATAATCTCATACTAAAGAATGATTGGGTGAAACAGCAAATCATAGACATAATTAATAACTTCACCCAAGAAAACGATAATAATGAGACATCATACCAAAATTTATGGGACGCAGCCAAAGCGGTAATAAGGGGAAATTTCATATCTCTAGAGGCCTATTTGTATAAAATAGAGAAAGAGAAGGTCAATGAATTGGGTTTGCAATTAAAAATGCTAGAAAAGGAACAAATTAAAAACCCCCAGTCAAACACTAAACTTGAAATTCTAAAAATAAAAGGTGAGATCAATAAAATTGAAAGTAAAAAAACTATTGAATTGATTAATAAAACTAAGAGTTGGTTCTATGAAAAAACCAACAAAATAGACAAACCCTTAGTAAATCTGATTAAAAAAAGGAAAGAGGAAAATCAAATTGTTAGTCTTAAAAATGAAAAGGGAGAACTCACCACTAACGAAGAGGAAATTAGAGCAATAATTAGGAGTTACTTTGCCCAACTTTATGCCAATAAATTCGACAACTTAAATGAAATAGAAAAATACCTCCAAAAATACAGCTTGCCCAAACTAACAGAGGAAGAAGTAAATATCCTAAACAGTCCCATCTCAGAAAAAGAAATAGAACAAACTATCAATCAACTCCCTAAGAAAAAATCCCCAGGACCAGATGGATTTACATGTGAATTCTACCAAACATTTAAAGAACAATTAACTCCAATGTTATATAAACTATTTGAAAAAATAGGGATTGAAGGAGTCCTACCAAACTCCTTTTATGACACAGACATGGTACTGATACCTAAACCAGGTAGGCTGAAAACAGAGAAAGAAAATTATAGACCAATCTCCCTAATGAATATTGATGCTAAAATCTTAAATAAAATATTAGCAAAAAGATTACAGAAAATTGTCACCAGGATAATACACTATGACCAAGTAGGATTTATACCAGGAATGCAGGGCTGGTTCAATATTAGGAAAACTATTAGCATAATTGACTATATCAATAACCAAATAAACAAAAACCACATGATCATCTCAATAGATGCAGAAAAAGCATTTGATAAAATCCAACATCCATTCCTAATAAAAACACTCGAGAGCATAGGAATAAATGGACTTTTCCTTAAAATAGTCAGGAGCATATATTTAAAACCATCAGTAAGCATCATATGCAATGGGGAAAAACTGGAAGCTTTCCCAGTAAGATCTGGAGTGAAGCAAGGTTGCCCACTATCACCATTATTATTTAATATCGTATTAGAAACACTAGCCTCGGCAATAAGAGTCGAGAAAGATATTAAAGGAATTAGAGTAGGCAATGAGGAAACCAAACTATCACTCTTTGCAGATGATATGATGGTATATCTAGAGAACCCCAGAGATTCTACCAAAAAGCTATTGGAAATAATTCATAATTTTAGCAAAGTAGCTGGCTACAAAATAAATCCCCATAAATCCTCAGCATTTTTATACATCACCAACAAAACCCAACAGCAAGAGATACAAAGAGAAATTCCATTCAGAATAACTGTTGATACCATAAAATATTTGGGAATCTATCTACCAAAGGAAAGTCAGGAATTATATGAGCAAAATTATAAAAAAAGTCTCCATACAAATAAAGTCAGACTTAAATAATTGGAAAAATATTAAGTGCTCTTGGATCGGCCGAGCGAACATAATAAAGATGACAATATTCCCTAAACTAATCTATTTATTTAGTGCTATACCAATCAGACTTCCAAGAAAATATTTTATTGATCTAGAAAAAATAACAACAAAATTCATATGGAACAATAAAAAGTCGAGAATCTCAAGGGAATTGATGAAAAAAAAATCAAATGAAGGTGGCCTAGCTGTATCTGATCTAAAATTATATTATAAAGCAGCAGTCACCAAAACCATTTGGTATTGGCTAAGAAATAGATTAGTGGATCAGTGGAAAAGGCTAGGCTCACAAGACAGAATAGTCAATTATAGCAATCTAGTGTTTGACAAACCCAAAGCCCCTAACTTCTGGGAAAAGAATTCATTATTTGATAAAAACTGCTGGGATAATTGGAAATTAGTATGGCAGAAATTAGGCATGGACCCACACTTAACACCATATACCAAGATAAGATCAAAATGGGTCTATGACCTAGGCATAAAGAACGAGATTATAAATAAATTAGAGGAACATAGAATAGTTTATCTCTCAGACTTGTGGAGGAGAAAGAAATTTGTGACCAAAGATGAACTAGAGACCATTACTGATCACAAAATAGAAAATTTCGATTACATCAAATTAAAAAGCCTTTGTACAAATAAAACTAATGCAAACAAGATTAGAAGGGAAGCAACAAACTGGGAAAACATTTTCACAGTTAAAGGTTCTGATAAAGGCCTCATTTCCAAAATATATAGAGAACTGATTCAAATTTATAAGAAATCAAGCCATTCTCCAATTGATAAATGGTCAAAGGATATGAACAGACAATTTTCAGAGGATGAAATTGAAACTATTACCACTCATATGAAAGAGTGTTCCAAATCATTATTGATCAGAGAAATGCAAATTAAGACAACTCTGAGATTCCACTACACACCTGTCAGATTGGCTAAGATGACAGGAAAAAATAATGATGAATGTTGGAGGGGATGCGGGAAAACTGGGACACTAATGCATTGTTGGTGGAGTTGTGAACGAATCCAACCATTCTGGAGAGCAATCTGGAATTATGCCCAAAAAATTATCAAATTGTGCATACCCTTTGATCCAGCAGTGTTTCTATTGGGCTTATATCCCAAAGAAATACTAAAGAAGGGAAAGGGACCTGTATGTGCCAAAATGTTTGTAGCAGCCCTGTTTGTAGTGGCCAGAAACTGGAAAATGAATGGATGCCCATCAATTGGAGAATGGCTGGGTAAATTGTGGTATATGAATGTTATGGAATATTATTGTTCTGTAAGAAATGACCAGCAGGATGAATACAGAGAGGACTGGCGAGACTTACATGAACTGATGCTAAGTGAAATGAGCAGAACCAGGAGATCATTATACACTTCGACAACGATATTGTATGAGGACATATTTTGATGGAAGGGGATTTCTTTGACAAAGAGACCTGAGTTTCAATTGATAAATGACGGACAAAAGCAGCTACACCCAAAGAAAGAACACTGGGAAACGAATGTGAACTATCTGCATTTTTGTTTTTCTTCCCGGATTATTTATACCTTCTGAATCCAATTCTCCCTATGCAACAAGAGAACTGTTCGGTTCTGCAAACATATATTGTATCTAGGATATACTGCAACATATCCAACATATAAAGGAGTGCTTGCCATCTAGGGGAGGGGGTGGAGGGAGGGAGGGGAAAAAAAATCGGAACAGAAAGAGTGTCAATATAAAGTAATTATTAAATAAAAAATTAAAAAAAAAAGAAATATATGAATTGATCTCACGCATGGGTCTCCTTTTTTTCTAGACAACAAGGTCATATGGATCTGTACTGGGAAATAATAGCACAAATGGGAGAAGGAATTTTTTAAGGATACCACATTAAAAAAGAGTACTGTATTTAGCATAAGAGAAATTATGCTTCCCTTAGTGTAACATGTGGTTTTTTGTCTTGTTTATTTATTTTAAAAGACATAAATGCTTATATACTTATATACTAATAAACTATAATTGGTTTAGTTAGTACAATCTTAAGAGATCTTGTGACAAATTCCACCTGAAATTTATGCAATTTTCTATTCTTATACAGCCTATGAGTTGAAACATGTGAGCACACACACACACACACACACACATACACACACACACACATATATATGTATATATGTATTTACATTCACACATACTGTAGATTCTCATATACAAACCTAGATTTACATATATTGCCAGCCAAATAACATATTTCGTAACAGAATAAAGCAAGGGATAATCTGCCTTTCCAAATAGAGCTCTTTATTACCCTATTTTAAAAATAGTGCTTCAAAAGAAAAAAAAATCAAACAAGAGAGGAAGAGGAAAAAATGGGAAGAAAAAATGAAAGTGGTATAAGAATATTATTGGGGGGGAAAGAATCAATATATAAGCTTAAAATAACTTGGTAAAGGATCCCCATTCAAGAAGAAGAAGAAGAAGAAGAAGAAGAAGAAGAAGAAGAAGAAGAAGAAGAAGAAGAAGAAGAAGAAGAAGAGAAGAAGAAGAAAGAAAGAAAGAAAGAAGAAGAAGAAGAAGAAGAAGAAAGAAAGAAGAAAGAAAGAAAGAAAGAAAGAAAGAAAGAAAGAAAGAAAGAAAGAAAGAAAGAAAGAAAAGAAAAGAAAGAAAGAAAAGAAAAGAAAGAAAGAAAGAAAAGAAAAGAAAAGAAAAGAAAAGAAAAGAAAAGAAAAGAAAAGAAAAGAAAAGAAAAGAAAAGAAAAAAAAAAGAAAAGAAAAGAAAGAAAGAAAAGAAAAGAAAGAAAGAAAGAAAAGAAAAGAAAAGAAAAAAAAAAAAAAAAAAAAAAAAAAAAAAAAAAAAAAAAAAAAAAAAAAAAAAAAAAAAAAGAAAAGAAAAGAAAAGAAAAGAAAATACTGGAAAAAAGACAGCTTAAAAAAAAGAATAGACCAAATGGTAAAAAGAGATACAAAAATCCAACGAAGAGAAGAATATCTTGAAAAGACAAATTGGCCAAATGGAAAAAAGAGCTAGAAAATTTCACTGAATAGAACTCCTTAAAAAGCAGACTAGGTCAAATAGAAAAAGAGGTATAAAAGCTCATTAAGAAAAAAGATTTTCCCTTTGTAAACTACCTATTCATGTTCTGTTATTGCAAAAGAACATTATACACAGTAACAATAAAATTAAATGATGACCAAGTGTAATGGACTTGGGTCTCTTCTCAACAATGAAGTGATGCAAGGCAATTCCAATAGATTTATGATAGAAAATACTATCTGCATCCAGAGAGAGAATTGTAGAGGCTGAATGTGGATCAAAGCATAGCATTTTCACTTTTTTGTTGTTGTTGTTTGTTCATTTGATTTTTCTTTCTTGTGTTTTTTTTTCATTTTGGTCTGGTTTTTCTTGTATAACATTTCAAATATGGAAATTTGTCTAAAAGGATAGCACATATTTAATCTATGCAGATTACTTGCTGGCTTGGGGAGGAGAGGTAAAGAAAAAAGAAGATAAACTTGAAATGCAAAGTCTTACAAAATGAATATTGAAAACTACCTATATATATTTGGAAAAATTTTAAAAATTGGGAAAAAATTTTCATCAAGAAAAAAATAAATAAATAAATAATTTTTTTAGTTCCAGGTTCTCTCAAATAGGTTACACAGGTGCACATGCAAAATGAATTTAAATGTTAGTTATGTTGTGAAAGAAAACAGACAACAAAAAAAGAAAGAAAGGGGAAAATAACATCCTTTAATCTGCATTCATTCATATTCCATATGAATATGGATAGCATTTCTTTCTCTAGAAATGGATAGCATTTTTTATCATGAATCTTATGAAGTTTTTAATTCATTATATTGTTTTGAATAGCTCTCATTCATAGCTGATTATCATACAATGTTGCTATTACCATATACAACATTCCCTTTGTTCTTCTGCAATTATTTTGAATAGAATTTCTCTTTCTAACATTTCTTGTAGAATTGTATTGGTTATATGCTAGAATTCTGATAATTTTGTGTATATATTATATATCCATTTATTATTCCATTTATTTGTATACTTCCTAGAGTTCTTAAGTGAAATAGATGTTTAAATTATTTACTATTCCTTTTCAACATCTATTGATATATGGTAATCTTATGTCTGGCAAAATAAAGACAGGTTTTGAGAATAATAATTTATAATTTAATTAAATTGTTGGGAAAGCTGAAAAGCAATGGGGCAGAAATTGGGCATAAACTTATACCATTTACCAAGATAAAGTCAAGATGGATACATTATCTAAACATGAGGAGAGATATTGTAAAAAATTTGAAGAACATGGAATATATTACCTAACAGACTTATGGATAACTGTGTGACCTATTCTTATGAGTAATAAATGAGAGAGAGAGAAAAAGAGAGAGAGAGAATGAGAGAAGTGTGTAGTATAAAATGAAACACTTAAATTATATTAAATTTAAAAGAGTTTTATACATATAAAACAAACATATACTGTCAAGATTAGAAAGAAAGCAGACACTAGCCCTAAAGTCAGGAGGACCTGAGTTCAAATGTGGCCCCAGACACTTAACACTTCCTAACTGTGTGACCCTGGGCAAGTCACTTAACCCCAATTACCTCAGTAAAAGAAGAAAGGAAGGAAGGAAGGAAGGAAGGAAGGAAGGAAGGAAGGAAGGAAGGAAGGAAGGAAGAAAAGAAAGAAAGAAAGAAAGAAAAGAAAGAAAGAAAGAAAGAAAGAAAAAGAAAGAAAGAAAGAAAGAAAGAAAGAAAGAAAGAAAGAAAAAGAAAGAAAAAAGAAAGAAAGAAAGAAAGAGAAAGAAAGAAAGAAAGAAAGAAAGAAAAGAAAGAAAGAAAGAAAGAAAAAGAAAAGAAAGAAAGAAAGAAAAAAGAAAGAAAGAAAGAAAGAAAGAAAGAAAGAAAGAAAGAAAGAAAGAAAGAAAATGGTGGATGGGGAAAATTTCATAGACAATTTCTCAGAAAAAAAAGTCTCATATCTCAAATATATAAAGAACTTTGTCAAATCCATAAGAATACAAGTCATTCTGCAATTGATAATCAAGATTCATATGAATAGGCTATTTTTAATGAAAAAATCAAAACAGTTCATAGTCTTATAAAAATGCTTTAAATCATTATTGACAGGAAATATAAATTAAAGTAACCTTAAGATAGTATTTTATACCTATCATCAATTAAATTAATTGAAGTGGAAAGTGAAAAATGTTTAAGGAGTGGGGAAATATTAGGACATTAAACTCACTGTTGGTGAAATTGTGAATTGGGCCAACCTTTTTTGAAGAACAATCTACAACTATGCCCAAAGAGTTATTAAAGTACCTATACACTTTGACCTAACACTACCACTATGAGGTCTGTTTCCAAAGATGAATAGGAAAAAAGTAAATAACTTTTATGTTCTAAAATATTTGGAGCAACTCTTGGTGGCGGCAAAGAATTGGTAATTGTCGGAATGTCCATCGGTGTTGTTGAACAAGTTGTGGTATATGATTGTGATGAAATGGTATTATAATATAAAGAAGGATGAGCTCCTTGATCTTAGGAAAACATGGACATTTAAACAGAATCATGAAGAGGGGAAAGAACAAAATGAAAAGAACATTGTACACAGCAATAGCAATATTGTTTTAAGTACAACTCTGAGCAACTAAGTCATTTTGACCATCATAAATACCCAAGTTAACTACAAAGGATCTATGAAGAAAGATTCTAACTGCATTCAGAGAAAGAGATTATAAATAGAAGTATGTATAAAATGTTTTTACATATATACATTTGATCTAATTCTAGTCATTCTAAGGAGGAAGTAGAGGACAGAAAAAAGGAGAAATAATTTACATGGTAAACTTTAAATATATAATAATAAGCTATACATAATAGATTTGAAGTTTCATCTTTCTTTTTCTATTCTACTATGTTATGGAAATGATTGTTTTACTTAAGTTCAGAAGAAAATAAATACAATTTTTAAAAAACAAAAATATAATCATTGAATCCTTAAGTTTTGGCTTGTTATGATATGATTTTCATATAATTTTTGAATAAATTTTCCCTAGTTTCTATATTTTGTTCTTAGACCCAACAATTCTTTAGAATTATATTATTTAATCTCTAATTACATTTTCATTCTTGAGGTGATATTTATTGAACAAAATTTTACTATAATAGTAGAAAATGGTGTGTTTCAATATTTTAAAAAGGTTTTTTGTCCCCTATGTGGTTGATTTTGGTAAACATGCCATATATGGGAAAGAAATATACAAAATCTTTTCTATACCCCATTCATTAATCTCTAGATATTTATCATCTCTGATTTTTTTGGAAGTCTATTCATGAATTAACTTGTTTCTTTTTTATCTTTGGTTTCTTTTGTCTAAGTCTTTAATACCTCCATATAGTTTTATTATATCTTTCTCCAATTTGATTAACTTTTTCTTTAAGTACTTAAATGAGATGCTATTTTGTGCATGCATATTAAGTATTAATTATCTGTGGTGCATTTAAGCATAATGTAATTTCACTGCTTATCTTTTTTAATCACATAAATATTTATTGTAGCCTTATTTCAAATCATTATTACTATACCAGCTTTTTCCAGTTCATCTTAAGCTTAAGAATAACACATTTTGTTCCAGATCCTTATTGTAACAATATTTGAATGTCTGTGTTTCGGGTGTATATTGTAAACAGTAGATTTTTTTGGGTTGTTTTCTAAATTATTCTGCTATCCTCTTCAGTTTTGTCAATGAATTGATCTTATTCACATTCAGGTAATAATTACTAAATGTGCATGTTTCTATGTTATCTTGTAATTTTCCTTTCTTTTCTTCTACTTCCCTCCTTAGAAAAAGATGCTATAGAAGAGGAATTTGCATGAGTCTTGTGATCTAAAAAATATAATAGCTTGGCGTCTTTGATGCAGCTCTTATATCTTATCCTGCTCTATCCAAGATCCCAGATTTTTACTGTTTCTTTCTTTTCTTTCAATTCTCCCCTTCCTACATCCAATATTTGAGCTGGTTTTATTGGTAACTACTTCGTTACCTAGTCTATTCTCCCTCTTATACTCATTTCTGCCATTCCTCCTTGTCCCCTTCCTTAATTTCTATTTATTAACATATTTATATACTGAAATCAAAAATTATATTTATGTATTGTCTTCAATTTTCTTTTATCTCATTCAGATGAAAGTGTAGTTAAAGAGATACCTACTCCTTCCTTCATAACTATAAACTATTCATCTTTTAGGGTCATTATCTAATAATTATATTCTTTCAAAGGTTGCTCTATGGCTTTGCTGAGGCTGGTATTAGATTCTGTTGGGAGACCTTGAGGTTGCTCTTTGAAGCTGGGATCCTATGCTTAGAGTAGGCTCACACTAAATTGTTTAACACAGGCAGGCAGGATTGTGCTGGACCTATCCAGAACACCCAGAAGTGGTTGGCCCTGAATAAGCTTTTCCAGCCTTGTGCTTTGAGGTATGTCTAGGCTGGACTGGGATTAGTATTTGCTTGATTCAAGCAGAGAATGTCAAAGTTACATGGAAGATTCAAGGGAATAACTGTGTTCTGATCTCTACAACCCACTACAGACCTAAGGGCATTCTATTCTAAGATCCCTGTAGAAATCCAGAATCTTGACTACCCAGATGGAGTTAAATAGTCCAAAGGCAATTCTTTCTCTTACTACAATGCTTCATTTCTAAATCTTGACTATTGATATGGGATCTAGCATAATCTGTCTCTTAGGATTTCACCATTTTTATAGAATTTTTTAAGAGTATTTTTATATAGATACTGATAGTTTGGATTTCTTCCACCAAAAATTTCTTGTTCATATCATTTAATCATCTATCTAAATGATTTATTGCATAAGACATGGCATTTTACTTGATTCTTTTAAATCTTAGATATGATACTTTTATAAAAAAACTTGATGCAATTTTTCCCAATTACTCTAATTTCATTTGATTTGTTTATAAAAACATCTTTAAAACATTATGTAATAAAATTGTCTATTTTATCTTTTCTTATTCTTCCTTTGGTTATGAATTCTTCATGTATCCATAGATCCCAAAGATTATTGCATCCTTGCTCCTCTAATTTCATGTAGAAGTCATGTATGCATTTGCAGTTTCTCTTCATCTAGACATAAATATATATATGCATGTGGATGTTTACATAAATGTATATATATATGCAAATACAGACATACACACACACACACACATACACACACACACACTTGAGATGTTGCAAGAAAATAATCATTAAAACAATTTGATACCAGTCATAAATAGAGGAGATAAGCAGTGGAACAGATTAGGTGTTTAACCTACAAAAGAAAATGAACACAGTTACATAAAAAAGCTTAAGGCCTTTCCAATTTATTTTTAATTTTTTTCCAGTTACATGTAAAAAATTTTAACATTCATTATTTAAAATTTTTTAATTCTAAATTCTACTCCTCTCTCCCTCCCATTCCTTCACACTGAAAAAGCAAGCAATTTGATATAGGTTATATATGTGCAATCATACAAAACATATTTCTATATTAGTCATATTATGAAAGAAAACAAACAAGAAAAGGAAAACACAAAAAATACATAAGTGTACTCTGATTTGCATTCAGACTTCACCAATTCTTTCTTGGGAAATGAATATGTTTTTCATCCTAAGTTGTTCACAATTGTCTTAGATCATTGTATTGCTAAGAATAGTTAAGTCATTTACAGCTTTTTTCATTTACAATACATTATACAATATTGGTTACTATGTCCACTATTTGCCTAGTTATGCTCACTTTATCTTGCATCCCTTCATGCAGGACTGTCCAAATTTTTCAAAAGCATGCTGTTCAATATTTCCGATGGCACTATAGAATGCCAACACAATCATATACAAAATCTTATTCAATCATTCCCCAATTGATAAGAATTCCTTCAATTTTCAGCTCTTGACCACTACAAAAAGTATCGCTATCAATATTTTTGTATGTAAATGTCCTTTTCTTTCTATTTTTCAATTTCTTTGGGATATATATAGTATTTCTAGATCAAAGAGTATCTATTGTTTTTAATTAAAGCTTTTTATTTTTAAAATATATTCATGGATAATTTTTTGACATTCACCTCTACAACCCTGTGTTCTAATTTTTTCCCATATTGTGGCTTACTCCCACTCCCTCCCCCAGTATACAAGTGATGTGCTAAACATGTACAATTTCTCTATACATATTAGGGAAAAAATGAGAAAGACCCACTGGTCTTAATCACCTCGTTGTTGACAACAACCATGTCCATCAGAATTAATCATTGTATAATCTTGCTGTTGCTGTGTATAATAATCTCCTGGTTCTGCTCATTTAATTTAGCATCAGTTCATATATATATCTCCATGCCTCTCTGAAATCATCCTGCTGATCATTTCTTATAGAACAATGATATTCCATAACAGTCATATACCATAACTTGTTCAGACATTCTCCAACTGATGGGCATTGACTCAATTTCCAGTATTTTGCCACTTATAAAAAGGGCTGCCACAAACATTTTTGCATATGTGGGTCCCTTCCCTTCCTTTATAATCTCTTTAGCATACAAGGCCAGTAAAAACACTACTGGATCAAAGGGTATGCACATTTTGATAGCCCTTTGAACATAGCTCCAAATTATTCTCCAGAATAGGTGAGTCAGTTCACAACTCCACCAACAATGTACATGTCCCAGTTTTCCCACATCCCCTCCAACATTCATCATCTTTTCTTGTCATCTTAGCCAATTGGAGAAATGTGTAGTGGTACCTCAGAGTAGTATTAATTTGCATTTCTCTGATCAATCATGCTTCAGAGCACCTTTTCATATGACTAGAAATGGTTTTAATTTCTTCATCTGAAAATTGTCTGTTCATATCCTTTGACCATTTATCAATTGGAAGATGGCTTGAATTCTGATAAATTTGAGTCACTTCTCTATATATTTTAGAAATGAGGCCTTTATCAGAACCCTTGGATGTAAAATTTTTTCCCAGCTTATGGCTTCCCTTTTAATTTTGTCTGCATTGATTTTGTTTCTACAAAAACTTTTTAACTTGATATAATCAAAATTATTAATTTTGTATTTCATAACGTACTCCAGTTCTTCTTTGGCCACAAATTCCTTCCTTCTCCACAGATCTGAGAGGTAAACTATCCTTTGTTCTTCTAATTTGCTTATAATATCACTTTTTATGTCTAAATCATGAACCCATTTTGACCTTATCTAGGTATAGGGTGTTAGGTATGGGTCAATGCCTAGTTTTTGCAATACTAATTTCCAATTTTCCCAAAAGTTTTTGTCAAATAGTGAGTACTTATCCCAAAAGCTGGGATTTTGGGGTTAGTAAATCACTAGATTAATATAATCATTAACTATTTTATCCTGTGAACCTAACCTATTCCACGGTTAAACTACTCTGTTTCTTAGCCAGTACTAAATGGTTTGATGACTGCTGCTTTATAATATAGTTTTACGTCTGGTACAGCTCAGCCACCTTCATTTACATTTTATTTTTTTAATTCTCTTGAAATTCTTGAATTTTGGTATTATTTTTCCTAGCTGTGTGAAGTAATTTCTTGGGAGTTTGATTGGTATGGCACTCAATGATTAGATTAATTTAGGCAGTATTTTCATTTTTATTATAGTCGTTTGGCCTCTTCATGAGCACTTGATATTTTTTCCAAGAGATTAGATCTGACTTTATTTGTGTGGAAAGTGTTTTGTAATTATGGTCGTATCGTTCTTGATTTTGCCTTGGCAGATAGACTCCCAAATATTTTCTATTATCTACAGTTATTTTAAATGAATTTCTTTTCATATTTCTTGCTGTTGAACTTTATTGGTAACATATAGATGCTGGTGATTTGGAATTTATTTTGTATCCTACAATTTTGCTAAAGTTGTAAATTGTTTCTCATAATTTTTTACTTTATTTTCTAGAATTCTCTAAGTATATCATCACATCATCTGCAAAGAGTGATAATTTGGTTTCCTCCATATCTATTTCAATTCCTTTAATCTCTTTTTCTTTTCTTATTGCCAAAGCTAACATTTCTAATATAATATTGAATAGTAAAAGTGATAGTGGGCAAATTTGTTTCACCCCTGATTTTATTGGAAATGGTTCTAGTATTTCCTCATTATATTTGATGTTTGTTGATGGTTTTAAATAGATGCTATTTATCATTTTAAAGAAAAGTCCATGTATTTCAATACTCTCTAGTGTTTTTAAAAGGAAGAAGTGTTGGACTTTGTCAAATGCTTTTTCTGTATTTTTTGAGATAACCACATAATTTTTGTATTATCCTGGGGATAATTTCCTGTAATCTCTTTGCTGATATTTTATTAAAATTTTTTGTATCATCCATCAATTAGAGAATGGCTGAATAAATTATGATAAATGAATGTTATGGAATAATATTGTTCTATAAGAAACAATCAGCAGGATGATTTCAAAGAGGCCTGAAGAGACATGTGAACTAATGCTACGTGAAATGAACAGAACCAAGATATTATACTTGGCAACAACAAGATTATAATGTGATCAATTCTGATAGACATGGCTCTTTTCAACCATAACATGACTCAGGTCACTTCCAATGGTCTTGTGATGAAGAGAGCCATGTGCATCCAGAGAGAGAACTGTAGGAACTGAATGTAGATCACAACATAGCATTTTCATGCTTTTTGATTTTTTCTTTTTCTTTTTTTTCCTTTTTGATATGATTTTTCCTGTGCAGCAAGATAATTGTATACAAAGTATGCATATATTGGATTTAACATATATTTTACCATGTTTAACATACATTAGATTACTTGCCATCTAGGGGAGAGGGTGGAGGAAAAGGTGGAGGAATTTGGAACACAATGTTTTGCAAGGGTCAATGTTGAAAAATTATCCGTGCATATATTTTGAAAATAAAAAGCTATAATAATAAAAAATTTAAAAAAAGATTTTGCATCAATATTCGTTAGGAAAATTGGTCTATAATTTTCTTTCTCTGTTTTGATCTTACCTGGTTTAGGTATCAGCACCATGTCTGTGACATAAAAATAATTTGGTAGGATTCCTTCTTTCCCAATATTTCCAAAGAGTTTGCATAATATTGGAATTCTTTAAATATTTGCTACAATTCACATGTAAATCCATATGACATATAATCCATTTGATTAATAGCTTGTTCAATTTCTTTTTCTAAAATGGAACTATTTAAGTAATTTGTTTCCTCTGTTAATCTGGGCAATTTATGTTTTTGTAAATATTTATCTATTTCACTTAGCTTATCATATTTTTTGGAATACAGTTGGGCAAAATAACTCCTAATTATTGCTCTAATTTCCTCTTCATTGGTGGAAAGTTCACCCATTTCATTTTTGATATTAACAATTTGATTTTCTTCTTTCCTTTATCCAATCAAATTAGCTAAAGATTTATCTGTTTTATTGGTTTTTTCATAAAACTAGCTCTTAATTTTATTTATTAGTTCAATAGATTTTTTTAAACTTTCAATTTTATTATTCTCCCCCTTTCTTTTCAGAATTTAAAATTTTGTATTTATTTGGGATTTTTTTATTTGTTCTTTTACAAGCTTTTTTTAGTTGTATGCTCAATTCATTGATCTTTTTTTTTTTAATTATTTCATGCAAGTAAACATCTAACAATATAAAACTTTCCCTAAGAACTGGTTTGGCTGCATCCCATAAATTTTAGTATGTTGTCTCAGTATTGTCATTCTCTTGAATGAAATTATCATTTGTGCCTATAATTTGATGTTTCACCCACTCATCCTTTAGAATCAGATGATTTAGTTTGCGATTAATTTTTGGTCTGTTTTTCCCTGGCTCCTTATTTAAGACATGTGATTCTTATTGCATCAAAATCTGAAAAGGATGCATTTACTATTTATGCCTTTCTGAATTTGATTTTGAGGTTTTAATGCCCTGATATATGGTCAATTTTTATTTATATAGTTCCATCAACACCAAGGAAAAAGAATACTCCTTTTCTATCTCCATTCAATTCTCTTCAAAGAGCTATCATACCTAATTTTTCTAAAATTCTATTTACTTCCTTGACTTCTTTCTTATTTATTTTGTGGTTTGATGTATTTAGTTCTAAGAGAACAAGGTTGAGATCCCCCACTAGTATAGTTTTGCTTTCTATTTCTTCTTGCAATTCTCTTAACTTCTCCTGTAGGAATTGGAATGTTATACTATTTGGTGCATATATGTTTAGTATTTGGTATTACTTCATTATCTATGGTACTCTTTAACAAGATATAGTTTCCTTCCTTATCTCTTTTAATTAGATCTATTTTTGCTTTTCTTTGATCTGAGATTCAGGATCATTACTCCTGCTTTTTTTTTTATTTCACCTGAAACATAATAGATTCCACTTCAGGCTTTTACGTTTACTCTGTATGTATCATTCTGTTTTAAATGTGTTTCTTGTGAACAACATATTGTTAAGATTCTGGCTTTTAATCCAGTCTGCTATCTGTTTCTGTTTTATGGGAGAGTTCACCTCATTCACATTCACAGTTAAAATGACTAATTTTGTATTTCCCATTATCTTATTTACCCCAAGTTATGCTTTTCTCTTTCCTTTCCCTCTTTTCTTCTTCCCCAGTATTTTGTTTCTGACCACCACCTCCCTTGAACAACCCTCCCCCTTTATAGCTCCTCTCCTTTTCTTATACCTTTCCCCTACTACTTCTGTTTTTCCTTCTATTAGCCCCACCTCTTTCGTTTCCCTTTTCCCTTCCCACTTCCCTATAAAGTGAGACAAATTTCTCTGTGAAGTCAAATATATCTGATATTCTCTCTTTGAGCCAAATCTGATAAAAGCAAGATTCACACAATGTTCATCCCCCTCTCTTCTTTCTCTCAATTATAATAGGTCTTTTTTGACTCTTTATGAGATGTAATTTATCCTATTTTACCTCCATATTCTTCTTCTTCTAGTACAATAAATCAAATTATACCTGTACTCTCTAAGTATACCAATAAAAGAGATGTCAATTTCAAGAGTTCTTTCCTTTTTACCTTTTTATGCTTTTCTTGAGTTCTGTTTTTGGAGATCAAATTTTTTGTTCAGCTCTAGTCTTTTGATCAGAAATAAATGAAATTCACTTGTACTATTGAATGTACATTTTCTTACTTGAAAGAAAATGCTCAGTTTTGCTAGACAGTTGATTCTTGGGTACAATCCAAGTTCCTTTGCCTTTTGGAATATCAGATTCCAGGCCCTTAGATTCTTTAAAGTGATGGTGTTACGTCCTAGGTGATCCTTTTTGTGGCTCCTTGATATTTGAATTGTTTCTTTCTGTTTGCTTACAATATTTTTCCTTGCTCCAATAATTCTGAAATTTAGCTAAAATATTCCTTGGAGTTTTCATTTTGGGATCTCTTTCAGAAAGTCATCGGTGAATTCTTTCAATTGTTATTTTACCTTCTGGTTCTAGGACATAAGGGCAGTTTTCCTTGATGATTTCCTAAAAGATGATGTCTAGGCTCTTTTTTTCATCATGGTGCTCAGGAAGTTAATTAATCCTTAGATTCTCTCTCTTAGATCTATTTTTCATGTTAGTTGTTTTCTCAATGAGGTATTTTATATTTTCTTCTTTTTTTTTGGTTTTGTTTGACTGCTTCTTGATGTGTTATTGAATTATTTATTTCCATTTTTCATTTCTAAATTTTAGTGAATTATTTTCTTCAGTTACTTTTTTTAGCTCCTTTTGCATTGGGCCAATTGAATTTTTAAATGAGTTGTTTTGTTCAATTTTTTTTTCCATTTCACATATTCTGTGTTTCAAGGAGTTGATTTCTTTTTCCATTTTGTCAAATCTATTTTGTAAGGAGTTATATGCTTTTCCCCCCTTTTCCCTAAGTATATATTTAAAGTATTTTCTTCAGATAAGTTCTATGTTTCCCTTTCCAAATACTCTTGCAAACTTTTCATTTCCTTTCCCCATTTTTCTTCTAATTCTTTTTTAAGATCCTTTTTGAATTCTTCCAAAAGAGACTTGAGAGATAGGGACCAATCCACATCACCCTTTGGGACTGGAGATGATCTGCTTTTATTATCCTCAGGATTTGAAATCTGTTCTTCTCTTTCTCCATAAAAACTATCTATGGTCAGAGTTCTTGCTTTTTTGCTCATTTTTTAAGAGGTTGAGGTCTGCTTTTAGGACAAAGGAGGCATTGTCCAAGCTTTCTCTATAGGTGACAATGGCTGTGCTGGGTCAGAACTGATCAGCTTCTGGTGCTGGGTGGATGTGCCCAAGTCCCGAGTTACTTTGGGGTTCAGGAACTCACTATTTACCTTTTGTATTTGTGTTGGATGTCTTACAGCTAATCTGGTGATCTTGGCTTGCAACCAGGACAGAGTAGCCAACACTGCTGTAGATTCCTCTTGTTCTATTACCTGTTGTGTGAGGCCCACACAGCCCCAGGTCTTTGCAGTGTGCTTGCACTCTCTGCCTCCTTCCATGCCTGATTTAAATAGTCTTTTTCTGAAGTTCTTCCAAAATATCTTCTGCTGGAAATTTGTTATACTCAAAATATTTGTGGGTTCTGTCACTCCAAAACCAGTTCAGAGGCTTGATTTGGTGTTGATCTGAAGGACATTAGGGAGATCTCATATAAGAACATGTCTCTTCATCATCTTGGCTTCACCACCTTCTCTCTCCAGTATGTATTGTTTTATAGTCCATTGGGCATAGTTAAAAATTGCTCTTCAGAATTATTGTATCAGTTCACAACTACATCAACATTGCATTAGTGTTCCAATTTTCCCACATCCCCTTCAACATTTGTCATTGTCCTGTTCTGTGATATTAGCCAAACTGATAGATATGAGATATTACCTCAGTTATTTTAAATTGTATTTTTCTAATCAATTATTATTTAGAGCATTTTTTTATATAACCATAGGTAGCTTTGATTTCTCTATCTGAAAAATTGCCTTTTGTCTTCTTTGACCAAATGGTCAATTGTGAAATAACTCCTTTTTTTTTTTTACAAATTTAATTCAATTTTATATATTTTGAAGGCATGAGGCCTTTATTAGAGAAACTTGCTTTAAAACATTTTCCCACTTTTCTGTTATCCTTCTAATCTCAGCAACCTGCCAGTCTTTTAAAATAAAATGCTGCTATATCTTGCATTAACCTGACTGTGGCATCATGATATTTGAACTAATTTCTGTCTCCTTCCAATATTTTCTCTGATCTGGAGCTCTAGAATTTGGCTATAAATTCCTGAGCATTTCCATTTGAGGTCTGTTTTTAGTAGGTGATTAGTAGATTCTTTTCATGTTTAATTTACCCTCTGGTACCAGGATATCAGCGCGGTTTTTCTTGTAATTTCTTTAAATATGATGTCTTGGGTCTTTTCTTTTTATCATGGCTTTCAGGTGTTCCAGTAATACAATAAATTGCCTCTCTTTCTTCTATTTTCCAGATCAGTTACTTTTCCAATGAGATATTTTATATCTATCTTTTTTCATTTTTGTTTTTTATTTTTGTTGTTGTTGGATTTATTATTATTATTATTATGAAGTCAATAGCTTCCATTTGTTCAGTTCTAATTTTTAAGTAGTTATTTTCTTCAGTTAATTTTTATAAGTAGTTATTTTCTTCAGTTAGCTTTTATATCTCCTTTTTCATTTGACCAATTTTACTTTTTTTTTTTTCCTGCAGCAATTGGGTTTAAGTGACTTGCTCAGGGTCACACAGCTAGGAAGTGTTAAATGTCTGAAATCAGATTTGAACTCAGGTCCTCCTGACTTCAGGGCTAGTACTCCATCTACTGCACTACCTAGCTGCCCTGAGTTCTACTTTCTAAGGTTTTCTTCTCCTCAGTGGATTGTTGTTCCTCTTTTACTGTATTTTATTTTTTATTACTGTATTTTATTTTTTAAGTTATTTTTCAGTATTTCTTTTATGTGCTTCCTTTACCAAACTATTTGGGGTTTTTTTTCATAATTTTCTTATTTCACTCTCATTTTTTTCCTCCAATTTTTCCTCAACCTGTCTTATTTGATTTTTTTTTTTTTTGAGACAACTGTGGGTAAGAGACTTGACCAGTATCAAACAGCTATTAAATGTCTAAGGTCAGATTTGAACTCAGGTCCTCTTGATTCCAGGACTGTGTTCTATCCATTATACAAACAAATCGTGCCATTTTAGTTGACTTTTATGATTCTTTATGAGCTCTTTCAAGAATCCTTTTGGGACCTGAGACCAATTCACATATTTCTTTAAGACTTTAGATATAATTGTTTTGACTTTATTGTCTCCTAAGTTTGTGTTTTGATATTCCTTGTGATGATAGTAGTTTTCTATGAGCAGGTTCTTTTTTTTGTTGTTACTCATTTTTTCAATTTATTTCTTGATTTTTAATTTTTGATTAAAATTTTGCTCTGGACTTAGAGTGGAGGGAGCATTGTCTCAAGTATCTAGGTTTTTTCCTGCTGCTGTTTTCAGAGCTAACTCTAGGGTTCTGAAGGTTTTCAGTTCTTTCAAAATGGTATCATTTAAGAGGATGTTTGATCACCACTCTTCTGGCCTATGCTCTGGCCTCTGAGTGATCAGAGCACTTTTTTATGCCCTGCTTCTGCAAGTGTTTCTCCTCACCCTAGGACTTCAAGCCAATACAACAAGATCTTCTTCCCAGTGCCAGTAAAGGTTCCCCCATAATATCTTTCGGACAAGTTATTTAACCCATTTCCCATTTGTGGACTGAGAACTCTGGAGCCACCACCACAGAGTCAGCCATCCTCTTACTTATCCAGGTGCAGCTTGTACTGGCATGTATTCCACTCTCACCCTAGTGAAACAGATTTTTCTTGCATACCTTCTAAGTTGTTTTGGGCTAAAAATGTATTCCATTGCATTCATTTATGAAGGACTTTCAGTCAGTCCTGATAAAAAACAAACAAACAAACAAAAAAACAGTTGAGCAGAAAAATTTGAGTTCCAAATACGAGATTCAAGAGAAATAAAGAAGATAAACAGGAAAGAAAAAAAAACATGTTATTAAATAAAGTCCCTTAACAGAAAGAAACTTTTAAGAATTGTGTCACTATTAGGACAGTTAGAAGCATATGCATAGACAGGGGAACAGAAATACTTTGACTTTGATGTGGTGATATATTTTAAAAATTAAGAGATGAGAAAGATAATTGCACTGGAAGATGAAGGAAGAGAGAGATAGAATGGAATAAATTATCTCATATGAAGAGGTGTGCAAAACATTTACAATGGAGAAAAAAGGGTGTGGCATTGCTTGAACCTTATTCTCATCAGAAATTACTCAAAGAGGGAACAACATACATACTTGGTTGAGTATAGAAATCTATCTTACCTTATGGGGAAGTAGGAGGGGATGGGGATAAGAAAGGATGAGGTAGATTGATAGAAGAAAGGATAGATTGAGGAAGACAGAAGGAAAAAATTGATGAGGCGGGACAGAGAAACACACAGATAGATACACACGTATATAGAGACAGAGACAGAAACAGATAGACACACACACACACACACACACACACAAAAAGAAACAGAGTATAGAGGAGAGAGAGATAAATAGAGAGAAGGATAAAGAGGTGATGGAGGGAAATATGCAGGTTGTAATCATAACTATGAATGTGAATGGGATGAACTCATACTTGAAGCACAGAAACACATAGAAGGAAAGTAAAGGTTTAGAGGAGAATCTATTTTGCTTCAACTGAAGAAAAAGCAGAAGTAGAGATAGCAATCAATTTCAGATAAAGCAAAAATATAATTGAAAGAGATAAGGAAGGAAATTATATCTTGCTAACAGCACCACTGATCTACTCAATATCATATATATGTATGAAGCAAATTGTATCACTAACAAATTTTTAAAGAGGTTAAAAGAGTTATAGGAGCAAATGGTAAAGCTATACTATGTAGAACCTTAACTTTCTCTTTACAGAACTAGATAAATCTAATCACAAAATAAACAAGAAAGAATTTAAGGAGCTGAATAGAATTTTAGGAAAATAAGCATGATAGATCTCTGGAGAAAATTGAATGGATATAGAAAGAAATATACCTTTTTCTCAGTGGTACATGGTACCTACACAAAAGTTGACCATGTGTTATGGCATTAAAAAACCTCATAATCAAATGCAGAAAGGCAGAAATTTTAAATGCATCCATTTCAGGTCATGATACAATTAAAAATACATTCAATAAGGGGTCATGAAAAAACTGAAAACTGAATAATATAATCCAAAAGAATGAGTAGGTCAAAGAACAAATGATAGCAATAATTGATATTTTCATTAAAAAGAATGAAAGCTAATATCAAAATATAGGGGATGCAGTCAAAGTAGTACTTAAGGGGAAATCTATATCTCTAAACACTTACATTAATAAAATAAAAAGCATATCAGTAAATTGGAAATGCAACTAAAACAAACAAAAAAAACTAGAAGGAACAAATTAAAATCCCAAGTAAACAATAAATTGGGGATCCTGAAAATCAAAGGAGAAATTAACAAAATTGAAAAATTTAAAAACAATCATTGAAATAATACATAAAAGTAAGAGCTGGTTTTCTGGGGAGAAAAAATAAGATGAATCTATGGTTAATTTGATTTTTAAAAAGAATAAAACCAAATTGCCAGTATCAAGAATGATAATTTCCCAGCCATGCCATGTATTTTAACATAGTAATCATAAACACAATACATTACTGGCTAAGAAATATAGTGGTATATCTATAGAATAGATTAGGTAAATAAGGTCAAAATGGTGAGAGAATTTGAGCTTCAAAAGGTTTCTTATGTGTAAAATAATAATGATCATAGTTGCACTGCCTACCTTGCACAGTTGAACATATTTCTGAAGTCTACTTTGGTTTGTGTTCTCACATTAATTACCTACCCTTCATTGGGAACATTGTTTTTAAAATTGAATCTTGATTATTTCATTTATAATATATACATTTGTGTTTTCCATGAATGGTGGTAGGTAAATATTTAGTAGACTTTGTTGCAAGGATTATCTAATTTCATGAAATATACTTAAGCCCAAAAGCAATAATGTTTTTAAACAGTAAACAAAATGCCACTCTATGGATCATAAGGCAGCTGGTAGCTCAGTAGTTGGAATACTGGTTCTGGAGTCAAGAAGATATGGTTCAAATCCAGCCTCAAACACTTTCTAGCTGTGTGATCCTGAAAGTCATTTAACAAAAGGACTCTTTGAAAAAGTAATAACAAATAACCCCAGTGTCTTGTCAAAAAAACAAACAAACAAACAAAAAAAAAAGCCATGAACAGCTATTGTCTATGGAGCGATGAAGAATTAGATATGACTGGACAACTAAACAACAAGACTTATGTGACATCAACTAGTGTTTTACATTTATTCTTTATTCTTCATTTTAAAAGTTGACCAACTTTACAATTTTTCATTAAAATATATCAATACAGAAAATAAATTTAACTGGTCTTAAAAATGATTTATAACTGTATTCTTAGTCTTTAAAACATTCACAAGTTAGCCTAACCACAAGTATAACTAATGGTATGATCAAAGGAATCTTAGGAATTTCTGGTCAAGATGGCTACCTTACTAGAGAAAGGCTGCCTAAGAACCATATATTCCAGTAACAAAAAAAGACAGAAAGACAAAGACAGATAGAAAAGCATGAAACAGACTAAAAAGTGGTCAAGAAAGCTAGTGAAAAATTATAGCAAGTGAAATTTTCCATTCAAGAACTTCACAAAAAGAAGCCAGAAGTCCAGGAGCAATAGGAAAGAGGATAACCAACAAACTTTCCCTGAAGAAATCCCAAGATCATTGGAAACCCTTGTCAAAGAAGTCTTGGATCTTGGACAATAGCAGTGATTAGTGTGGGGATGACAGAAACCAGGGCAAATTTGTTCTGACCAGGACATCAAGTAAGAAGGTGGAAAGGAAGGGGAAGAAGGAATTAAGCATTTATATAGCACCAACTATCTAGACACTGTGCTAAGTACATTTTTACAGTTATCTCAAAGATCCCCAGCACCCTATTAAGGGACATGATAGAAAACCCTGAAGATCTGGAGGGGATGAATCTCAAAGTCCACAAGAAATTCCCAATATAGTTAACTAAACTAGGCCAGAGTAGCATCTTTTTTACTATTTAAATTAGAATGTTCTGTCTTGGAATCAGCTGTTCATATCAGATTTTTCTCAGTGGTTTTTCAATGAGGGTTATATAAGACCCAAAGGCAAATATGGGAATTCTGGTATCTCAATTAAGGCAGAGATTATGATTTATATGCTTGAAACAAAGAGAAAACAAAAAATGAACTAACAGGAGACTTCTATCAAACTTTTAAAAAAACAATCAGTTGTCATACCATACAATCACCTTATCAGAATCTTTTTATAAGACAAATATAATCTTAATAATCATACCAAGGAAGGATAAAATATAGAACTACTACAGACAAATATAATTAATGATTATAGATTCATAAATTTTAATAAAATACAAACTACAGAAATACATTATAAATATATACAAATACATACATATGTTTGGATGTATATATATGTATGTGGGACCAATGGTAATCCTCCAATAGATAAGGAATCAAAAGATATGAACAAACAATTCTGAAAAGAGAAATTACAAAGTATTAACAACCATATGAAAGAACGTTCCAAATACAGATATGCTATTAGTAGAGTTGTGAATATTACTATTTTGGAAAAAAATTGAAATTATGTAAATAAATTAACTAAAATTTGTGCCCTTTGACCCACAAATTCTATTACTAGACTTATATTTCAGGGAATTCATTATAGAAAAGAGTCTCATATAAAACAAAATATTTATTGCAGTACTTTTTGTGATAAGAAAGCACCAAAAAGAATGCAAATCACCATTGACTGTAGAGTAGCTATACAAATTATGTACATGAATGCAATGAAATGTTACTATACTTTAAATAACAAACATATGAGTTTATATATTATCATACAGTAAAAGGACGCTAAAACAACTATGTGAAACAGTAGATAGAGTACCAAGTCTGGAATCAGGAAGACTCTTCTACCTGAGTTCAAATCTGGTCTTAGACACTTATTGAGAATGCCACTTCACCACTTCACCTTGTTTGCCTTGGTTTCATGAACTGAAGAATGAAATGAGAAATAACTCCAGTATCTTTGTCAAAAAAAAAAAACTGATTAGGGGGGAGGGGGGTTGTCACAAAGAGTCAGACAAGACCAAAAAGCAACTGAACAAGAACTGAACTGAACAAAAAACAACTGAACGAGTTAAATGCAGACTGAACAACAACTGAACAAGAACATCAAAATAAAAAGAAATTGTTGGAGTTTTCTTATTCTTTTCCAATTAATATTTTTTGTTGTTTAGTTATTTTTTCAATCATATCCACTTCTCTCTGGCCATTTGGGTTTTTTTTAGCCCAGATATTGGTGTGGTTTGCCTTCTTCAATTCATTTTATAGAAGGAGAAACTGAGAAAAGCACAGTTAAGTGACCTGTGCAGGGTCACACAATTAATAAGTATCTAAGGACAGATTTGAAACTTGGGAAGAGGAATCTACCTGACTTCAGGCTCAACCCTGTGCCACCTAGATGCCACCATAATAATAAAAAGGAAAGGAAAAAAGAAAACTTTTACAATGTTTAGTCAAGTAAAATAAACTAAATTATATGTGTATAATATATATACACATCAATATATATGTATGTATACATATATGCATACCTATATCCATTAATACATACGTGCATAATACATGTTATATGTGTAATATGTATAATAAAATTTATGTGTGTCTGTGTGTATGTATGTATGTGTATATATATATATATACACACACATACATACATACACACAGACACACACATACACATATATACATACACACAGACACACATACATATATCACACATTTCCCTGACTGGGAAATGAACCAGGGACTCAGTGGGTCATTAGACCACCAGGAAATCTAGCCTTAATCACTGAATGAGTGTGGCTTCAGTCAAAGTGACACTTGTTGAAAACCTTAGCTTAAAAGGGTCAAGGTCTTCTGTAACATCCAGAGCCATTTCCAGTCATCCTGATCTATATCTGGCTACTGGACTTAAATGGCTCAGGAATGGAAAGTGAAACAGGTGATGTTGCACAGTTTTCCCTCACTTAAATCCAATTTACCTACATGCCATGGCATCCCTTCCTTAATGTCATGGTCCTCTTTGAGAATGGAGGATGATCAACAGTGACAATAATACATACGTAAGTATGTATAGACATATATATATATATATATATATATATATATATATATATATACTGCTTCATAAACATTGCATAGGCACAGTGTCCTAAAAGTTCTACTGCATTTTGAAACTATTAAGGTTTTAAAACTGCTGTAAGAATTTTGAGACACCTTGCATATAAGTTTAATTATGAAAGTTGAGATCCGTGCTTATTTGGTACTGAATTTAGCTTAGAACTGTTGCTCAGAACTGTTAAGAAACCAACAGTGCCCTTTCATCTAGAATTTCCTCTTTCTAATGATTTTCATTCACAGAACAGAGACAACTAACATATTACAGCCACATATTTTATCAATCATAATTAAAGTGTATGGAAAATAAATGTTGAGATTTATATCCACTTTAGAACCCTTTATTTTTAACCAACTCAAACCTCTCTTACTCACTCACCTGACTCTTTGGAGTTCCTGGAGCGAGATTCTAAAACATCACATCAGATGGAGAAAAGTTCTGTTACCCTTCTCTGAGGTTGATGACTTTCCTTCCATCTCACCTGCCTGGTTGGATTCATAAAAGATACCAATCTCATCAGCCTTGATCTCATCCAAACAGTGACCTGATAGTTCCAAATGCCATCTAATAGCCAGTAGTACAGAACACACTACATAATTATAATGTGTTCAAATGACCACCACTAATATTCCCATATGTCTTTTTGGAATAAAATTCTTCTCACTTGAACTTTTAGGTCAAGTCCTATCTTATCTAAGCCTCAATTTTTCATCAGCAAAATTATAACTGTCTGTATAATGAGAATCAAATAATACAATGTCTATAAAGTACCTTGAAAACTTTAAAATGTTATATTAATATCAACCTTAATGATCATATTCCATTTTTAATAGAGGTTAACTGGAGAATAAAAAAGGAAGACTTCTCAAACCTGTTCATTTATGTATGTGTCAATGGAATTTGTTTTTTGAAGTCACTAAAATCAGTTATTTTTCAATTGATCAGGTGATTAATATGGCCACATCTCTTTCCATCAGTTTTCCAAACTCACAAAAAATGCCCAATCAGCATCCTTTTCTGAGATCCCCCTGCCAAGTCCACTAAAAAATGTCCAGTCAGCATTTTTATCTAGTGTGGGGAGATAGGTTTACAATAGGAAATGGCCATCACTCATGGAGTAAGTGATTTTCTGGCCCTAAATGGTCAAAAAGCTTAAAAGGTTGGAAAACTGACATATGTCTTCCCAAGAATCTCATCTGCAAGACTGACTGAATGACACTGTAAGACACCAGAAGTTTTTCCATGACCATTAAGCTTTTCTGGCGAAATCAACTGATACCGCATGTATATCTTTGTGTAGAATAGGAACCTAGTCAATAGGCCTCCTCCCCTCTGCCACCCGAAAAAAGGACCCATTCATCTTGCCATAGGTGGCTGTCATTTTGAGTATTTTCAGGCAGCTTTTTTCAACCTTGGCGGTTTGGGCAACCTGCCAGTAATGAAGATGTATTAAAGCTTAATGCAGCTTAATGTAATAGGTGTCATGTTCATAATTTACCAAAGCTCTTTCTAAAGCATTAAATTCATTTATACTCCTTAAAAGCTACTCAATCCTGGGGGCTCAGTTATTTCTTTTTTTTTTTTTAAGGATCAAATGATACATAAATTGTTAACATATCCAAACTCATCCATTAGTGCATGTGAAAGCAATAAATGTGCCAAAGTAGCAATAACATGATCGAGGAAAGTCATTGTGGTCATTAGGGCTGAAAGGGTTTCATTTATGGCCTTGGGAAGAGAAAGAAGACTATAAATGAATCTGGGGAGGAGCCCCCAATGACCAAGATTATGCTTGAAATGCCACATTATGCTTAAATGAAAATAAGATAAAATGTACATTTTAGATTTCACAAATGGTCAAGACATCTACCTTCCATTTTACAGCCATTGTTGTTCCTCCCATTTAAATTTACCATTGTGAATTGGAAAGGTATAGACAGATTAAAAATTTAGATCCTCTATGCTATCACTTTCATCTTTGTAAGCACCTTCAGAAATCCTAAAGTCTAAGACTAAGGAGACAGAACTGGTTTTTTGTTTGTTTTGTTTTTGGAGCATAGATCTAAGAGATCAGCAATTATTGATTCCATAAATTCAAATCCAGTTGTTCTTAGTTAGGATAGCTGTTCTGAAAAAAAGTATTAGGCAGTTTGGTACAAGGAAAGAGTACTTTACTTTGAAGTCAGAAAATTTGGGTTTATATCCTGCCTGTAATACTTCTTGAATGTATAATGTTCTAGGCAAGTCACTCAACTTTCCTCAGCCTCAGTTTACTCATTTATAAAATGAAGGAGTTAAATTAGATGACACTTTCTAGCGTTTATCTTATCCTAGAAAACAGACAGTCTTTGTTTTTTGAGCCTGGTCATTGCTATGAGTCATTCTATTATCACTAACCTGTATTCCTCCCTTGTTGGTAAGTCTAGCACAGTAATCAAATGACTGTGTATCCGAGAACACTCCTTAGGTATGTGGAAGACCTAAATTAAGTGGATCTGAATAAAGATTCCTTATTGGGAATGACTTGAAAACTCCCACATGAAACAATACAACAATTTCAGAGCTTTTCAGAGCTTTCAAGTGATTAATATTTTATGTTTGTTTTTTGAAGTCACTATAATCAGTTCTTTTTCAACTGAACAGGTGATTAATATAGTCAAATCCTTTCCACCCGTTTTCTAAACCCACAAAAAAATGCTCAATCAGCATTCTTTTCTGAGATACAGAATGTTGGATACATATTTGCCTGAAAGTTTGCCCCAAAAATGAATGAAAAAAGAATGTTTCAAGTCTTCCTGGAAAGAAACATCCAAAAGCAAGATTAGGTAAGCACTAAATCTTGACAGTAATATTGGCCAACTTTCTACTTCTCAATAAACTATCCTTGATGAGATTCAAGGGCTAACCTCTTTGGGTTCCAGAGCAGTTCTAGTCAGGTATAAAATTTCACTACCAGATACAGGGTAAATGAAAGCAATCACCAAGCACTGATTAAGAGACTACTATGTGCCCAACAGAGCTAGACCTAGAGGTACAAAAGAGCAATGGTCTCTGCCTTTAAGGAAAAAGATGTTTTTAATGTATCCAGCCCATCTGTAAAGGACCAAAGATGACCTTTCCTCCCAGTAAGCAAGACAAGATGTCCTCTGCAGTGCAGGGTTGGCATGAATATGCAGTTGGAAGACCAAGGGTCTTCCGCTGTGGGGAGCATGGACTGTCTCCACTCTGGAATGCTAACCAAAAGCCAGACAGAACAAGCTCAGATCAGGGAGTAAGTGTATCTAACAACCTCTAATTAAGTCATGTCATGTAGCCGGCTTCACAGGGAGAAAGAAATGCCTACACTAATTGCATTTAGTTCATCTTGTCGCATGCTCCCAATCATAACTGCTAATTCAATTGTACATTCATTCTGCTAGCTCATTGCCATTAAGTACACATTTAATTACTTCAATAAAGGATTAATATGCAGCACACAAAAGGGAGGATGGTACGCCGTGCCAAAACACACAGCTGCCCCACCGTTTAGCCCAGAGATAAAGAAAGAATATCATTTGGGCAGCATAATCTGGCTACAAATACATCATTATTATTTGAACATTCAGGACTTTTATTTTCACGCTTGTTAGTAACCCTCTGCATGCATAGATTTACTTGGCACCAAAAAGAGCTGTAATGGTCAATTGACAGCTCTTCCATTGTTGTCTCAATCATGCAGCCACCCTGCCATGCAGAGACCCTCCTCCTCTTCCCCTCCATCACTCCCCCCTAGGCTTGTAAAGTTGCTCTTATCTCGTCTCCAGGCGAAGCCTTACAGCAGCTACATTACAACATCCTGAGATAAGGGGTCTAGCTTGATATTGTTCCTCCTTGTACTGTGCAAAACTGACAAAGCTGGCATGTATAAAAGAGAGAGAGAATAACAAAGCCAGCTCACCCTTATCCATCTCCTCCTCCCCACCCCAACACACGCGATCTCTGAGGACAGCCCATCAATTCTGCAGGATGTACACAATCATTATTGTAGGGGAAACAAAAGCTGGTGTCAATTGTGCTATGTTATAAAGCAGTCCCTCAAATTAAAACCATGTACCTAACTGCATCTGATGGCAGAAGCTATTTAGCAGTGATATTTTACAGAAAGGCAATGAAAAGCAATAAGTGCTTTATTTAATGTATCTGTTCAATCCAGCTGCCCCCATGGGCCTTAATAGAAGTTGTCGATCAATGTCAGGCCCTTTGAAATAACTACACCAGACTGCAATAAACATGAAGGAAAGATAACTAGAGCTACTGATCAGCCTCTTGTTACCTTCCTGGACTCAGAGATTTGTCATTTTTTTTAATACTGCTCATAATGGCTCGACTTGATTATCATGCCAGCCAATGTCTGTGGTGAGTAGTTAAGAGCAGTTTTAGGAGAAGAAGCAAAGTTCAAAAGGGTAGAGAAGGAAAAAAAAAAGAAAAAGAAAGACTAACAAGAAGTATTTTTTTAAAAAGGGATTAAGAGAAGAAAGTTTACTCAAGATCCATGTAGACTTTGATCAGGTTCAACCTCTGTGAAAGATATTTGTTGTCCTGATCTTTCTGTTACTTACTCTACCTGATGCTTAGTAGACCTTGAATTGGGAACTATCCAAAAAAAAAAAAAAAAAGACAGGAGAAGCTGGTTTCAATGAACCTCCAATCCTTATTAGCCTAGTACAGCAGGAAGCCCATGGGCACAGTAGCCCCTAATAATAAAAGAGTCCAAATGGAGATAGCCAATATACCACTGCTTTTGGTAACAGCACAGTACTATCCAGAGGATTTCTGAGAATGAAACATTATGGAGTAGTTTCAGATGTGTTTAAATGAAAGATCAGTGGTTTGATTTATCACACATTTTGCCATTGAAAAAAATCAATAGCCACAAGGGAAACATGTGCAAGCCTCCTCTTCACATATGCACTGATCAAATAGAGCTTCACTGGAGGCAAGAAGAGCTGAGTCATATGCCTATTTTACCATTGACTAGAAATATGCCCCTTTCTCTAAGTCTTATTTTCTACAACTGGAAGAAAGAGTTTACATATTTTATTATGTTAAAAATATTCTCACGATATGTTGTTTTAAAGATATTAAAACATGTCATTTAAAAATGCTTGTTTAATACATTAGAATCCACAAATAATGCTCTACTAAATTTTTTAAAAATGCATCAAAGTGAATAAGTGAATGGTGAAAAGTTTTCATAATCTATCAACAAATATTCCATATGTCAGGCATTGTGCTAGATGCTGGCAAAACCATGATGAAAATGAAATGATCCTTGCCCTCAAGGAACTCATATTCTGCAATACAGATATGTATATAAACATATTTTTGCATGAATGTTTGTATATGTGTTTATATGTAATGTGTATAAGTACATGTGTATACATGTGTATAGTATAAGTGACTATATTACATAGTATATGTTGCTTATTCCTATAGAATATAAGCTCCTTGAGGACAAGGGTTATTTCATTTTTGTCTCTCTACTCTTAACACGGTGCCAGGCATTTAAAATGCCTTTTGTTGATTAATAGAGATACACACAATATAGATAAATACAAAATATAACATAATTTGGGGTGGAGAAACATTAAAAGTTGGAGACATCAAGAAAGGCCTCAGGTAATGAGTGATGTTTGAGTAGAACTTTGACAGAAGCTAGTGATTGTAAGAAGTATCGATGAAGACTGGTTTGAAATCTGGAATGCCTTGAGAGAATGCATCACAAATAAATAGATTCTACATGGAAAGATATGTAGAAGGATAATTTTAGGAAAAAGTTAATATAATCCCATACTAATTCTCTGTGATTATATTCTGCACATCAACTTCAAAAGTGAATAATGCTGATTCATTCTACACATTCAATGGTAAGCAGATTAATTAGAACTAAAGAATACAATTAAATACATTCACACACAATAAACCTTACAATATGTTACATCTTTAAAACACTTCTGATCTAAAGGTACCTGCCTTTTGTTGTAATCATTTGTTTTACATGACAAAATTGAATACATAAAATTTTGGCACTTTCTTTAATTTTTATCATGAAACTATAGTTTATAATGTTAAATAAGTTAATTGAATAGTTGTTTTTCTATGACATTAAATACCTCTGATGAATTGTTGGGCTTTTTAAGTCTATCCTAAACATAATACACAGGTTTTTCAATGAAGATTAAAATCAGGTGAATTCACAGGTACTTAAAACATGCTTATCTCCACTGCTTGGATATAATTCTTAAACTTTTGTAATATATAACGTGGTAGAAGAACAGTATGTTCTCGACATTTGGGAATTTCTAAAATACAAGGACAATTCTATTTTGACATCAATAATATGACAATGTGATTCAAAATTCATCATTCCCCCAATGAAGGTGAGACCTATAGACCCATTGGAAGTAAAATTTCTTCCAAATAATTTTTGGGGTTAAAGTTTTATATTCTAAATAATATTGCCAGATTTTCTAGGCTCACCTGGAATTTTTCTGATTACTATGTTTGTATATCCTTCAACTGAGAAAAAAATGTGTTTTTCATTTTTACCATACAAAAAAAAAATTTTCATGTCATGGACATGACATTTTACAAAGAAGGGCAGCATAATGCACTGAATGCATTGCTTTATCTGGAAATAGGAAGACTTGGGTTCAAAATCTCATCTTTGACACTTTCTAGTATGACATGACATTTTACAAAGAAGGGCAGCATAATGCACTGAATGCATTGCTTTTTCTGGAACTAAGAAGACGAGTTCAAAATCTAATCTTTGACACTTTCTAGTATGACATTGGGCAAGTAATTTTAAGTCTGTGAGTCTTAATTTCTTCTTATATTACAAGAGTGTTAGACCAGACAGTCTGTAAGGTCCCTTCTTATTCTTGAACTATGATCCTATATTCTTTCAAGTATTTATTATATGGTAGCCCTTACTTAGAGGACCTTTTAAAAATATATGTTTGCCAACTAGCTTGTTAAATTTCTTTTTTTATTATAGCTTTTTATTTACAAAATATATGCATGAGTAATTTTTCAGCATTGACAATTGCAAAATCTTTTGTTCCAACTTTTCCCCTCCTTCCCCCTACCTCTTCCCACAGATGGCAGGTTGACCAATACATGTTAAATATGTTAAAGTATAAGTTAAATACAATATATGTATACATGTCCATACAGTTATTTTGCTGTATAAAAAGAATTGGAATTTGAAATAGTATACAATTAGCCTGTGAAGGAAATAAAAAATGCAGGCAGACAAATATAGAGGGATTGGGAATTCTAGTGGTTCATAGTCATCTCTCAGAGTTCTTTCACTGAGTGAAGCTGGTTCAATTCATTACTGATTTATTGGAACTGATTTGGTTCATATCATTGTTAAAGAGAGCCACATTCATCAGAATTGATCATCATATAGTACTGTTGTTGAAGTATATCATGATCTCCTGGTCCTGCTCATTTCACTCAGCATCAGTTCGTGTAAGTCTCTCCAGGCCTTTCTGAAATCATCCTGCTGGTCATTTCTTACAGAACAATAATATTCCATAATATTCATATACCACAATTAATTCAGCCATTCTCCAATTGATGGGCATCCACTCAGTTTCCAGTTTCTGGCCACTACAAAGAGACCTGCCACAAACATTCTTGCACATACAGGTCCCTTTCCCTTCTTTAAAATCTCTTTGTAATATAAGCCCAGTAGTAACACTGCTGGATCAAAGGGTATGCACAGTTGGATAACTTTTTGAACATAGTTCCAAATTATTCTCCAGAATGTCTGGATGTATTCACAATTCCACTAACAATGTATCAGTGTCCCAGTTTTCTCACACCCCCTCCAACATTCATCATTATCTTTTCCTGTCATGTTAGCCAATTTGAGAGGTGTGTAGTGGTATCTCAGAGTTGTCTTAATTTGCATTTCTCTGATCAATAGTGATTTGGAGCATTTTTTCATATGGCTAGAAATAGTTTCAATTTCTTCATCTGAGAATTGTCTATTCGTATCCTTTGACCATTTATCAATTGGAAAATGGCTTGATTTCTTATTAATTAGAGTCAGTTCTCTATATATTTTGGGAATGAGGCCTTTATCAGAACCTTTGACTCTAAAAATGTTTTCCCAGTTTATTAGCTTGTTAAATTTCAAAGAATCTTTTTATTGCCTACCACATTAGTTTCATGGAGTCACCCTGCCATGAAGCTACCCACCTTACCTTTCCCAATCTTTACTACTCCAGTCTTTGTCATATCCATGTCATACCCATGGCAAAAGCCTTTTCTTCAGAGTATCATATGAAAGCTTTTTATTTTTTTAATGGTCTTCTCACTGTTCTTCTTCCTTTAAGAAAGCTGTGGTTCATGGTAGAAAGATTAGTAACAAATCCATGGCTATCAGCTCCTTCTGAAGGTTCTTTGCTTATTTACTAAGGATCAGCTAAGCTTTGAAGCAGTAGGATATTGTTACTTGTTGGTGTTATTAGTTTTGAACCATACTTTCCTTTACAATCCAATGGGACAGATCTGTTTCATTGCAGACCCAAATGATTCCTTGAAATGCTTAATTTTCCCACATCAACAGATGCTGCAATATCTCCATCAGTCAATGAAGCATCCTCTTCAAGACCTACAATTTTTGAACCTTTCTTTAAATTTTGTTTGAAAACAATAGAATTAAAAATACAAAGGACCAATGAAGAGTATGTGTGATGAAATCCAGTACTCAGCTGGCAGAGAATTGACTCAACTTGAATAGTTGGGGAAATTCATTTAAATAAAATACTTCCCATATTCATTTGTCAATAAGAGTTTTCTTAGCTTAGGTGAGCAAAGACCTTCAAATCTTGCAAGACAGGGAAGCGGAGCAGGGAGTAGCTATTGGGAGCAAAGCAACTCAAACATATTTCATCTGGTTAAGGTAAGATGTTCTGAGTCAGCCAAATTCAATAGTAGTAAACATTACTGACCACTGCTATCACAAAATGAAACCATATCAGAGTTTCTTACATGGGGTACATACAGGGAACACATAAAGCTGAGAGAAACTGAAGCTGAGTCCTCTTCCCCCTTCATGGCATTCCTACCCTAAAACTCACTTGAAGGTGAAGTATCTTTAAGAGATAAGTCATTGTCTTGCTCAACTAAGTTAGTTCCTTGAAAAAATTGGTATTTCAGATTATGAATCAATCCATTGATTGCCTGGGTAAAGTAAGTCACTTAGCTATTGCTGTATCTCTTCAGTGGGCTCTGTTATTGTTATGTTATTGGCCTCCAGGGCCAATAGGACTTCTAATGGTGCTGATGGATGTTTCAGCCCTATTAGCTACCAAGGCTATTAAATTGCCTGTCCAAATACTTCTTAGGTTAGAGGAAAGAAAGGTTAAAAAATATCAACACTATCTTTAATTTAGTAGAAAAGCATGGACAATGAAAATAGGAAGTCAAAAAATCTGTCAACCTCACCACTGTTCCAAGATTTTTGTTTGTTTAATTGAGATGCTATAAGGAACATTGAGAAGTGATCAGGATATTTTTTAAAAGGGAAGCATCAATAAAAACATTTTGATAAATAAAAGTCATTTAAAATGTATGCTTTGCCTTTTGACATAATTTATGTGTTTCCCACGAGCCTTTACTGATATTTTTATTCCATCTCTACCCAGGAACCATCAGTGTTCAGTAAACTGGTACCTGGGCCTTTTATCCCCAAAAGTTCCATTGGCACAAATTGGCTCGGCAATGAAAGATGTGTTTTGAGGTTGTGAAGCATCCATTCCTAAGTTGGCAGAGCTGCTGACTCAGTGGACTTTCAAAAGGAAGATTCCCTCTCACACATATACATATACTAACAATATGGAAAGTGACACTTTCATTCATGCATAAACAGTAATGTGTCCAAACAATAACCAAAAAGCTAATTTTTCATTATATTGGTCTTTGTGTGACTGAGTCCCTAGATTTGGAAATCCCAGAGCCCCTCTTCAGTAGAAAACTTAAATACATTGCTTTTTATTATTTGAACAAAGTCTTTTCCATTTGTTGTTTGGCAGGCAAGTCTGGTCAGTCCTTGGATATTGAGCTATGGTGTTAACCCATCTGTAAGTCTTCTTTGCCTAGATATGACAATGGATGGTGTCAGCAAAAGCTCTGCTAACATCATTTACTCAGCATGGAGCCAGTGAGTGTATTTTAAGATTTGAGGATAATAATGGTTCATTTTTTTATGGTACCTTTTAAGACAAATGATTTCAAATTGATTTTCCATGCCTACTGGGTTAATTTTTTTGCTTATCCCTTGCATTTTCAAAGCATTTATTTGTGAATCTATGGCTGCAAGTGGCTCTGCCACATGAACACAAATAGGGGAGACAGACTGCACAATTCACTATGAATAAACCAATAGTACTAAACTCCCAAATAAAGCCACATATATTTGGCATTGGGGCCCCAGCCATTGCTGTGCACTCAGAAGCAATCACCACCACTACCTGGAAGAGAATGAAATTTATCAGAGCTCCAGGACAAATCCATTCCCCAATTTGCACTATTTAAACATGCTGTGTGAACACTTCTGAGAGCCTAACCCTCACCCCCTGCCTAGGGCTATATTGCAGCTTTCAACTGTCACTGCTGTTGCTCAACTGCCCACAGAAGGTCTCCAGGTCTTCTGGAATGGCAATGGGGAAAAAGGACATAAAGTAATGGAACCATTAGTAAGAAATCAGGTGAAGTCTCCGCATTCTGTCCTTTCCCCTTCCAGGGAAGAGAGAGCCTGCTGCTCCCCCATTTCAGTCCTTAATTGAAGGGGATAAAAGGGCATAGAGTGGCCAATTTAACACAGCAGCAAACAGTTTTTCCAAGGTGCCTAACGCTCTGTTAGAGTATAGGATCCAAAAGATCTTGCATAAGTAAAGTAGGTAATCACAGGAAAGCCCCAGGGAAGGTCAAAAGGGATGAAAGTAGTCTTGAGGAAAAGTAATCCTGGGGAGCAACTTTGGCCAGACTCAGGAATTAACAAACTAGGACACTTAGTAATAGTGCAAAGCTTAAAACTGTACAACAAAGCCAACCATTTCTGGAGAATAGACAGTACAACTAGGCCTTTCCCTTTCCTGAGAAAGGAAATTAAACATCAGTCACAGATATATGAAATATTTAGAGCTGGAAGAAATCATGGAGAGCATCTAGTCCAAATACCCCAGTTTTACATATTAGAAATCCAAGATCCAGAGAAGTTAAGTGGTCATGCCAGTCTTAAATGGCAGTCAAAATTTTAATTGATTTCAATTCTAGCACCCAACCAACACCATACCATACAATTCCCCCTTCCTATCCTCACCCCAAGATCTTTGTTTAGCATAGAAGAGAGAAAAAGGGAGTGAAATATATACAATATTAAGTAGGTATTACATTTTTAAAAGCTTGGCATTGTGTTGTGTGGTTTATATCATGTCCTTACAGGATACAAATTGATCAAAAACAAATGGACATCAAGAAATCTGTGCTGCTATGACCATATCTAGCCCTACCAAAGCCCAAGGGACAAGTAACCAAGAGAAAACCAAGTAACAACCCAGGGGTAAAAGAAAGACTTGGCTCATTTGAACTAAAAAAAGTACTTGTTGACCAATGCAGACAGGACAATATTTCATTTAGATAAATATTCCCAACAATTCAGATACTTAATTACAGTGTGATAATGTGAAAGTCACTTAACCTTTCAGAGCCTAAGGTTCTTCATCTATCAAATGAAGATCAAAAACACTTACAGGGTTATTGGGAAGCATCTCTTAGAAATCTTTAATGTATCTTAGAGGAAAAGAGCTGTGGTTAGGCTGAACGTGTCATCTTACTGGTAAAAGGTACTTCCATCGAGATAGGGACTGTACTGGATCAATGAAGACCAACAGCTGTTCTGAAATTTATGGTCTTTGAGATTTGCCCAGAAACACACTGCCAGTGTGTATCAGACAAGAGACTTGAACCAAGATATTCCTGACTCTGAGGTCAGCTCTCTAACCTTTACACCACACCAAACAGAATTATTGCTACTATTATTATTTTATACTCAGTTTTTTGTGGATATGGGCTAATGATTGTGTTTTGTATTCAAACTGTTGGAGCAGAAGCTCATCTGTTGACTGAGGACATTTTCAGAACAACTCCAGTAGGAGACAGGATGATAGTTGATATTATGAGTCTCATTCTGTTCTCACAAGATTTTAAATTCTTACACAGGATCCCAGTATATTGAACTCTTCTCATTCCATCCACTTTGGAGATTGTACTCTTTATGGCAACATCTATTGTTCAAAATTTTTTATGAATCAATAGTCTTGTCTGTGATAACACTTCACTTTCAGTGTAGTTCACTTGTAAATTCTCCAGGATGTTTTAAGTGCAATTTTATAGTATGGAGATCAGTCAGCTGTTAATTTATGAATGATAGAGTATATTATGATATATTGTATCTGACATAATATACAAAGTATCTTGCAATATAATGACAGAGAATATATACAATAACTTTGATTCACCTCAGGCTCTCAAAGGTTAAGTGATTTTCACATTATCTGTAATTAAGTATCTGAATAGTTGGGAATATTTATCTAAATGAAATATTGTCCTATCTGCAGTGGTCAACAAGCAATTTTTTTAGTTCAAATGAGTCAAGTCTTTCCTCTTCTCCTGGTTTGGTACTTGGTTTCCCCTCTCTGTTATTTGGCCCCTGGGCTTTGAAACCCATTTCTTTTAATCAAATCTTCAAAATTTAACACCTATTTAAGATTGTGTATATTTCACTCCTTTTTTACTTTTGTATACTAAACAAATAATTCCCACCCTAAGTTCTTTGTTTAGCATACAAGTGGTAAAAAGGAGTGAAATATACACAATCTTAAATAGGTGTTAAATTTTGAAAGTTTAGAATTGTGTTGTATGGTTTATATCATGTCCTTGCAGGATGTGAATTGATTGAAAAATCATATTCCATTGATATGGGCATTCCCTGTGTGGGATCTTTTAATACCAGTTTTGAATTTTAATCATTTTAAAGGCTTATATGCAACAAAAAGAATATGTTTTAATATTATTCTGTGATGTGATATCTTCTTCAAATGTATTCCTGTAACTTTAACCTGATTATCATGATGTTCTGAGAATATCTATTTGTCCTATTCTTCTCCCTGTCCCTCTCCTTCTCTCTGTCTCTCCTTTTCTCCTTGTCTCTCTCTCTCTCTCCTTCTCCGTCTCCATCCCTCCCTCCTTCTTTCTTTCTCCCCCTTCCTTCTCCCCCCCCCCCATAAGAAAATGTTAAGCTTTCTATAGCCATCTTAAGGTACACTTACTTTAAGTAAGATTTGTATTTTTTTATTATCATTGGATATCTCTTTGGATACCATGCAAATTAGTTTTTGTGATTTTACAATTCCAAAAGTACACATTAAGTCTGAAATTACATAGTTATTCATTGTTTTAAATTTTGAGTTTGGGAATTCTAGCAACTCTCTTGACATACACAGTTACACTTTTTTCCTTAACTGCTTTATTCTTCACATCTTGCCTGAAGAAGACTAAAAAAAGTATGTAATATTTATCCATTGGTTAAATGTCTTCCATGACACTTTCAATCTCCCTTTCTTCTTGTTAATGCAAAGAATTTTATAATTGCCAAGTCCAGATCATGTTTTTTATGTAATTAGGGAAAGATTCCATAAAATAAAAAATCATTTTTCATGAATTCATATAATTTGATATCATCCATGTAGATCAAGTAATTTATAAAATGTTTTGATACAACTCCATCTTTAACCAGAAAACCATATTCATTTCTACAAGGAAGATATGATAATGAATGTGAGGGTGGGCAGAATCATAATGAACTAGACTGCTTCTTTGAGAGATGCCATGTTTTATAGCAATTGTTCTTGACATTACTTTGTTGATGGTGCATTTTAAATAGAAAACAATCTCACTATACTTACATTTACTTTATATATATGCAAGACATGAATAAGCCATGAGTACAGAACTGAGTTGTGGAATCATCAATAAAAGCAGTATAGATGTCATGGTGCTTTAAGTAAACTTGTTCATTGTTGGCAAATTGATAAGTAGTTCTTTACAATCCTAAGACTTGTTGTCATTTCTTGCTGCTCTTTCAATATATTGTTTTCTTAGAGGTGTTCATAGATTATTTTAGTGATACAAAATGTGAAATCTTTGTATTGAGTTCATAAACACATAATTGGTCTATTTTTTGGAAGGGTCACTACTGTTCTCATCTTTTGATAGCAGATTTGTGAAACCTGTCAATAAATATAAGATTAAACTTACATCTGAAAAATAAGCTGGTGAAGTACTTTGTTAGTAATTCATGTACCATATGAGGTAGTTGAGCCAATAGTTATGGATTTTTTTTCTAACTCCTTGGTTTTTTTTTATTATTTTGAGCAAGAGCTGGAGTACCAGTCACATCCCTTGATATAACTATTCCTGTTACTCATATTCATGGCATGAATTCTTTCTCTTTCATGTTTGGTTCAACTGGAGTTTTTGATATACTGGACTATTTGCAAGCAGGCATTTTCACCATGTTCATTTTTAAAATTTTATTTTATTTTCAATTCTAACAACAAAACAAGTATTTCCATAACAGTACAATAAAATGATGATTGCACATGAAAATGCAAATCAACCATGTACAATTTGCTATGCCCTCCAAATATACAATAGTGTTACCCTGCAAATTTCTTCTTTTTTCTTTTTTTTCCTGTATTCAAGAGCTGTGAATTACTTTGGTTACATGTATATCTGCATCTGTTCCTTATTATCATTGTGCTTTAAGTCAGTGCCCATTCTCTACCACAGATGTTTTGTATCTTGGTAGAAGAATATACCTCCTGTTTATAAGATGAATGTTCTGTAACTGTTCTTGCCATGCTATTTGTGAAAATTGTTAACTAATAAATGTTGGGACATAATAAAAATAACAGAGTAACAGGAAGGAGAACACTGAGTTCCTTCCCCAAGAAAGTCATATAGAAAACTCACATGACTGAAATCTGGTAGGAAAATCAAAAAAAGTCACAGTGTATCTTCTGAATCTGAAGCCTGCAGAAGAATAACCTGGGAAGGAACCTCACTCCAAAGAGAAGTTTAGCATTTTGTCACTATGGCTCAACAGAGCTTTCTATCTGGCTAGTTGAGACAAGCAGTAGTCTATTATTTCCCAGACCTAAAACATAAATCAACAACTTGCAAATTTGATACCAAGTAGGCAATGATCAGTCTTTCTCTTAGATCAGAACAACTTAGAATACTGAAAGTATACAGGCTCCCAGATTGAATTGTTCCTAAGACCTTAATATCTTTCAAAAAGTGCCAGCAGGACAACACTAGACATTCCTTCCATAAGTGCATAGAATCAAGCCCTAACTAAAAATTTGGAAGTCAGAAAATAGGCTAGAAGAAGGAAGAAATAAATAAAAATAAAAACTCTCACAATAAAAAGATAATATGGTGATAGAGATGCTCAAGACTTAAGCCAAGAAAAAAAGCTGATTTCAAAACAAGCCTCAAAGAACACTGACTCAAATTCAACCACAATTCAACTAAAATAAAAGAGATGAGGCAAGAACTGAAATAAAGTCTTCAATTATTTTTAAATAAATGAGAATGCTCAAAAATAAATAAATAAATAAAAGAAATGAGACACATGAAAGTAAGAACTAGAAATAAAACGAACAACTTGGCATAATAGTTGCAAAACCTTGTCCAGACAACAAACTTCCAGAAAGAATTGAGCAAATAAAAACAAATGACTCCAATATACAGCAAGAAATATTAAAAACAAAGTGAGAAGAAAGGAAAGAATGGAGGAAAAAGGGAGGGAAGGAGGGGGAGAAGAAGAAGAAGAAAGAGAAGAAGAAGAAGAAGAAGAGGAGGAGGAGGAGGAGGAGGAGGAGGAGGAAAAAAAGAAGAAGAAAGAAGATGGTAAACATGATATTTCAAGAAATATTTAAAGAAACAATCCAAATCTCTTAGAAGTAGAAGGCAAAGTAGAAATAGAAGCCACAAGTAACCTCTCAAAAGAAATCCCAAATTGAAAACCCCCAAAAACATAATACCTAAAATCCAGAGTTTTCAAAAGAGAGAAAAAATAATATTTAAAGCAGTCAAAAAGAAAGAATTCAACTACCAATGAGCTGCCATTAGTATCACACAATATTTTCTAACCATCACTATCAAAGAGCAGAGAACTTGAAGTATGATGTTACTGAAGTCAAAGGATATAGACACAGTCAAAAAGAGCTTTCCCAGGTATTGATGGATCTTTAATAAAATTAGACTTCTAAGCATTCCTGATGAAAAGATCAGAACTATATAGAAATTCTGAGGTCCAAATACAGGAGTTAAGATAAACATAAAAAGATAAAGATTAATGATCAACAATAAAAAACTAAACAGTGATAAACAAACAAACAAAAAAAGAATGTTGGTGTCTTAACACCTACATTTTTGTAAATACTCCATTTAGTTAAGTAGACTTAGAAAGGCAAGGAGTTGAGTCTACCTACCTTCATGGTAGGTCCTGATCTCTAACTTTTTCAAATCATCCACACATTTAACATTAAGGATCTGAAACACAACCATAGATTACACAGTTCAGTTTGTTCCATTGGAATAATTTTTAAAATTAAATATAATCTTAACAAAATCTTTTTGGGAAGAATACAATAATCTAGAATTATTGGCAAAGTTAATGTTTTGAGGCTTTTTAATGATAAGTATTTAGGCTGTTTAAAGGTAATTGGGGAAAGGATGAAATAGTATATATGTAGGCGGAGATAATTTATTTAAATAAATTTTACAAAAGCCTTACATTGCAGTGCTGTTTAGCAAATGTTTAGAAACTTCTATGATTTTTCATTATTGCTTTGCTAAGAGGATAGTTATTTGTTTCTGTTTTTATTGTTAAAATAATAATAATAATCAAAATCTTCAAGCTCATAAACTTTTTATATTCTAATATGGGGAGAATACATATGTCCTTTTTCTGAACTCTGTATTCATTTTGGGTCAGAGAGGAAGCCTAGAAGTAGTTCCATTCTCATCTGAACTGGTCAAATGAATGTAGAATACTACCCAGATATATATAATAGAATACATTGCATAATACTCAACAGAGGAATAAAAGGATAACAAAAGAAGCAACGGGGGGGAAGAGAATGAGGAATAGTCCTAAATAAAATAAACTCTAATAATATACACAAAAACTATTTGTTGCTATTTTTGAGGTAGAAATAAAATAAAATCTGAGGAGTACCCATCATTTTGAGGGAATATTTCCTTTTGTGTTCAGGTCCAAACTTTTTAAATAATTTCAATCAAATATTATTAGATAATACATTCCAAAAACTACTACTGTAGCAGTTAGGACTGTGACATATGGGACCTCCAGAAACTCCTGTGTAAAGGCTATCTCTGTGATGCTCCCCCTCTAAAAATTTAATGTTCAAAGAGAAAGACATTTAATCAAACAGAATAACAAATTGTCATAATATAACATTTTTCTATGCCAACTAGAGTGCAATCTAATGGAGAAATGCACACATGAAGAAACTATTTCTTCACTAGACTTTAAGTGGGTATCTCAGTTGTTCTGAGGAGCTAAGTGTCATAATGGATAGAACACTAGGTCTGGAGTTAGGAAGACTTGAGTTCAATGTGTCCTCAAACACTTACTATGTCACCCTGCACAAATCATTTAACTCTACTTGCCTCAATTTCCTCATTTGCAAATGAGCTGGAGAAGGAAATGGCAATCCACTCCTGTATCCTCCTTAAGAAAATTACAATTGGAGTTATGGAGAGCTGGACAAAATTGAACAACAATAACAACTTTGTTGTTCTTAAATTACAATGTTTGATGAGCTAATCTGTTGCCCTCAATTGGACAGGATTTTCTTTCCCCTCATACTTTCCTTCATATTCATATAGTCTTTACCTCATGTATTCATTATATAAGGCGGTAATTTCCCTCTACTTCCTTCCCTTTCCTCCCTAGAATATTTCCTTAATCTTCCCTATTTTGTTTCTTGATAATAAAAAAAAAAAACAGAGTCAAATCATTCCTAAGCATTTTGTCTAATTTCATTTAATTTTCTCTATGACCTTTGAATATGGTATAATAGCTCTTTGGTCAGGATTTTCAGATTTTTCTGATGATTCTAAGATTATCTTTCTGTGATCTATTTTTTAGATCAGTTGTTTTTGATAACTTAAATTTTCTTCTTAGCTTTCTTTAATTTTTTTGGCTTTCTTTTAATGTTTCTTTCTGTTTGGTAAAATCATTGCTTTCTTTTTGGCTTATTGTAAGTTTCAGAGAATTCAATTCTTGAGTTGGTTTATTTCCCCCCTCTCCCATCTAGCTTTTGCTTCTATTCATTCTTTCCATTTTTTCCTCTCGTTTTTTAATATTGCATTTTGTATCTTTCATTTAATCTTTTTTCAGGAACTCATAATTTTTTTTGATCAGCACCTTCTTATTTTTGAGAATCTATTTGAATTGTTCTTCCTGTGAATTTAGTATTTGAGCCTTACTTTTTTGTTGTTTACTTGTATCTCTTGCCACAGTTTCTGGATTGGGTTTTGTAATGATCAGACTCTTGAATGGTGTGGGATGATTCTGGTCAGAAATCTAAGAGTTAAGTATGCCATATCTAAGAGTAAGTCATGGCTTCTGAATGAATTGCTGTATTTTCACTCAGTTTCCTGATAGCTAAATTTCAACTTCGACTTGAGCTCTGTCTTCTTCTTACTGCAGTGTCAAACCCTAATTTAGTTCTATTTCTTGCTATAAAACTGACTCATCCCATTCAGATTATACTGATGGCAGGTCTCCTGTTAGAACCTAAAGACTTTGCTTCCTAAATGATTTCTTCTGCTTTGTCTCAGGCATGGACCATCTAGGTTAACTTGGTTCTATAGTGCCTGTACCTGATCCCTGAGATGGCTCAGAACAACACTGAGACTTGGGTGCTGCAAGGCTATTTTGTTTTCTGCTTTGCTTCTGATGACTTGCCTCTGGATTGAACTGCTGGAGCACTGCATTCTGTCCTAACTAGGGACTTGTTATTTTGTCTCCTGATCTGTGTCCAGTGCTTTTCCCTATCTGGATGTTTCTCTAGTCCATGATTCTGTAGGATGACCTTGGGATGAGAGAGAAAACCATATGAACTTTATGGGTTATTTCTATTCAGTTTTCTTTCTCATTCTTTTTTACACATTTTTATAGCTTCTGGGGAGGGGGCAAAGGAAGGAGAGGTATCATTTCTTTAGGTCTTGGTAGAACATAATTTTTCCACAGTTTCTCTTATTTCTTTTCTTAATAGAAAGAATACCATAAAACTGAGCACCTTATTTTGTAGGGATATTTTGAAGAGTTGAAGAAGTTTTAATCTTATGAAGAAATGATAATACGTTGTTTTTTTTTCAAAAACATAAATAGTAAGAATCTTAACAATAATGGAATATTTAATAAGCCTTTTCAATGAAATCCATATTCACTCAAAAGAAATCAGCCTAGTTATCTATTAAAAGAAAAAAATGCATATAGTCCTTGTCATGATATATTATTGCAGAGGCAACCTCCTGAGTTACTCTATCAGTACATATAATTTGGTAAGCACTACACATGGACTATAAACTGTGTGCAGAATTAATTATGAGAAAGAGATCAAGCTGGATTGCATCCTGAAATTGTGCAGGTTTTCCAATGATCCCAAGCTGCTGCCTGCTGCCAAAGTCCATCTGTTTAACATCAATATTTTCTGTGTGATACTATATATCTGTAAATAAATGAAAACCACGATCTCAGAAGAATCACAACTGTGGGTGACTCAACGAGAAAGGAAAGATTCAGGGTGGGTGTCAAGAGGCTATAGTATGTTGCCAAAACTGAGTTACATATCAGAAATTATGTAAAGAATATCAGCCATTCTACGTTACAAAGATGGTCTGGTCATGACAGACTGAAGAGCACAAAATAAGAATTCATATAATATTAAAAAACCACAGGAAGCCTTCCAGTATTTTGTGAGTCTACTCTATATAGGGAAAATATGAACAAGAGTTATCTAAAATAAATAAGCAGGAATGACTTGCAATCAACACAGGTAAAAGGTGTATCCACATAATTCCAGACTAATGATGAAATAAGAATCATAGACTGAAAACTGAATGGGCCCAAAGAAGCCATCAAACCAAATACCCTCCCTTTATAGCTGAAGAAAGTGAGGCACAAAGTAGATAAATGACTTGTTTATTTATCCAATTTATTAAGTGGCAGAACTGGAAACAACAATCAAATTCTCTGACTCTAAATACAGCATTTTTTTGATCACATCACACTACAACACCACTATACCAAAACAGCTTTCTAATGAAAATAAAAACAAACAAAATAAGAAGTAAAATTATATACAAAATTACAAAGTCCTAATATTTAGTTTCTAAAAGACAAATTACCTAAAATCTCTGGACCTTAATGAGAAAGTTGGATTAGGAAATGTCTAAATTCTCTTTGAAAACATTCTTTTGCCCTCTCGCTCTTCTTCCCTCTCCCTCATCTATCCCTTTCTTTCCCTCTCTCTCTTTGTCTCTCTTTCCCTTTTTCTTCCCCCACCCTCTCTCTTTCTCTCTCTTTCTCCCCTTATCCTGCCTTTTAAAAAGAAAAATAATATCTTAGTTTTTTACCTTATTTCAGTCTCTATGCCAAATATGGAAGCCATTGTTTTTAATAAAAACCATGTAGTTAGTGTGTGCAATGCTATGAGTGCTTCACTTTACATCATTTCACTTCAGTCTTTCCATATTACTTTACTTTATAGGCATAGGCTTAAGGTAATAGTTGACAGATATTACAATGAACTCTGATGTTCTTCAATCATTAGAGAAATAGATTATTTGCAGGTTTGTGTTGTTATTATTACTATAATCTTCATTGTCCTATTAATGAGATCATTGGGTCAGATAGTATGATCCTTTTAGTATGCTCTTGTTGTATCTTTCCAGATTTCTCTCCAAATATATACCAAAAACTCTTTGCTCAAATAATACTATTTACTACTTCCCTCATAGTCCCATTGACAATTAATTTTATCATTTAACTCTCTATTAATTTGATAAACATACGGTAGTACCTAAAAGCTATATCATTTAAAGTTCTCCAATTATTAGAAAAAGGATAAAGTTGTCAAATCATTATTAACTACATATAGTAATTATGCTCTGACTCTACCCTCTCAGAGTGAGGAAAGCTATATCACCTCGTCTGAACTCCAGGGCTCCTCCTGAGGGTTTAGGTCATTACCATTCATACTAATGCAATCAGCTCAAATTCCTGTTCTGAATATATTTCCCACTATTTTCACCAATGACTAGTACCCCATTCCATTTAACTAATATAATTAGTTTTTACAAAGGGAAATTTATTCCAAGATACTATAAAATTAGAAGTACAAACACTCCCCATCCAAAAATCTATGGGACATGCTTTCCCCTTCATCTTCCTTCTACCAGTTTATTCTCTGGAGAGAGTAGACTCGGATAAAAAGTTTCTACATAGACTTGGTTCTACTAAGTTCAGATCAGAAGGCAGCATCACTGCTGGGTAAATCCTTACCTTAGCTATTACTAGGCTGTGTCTTAAAGATTAATTTTTGCTTGACTCAAAGATATTAAGTTTGCTAAAAAACTAGGAACGGTTTAACTCTTGTATTCCTAGACCTTTGGGGTTTTATTCTTCTCACCCTTTGAAATTCAAAAGTTAGAGCCCTCAAGTTTCTTCATCTAAATGAAAAAACAAACACTGAGACAAATTGAAGCCTGTGTTCATAGTGATCCAAATACCTCAAAGCTATCATCCAGAAACTAGAGACTTTGAATTTGCTGTTCCCCAATCTCCAGTTTTGTCTGCAAAGTTACAACCAATCAAGAGGCTCCTATTAAATATATGATTAGCAAAATGGAGCCAGTTACAAAATTTCTGCACATATTCCAAGATCTCTCCATTGTACTTCTGTATAATTTCCAATGCACCAATCATCCTACCTCTCCTGCAAGCAAGTTGCCAACCTCTTCCATTTGTGGAATTGCAACAACAACATTGTGTAGAAGTTATTGTCCCTTTCTCTATTCACATATATAGGTTTCCCTTCCCGTATATACATTTTATTATCTATTTTTTATCAACCTCTAATGATAGGAAAATTATTCTCCTAAATAGAGTGTTCACAACTGGGAAGAAATAAGTGAAGCACAAAAAGGAAACTGAGAAGGGATATTATGGTAGCCTGAGTTGGAAAAGATGTTATCACCCATTCATTTTTGAGCTGTCTCTCCATATGTGTCTTTGATTCCACCTTTTCCCATTTTATCCAAGAGAATGTCTACTCAATTACTTTATCTATCTATCAATATATTCTCCCTAGATACAACCCTCAGATACGGCTCCCATCTTTTCCTTCCTCACAAAATATCACTAAATCTTACTCCAAGCAGACTGTTCTCTGGTATAATGCCCAGGCTAGCTCTCTGGAGGTCCTCCAAATGGGCCTTGGTTTCATTAGAATAATCAACACAAGAATAGTCAGGAATAAAGTCCAAAGTCTTTATTATTTCCTTCACAGTCTGTCTCCTTTGCCTGGGGACCTTCAGACAGGCCTTGCTCAGTGGAGAAGTGAAGGAGGACAGACAGAGCATCTCTGTCTTCAATTATCTTCAAATCCTTCTCTAGGTCTGACTCTCACCTCTTAAATACTCTATTGCAATTAAATCCATTCATCATACTAAGTATAAGCCAATCATTATATCACTAGGAAATCATTATTTTTGTTGTAAGATTAAATCAGTCATACTGAATTAGAGAAGTATTAATCACCATGCTAAACTACATAATCACTGTCTTATCAATGACACTGAGTTAACAACTTGTTGTAAGAATCTTTGCCTCAATAAAATTTTCAGGGTTCTGGCCCATTACACTCTGACTCTCCTCTTCCCAAGAAAACTCCTAGAAAAAAACTGTATTCATTACTTCCACTTCCTCTCTTACCCCTCATTTCTCAATCCTTTGCAATTTATCAACTAAACTTACAACTAACCTTAAAGAGTCACTAACAATCTTCTAATTAACAAATCTAGTGGCCTTTTCTCAATCCTCATTCATTAGTTATGTTCTCTTTCTGTTTATTCTAAATTTTTATTCTTTGAATCATGGTTTTTAAACTTCTTAATTCTATATTTTCCCTACGGAAAAATTTTGATTTTCTTTTATTTAGTTTCTATGTTTTTTCTTGTATCTCTTTTCTCTTATTGTTGGATTTTTTTCCCTGTGGCACTTCAATTTTTAGAAGTGCCATTTCTCTAGGAGAAAGAGGATAGAAGTATTACCACAGTTTTCTTGTATCCTTAAGTGTATAACTCATTTCTATCACTTGCCCTTCCCATAATCATTTCACTTCCAATTTCATGTGAAATCTCCTCTCTTGGTCCCTGCCCTTCCACCCTTCTGGATGTCAGTTGTGCCCACAAACTTTAATTTCTTTTCTTTGTAAGATCTTCATTTCCCATCACAGATATGTCTCTCCACATTAAAAAATAATTTTTTCAATAGAATCCTCTCCCAGCATTGAATCAAGATTTCCTCATTTTATTTCTGTTTCCATCCCTTTCTATAACACTGATTTATGTTGAGAAGTTTAGTCCATGGTATTATTGATTATGCACAGATTTGCAGGATATGTTACTTTGGGTTGCTTTTGCCATTGTCTTCTGAAGTTTCTGGTGAATACAAAATAGGCTTCAGTTATTTAAATTTTGTTTCCTTTTAATTTAAATATCTTTTTCCTGCTCTCTTGCAGGATCTGTTGTTTATAGTTGAAATCATTCAACTTAACCTCTATATAGAGTTTATAGCATGGTTATATCTTAGAGTTTGCCCCATAGCTAGTTATTCTTGTTCTCTTTTTTTTTCTCTTGTCTTGGAGATGATTTGAGGTTTTATTCAAATGGCATTTTGTCTTTTGTGTCCAAAACTTCTGGGCAGTTTCCTCATATTCTTTCTTTTATTTTTGCATTCAGGATTTGGGGAGTGGGTTTTTTCTTTTGTTTTGTTCTTTTTTTTTTAACTTCTGGGAGACATAACCTTAATGCATATTGTCTTTAAGATTAATATAGTTTGCATGCATAGTAATCATATTTTCTTTTTACCTCTTTTTTGCTTCATTTATTACAGATTTCTTTCACTTATATTTATTCCAAATCAGTTGTTCTCTCTCTCATATTTTTGAAGGGCTTTGCCATTATGGATTCAAGTTTTTCTGATTCTAACAATTACTTATACTGTATAAGCCATACATTCTTTTTTCATGTTTCTTATTTCTCTCTTGAATAAGTAAAGGGCATTCTGTATCTCTGGGGTATCCACAGGACCTTTGCCTCAACAGATGTTTATTCAATTTCATTGTCATGCAATATTCATTTAAAGATATTGGGACTCATTTTGATGTCTTGGCGTTCATCTTCCTTTTTGTTATTAATATCTTCTCTCCTGATTTTTGTGCTTGTACTCAAGGTCTTAAACTATTTTGTTTCTTCTGAGATTATTGGTCATTTTTAATCTTTCATTTTCTCTTATTTTCCTCTAATGCTCACTTTCTGGCTCTTTCCCTTTTAATGGTGGATCTCCTTGGACTGGACCTCAAACCTCAATCCAGCTTCAATCTCTTCCCTAAATTACTTCTAGAAAGAAGAACTGACCCTAGCTCTATATAAGCTTGCTTTCTTTGCCACACTCTCCCCACATTCAGAAAGACATACATAGTAGCACTTTACCATAATTTTCTATTTTTTTTAGTTCTCTGGCTGAACTCTGCTGCTGCACAGCATGTTTTTCCCCTAGGCAGAAGTTTCATTTTACTGTGAAAAGTTGGTAGTTGTGTCTTGTTTCCACATAGTGATAAAATAAGAGTAGAGGGAGGATGGATATTATTATAGAGAAGCTATAATAGTATCATAGAAATTGCTAAATGGGATTCCAGAGCAAAAACCAGTAGGTCCGGTTGGACAAACCTGGGGCTAGTACAGATGTGAATTAAATAAATATACTAGGATCAAGTGTTAATGTTGATCCATCTGATGTTAATTCATGAGAATGTTACCTCCTTACTGTTTCATTTCCATGTGTCTTGGTCTGTGGAAATAATTGCAATTAGTTTATCTCTTATTCACAATTCTTATTTAGAGAGTTTTGAAAGTTTGTGACAACTGCAGAAAGATATAGTCTCCTATCATGTTTATCACATAATGCAAAACTTTAGTTCCTTTAGTTTGTGAAAATTTTATAATTTACTGAAATATGGTAACCAGATATTTCTTCTTCTAGTTTTTCAGGTCATCTAAGTATTCTTTATTTACTTTCTCTTAAACCTTTTTCTGAGCCAGTTGCTTATTTAGTAGGTGATACTTTACATTTTCTTGGTTTTTTCAGGGTTTTTTTTGTCTTTGTATACAATTATTGTTTTCTGTTTAGCTTATAATTTTTAGGAAGTCTATTTTTAGCAAGGCTTTATATCTCCTATACTAAATAATTTTCTTGGTTAAGCTTTTCTTTAGAACTTTAATTTCTTATTCAACTCTTTCCTCTAGAGTTTTCATTTGTAATATAATTTTTAATCCTTGGTCACTTTTCTCCCTCAAAAAATCTAATTCAATCTGTGTTTCTTTTAGAGATTTGCTTGCACATGCTGTGGAATTCTTTTTTTCCCCTGGCTTTGTTGGTCTTGGGTTGACCTGGTTCCATAATGTTTCTTAATTATCAGAGTCTTTTTTTTTTGTTTGGTTATTCTTTTCCCCCATTTTTACTTCCTAAATTGGATATTTGCATCAGGGAAATGTTTTGTGCACTTGTAGTAGTATAATTAGGATCCTGTATTGTTCTGTCTTCCTGTCACTGATTTCTTTAGATACAGAGCACTGTGGTCTTCAAGGACCCTGGGTATGACTCAGGCTAGTAAATTTAAAACTTTCAGATCCCTGGATTGAAGTCTCATCTAGGAAATTATCTAATTGCTGCTTTCCAGGTTTGAATTTTGCAGCTCTTGCTAGTTTCTGCTTGGATTCCTTTATCATCACCAAAATGCTCTTTTGTGATTCTTTCTGGAGTAGTTCTGTTGGAGCTAGGCAATTTTGACTCTGATTACTCTATCATTTTGGTCAGAAGGCATCCTATTGAACATTTTGAACCAGATGTCTCAGACACATTTAAAACTCAATATATCCAAAACAGAATACATTGTTTTCTCCTCCAAACCTATCCCTTTTTAAATCTTCCCTATTTCAGTGGAATAAAACACCATTTTTCCAATCTCCCAGGTTTATATCTCAGAGTTTTTCCTCAATTCCTCACTTTTCCTCAACTCATATATTCAATAAGTTGACAAATCTTTCCATTTTCAGATTTATTGTATTCTACTTCTTTTATTCATTCACAGTTATCACCCTAGTGTGATCTTTATCAGTTCTCACCCAGCCTATTGCAATTTTCTTCTAATTGGTTTTCCTGCCTCATGTTTCCCTTCATTCCAATCCATATTCCACACAGCTGCCAAAATGATTTTCCTTAAGCATAGATATGTCACTGTCCAAATCAATCTATTCCAGTGCATCTGTTTTGCCTCTAAGATGAAACCACAACTGTTTAGATTTTAAAGTCATTCACAACCTGAACCCAAGCAGCCTTTCTACCCTTACCCTCTTATTATACACTATAATTTACCCAAACCTTTCTTCTTTCTTCTCTTATACATGACACGACATTCCCCATTTTCCCCAAACATGAAATGTATTCCCTCCTCCCTTCTGATTCACAGATTCTCTCCCTTCCTTCAAAGTGCAACTTGAGAGCTTGTTTCTATATGAAGTCTTTTTGACCTGCTTAACTGCTAGTCTTCTTACTACCACCACCACCACCATGTTCCAGTTAACTATTTTGTATTGATGTTCTCTCTTTATGTAGATTGTGTATATATTTATACATAAATTTGTGTCAGCTAGTGTGAATAGTATACTCAGCCTGGAGACAGGCCCAAATTCGAATTTGACCTCAGGTATTTATTAGCTTATGATCCTGGACAAATAATTTAACCTTATCTGCTCAATTTCCCTATCTGTAAAATGAGCTGGAGAAAGAAATGGAAAACCACTTCTTTGCCAAGAAAACATAAAAAGGAGTCTGATAGAGTCAGACATGAGTGAAAATGACTAAGGAACAATAATTCATATCAACTTTGATAGACTATAAGCTCTTGAAATTAAAGTTGTTTCTTTTCTTTTTTTGTTTTCCCAATATCTATTTCATTGCTAGCACAGAACAAGTGTTTAATATTTCTTGATCTATTTATTGATCTCTACTCTTTAAATGAGCTAAAAACTAAAGGCATTCCTCAGGCCAAAAAAAAAACCTCATTTGTTCACTGCTGAGGACAAGGCTTCAATAAGGACTAGGATCATTCAGTAACCTGTTGGAATGTTCTAATATGTGACAGAAGGTTCTAAAGGATAATGGCAGCCCCACTAAAGTTACCTAGTAAATTAATATCACCAGAATTACTTACTTACTTGATATGATAATATTGCTGTAAGGTGTGCAAAGCATATATTAGCTCACTTATAGGCTCTGAAGGATCCAAGTGAATCAACTGCAGGCTCCCCTTAGTCTAAGATGCTTGTCCTTTTTATTTCACTATAGGTTTCAGTCTGGGTTGAAGACTAAATTGAATTTCTGTTTTCTTCCTAGTATCAGAGCTATACAGCTATTATTTGCTTTTACATTTTTTCTAGTTCCAACACAAGTTGGGTCCACCATGAGCTCTCCTTGTAAGTTCTCTTCTCCATTATTCACAGGTCCCTTCTTTATAGTTTTCCCCAAATCACACAAATTTATGAGTACTAAAAGCTTGAAAGTATTCAGTCTAAGCTATGAAAACAGCAACAGAATATAAAAGAAAAGAAATTTAGCCTAGACATTCCCCCTCTGCAGGGCAATAGCCTAAGCTTAACATTGCCTTCAGAGTCAAAAAGTAAGCTGGAAAAATGAGCAGTTAAAAATAATCCAAGCATAAAGAGCATTGAGAGAAACAGGGAAGCTCAAGGCACAAACCCACATGAAGAGAATGATTTCAAATTATATACAAAGAAAGTAAAAAAAATAAATGCAGTTCACAATTTCAACTCAAATCCAACCAGAATTCCTAGAAAAAATAAAGTAAAAGGTTTTTATTTGTCTTGTCAAACAACTAAAACAAAAATTAAAACCAAGAAGGACTAAAGAAAAGAAAATTGTGAAAGAAGTGAGAGCTATGGGTGGCTGTTATGCAAATTAATAACTTGGAACAAGCGGAACAAAATCTTATTCAAGAAAATATTCTGAAAATTAGTCAAACGGAAATGGATAAGTACATTAGACATTTAAGAAATTTTATCAAAAGACTAAAAAAGTAACAAAATATAAAATATCTAAAAGCAAAAAAACCCACTGCTCTAAAAATGGTTTGAGGAGAATAATTTAAAAAACAAAGGTAAATATGAATGATCAATTATAAGAGAATAAACAAGGTTAAAAGATTTACATTCTCACAGAAGGAAATGATACATCCATCCCCTCAGAATTCTATTATAATCAGAGGTCACAGAAGGAGTCTAATTAGACAGGAGGTATGAAAGTGCTTCTGTTTTGCTTTGATGATCTGAACTAAACAAAGGAGAAAAGAATACACATTTATACATACACACATACACATACATTAAGACATGCACATACAGAAATGCATTTTGTAGGGAAACAATTTTACCTAAAAAAAGAAAGAGGCCAAAAGAAAAGGTGGAGCCAAAATGTAAAGAAAACTAAGGGAGAAAATAAATAGAACAAAAACAAACTCTAAAAGAGCTATCAGAAAGCAAAGATATAAAAAATTATAGAGAATTGAATAAGGGGAATTCCTGATTAAAAATAATAACTGTGAATGTGAATGGAATGAACTTATCCAGAAGACGGAAGAAGAGAACAGAATAAATTAGAAATCAGAATGCAACAATACATTATTTCCAAGGAACACACTTGAAAACAGAAAGATATACACAGAGGTAAATTAAGGGACTCAAGTAAAATTTATTTTACTTCACCTTCAAATAAAAAATGCAAAGGTAGCAAACATGATTACAGATAAATGAATAAAAATAAAACTAATCCCAACCTTTTTTCCAGAATTACACAGAGTTCAATATAAATTTCACCATAAAGAAAAATCCTCCCATAAAAAAGATATTATAATCACACAAGAAATTCAAGATACAAATCTAAAGAAGAAATCCAATAGAAGAAAATGATGCCAAAATGTCCACAAAATTTTAAAGAAAAACAAATCTTGAGCACAAATAAGCTAGGATTCCTGCAAGAGATGAAATAACAATGTTAAAATGACCTGAAAGGGTTTATCTATGAATTGAAAGTGCTAGAAGAAAATTTTGGAAAATAAATGAAAAACATGGAAGATAAAGTAAAAAAAAAAAATAATTAAAATCTTGGCTCAAGGGATATAAAATCTTGCCTAATCAATAAGCTCCATAAAAACTAGAATGGAATAAATAGAATCCAATGACTTCAAGAAACAACAATAAATATTAAAAAACAATGTCAAAAGACTTAAAATGTGGAGATGGGAGAATTAATTATTTCCTAGCAAAAATAAGTGATAGGGAACATACATTGAAAAAAGAAAATAAAAGAAAGCCCAAAATATCTAAAATTTATCTAAACATTATATTTGAAGAAAGTTTATATCTCTAGAAGCCTAAATCTCCTAGAACCAGAAGACAAATGGGAAATTGAAAAAACCTAGTATTTATATCTTGAAAGAAATCCCAAAATGAAAATTCCCATGAGCATCATAGCCCTGGGTCAAAGAAAGAAGATTAAAAGAAACTAGAAAGAAGCAAATAAAAGCACTTAGGAGTCACAGTAAAAACTACACAATAGTTAGCAGCCACAAATATTTTTTAAAAATTGAAGATCTTGTAATATGATATTACATTAAGCAAAATCTAGACTTACAAACAAGAAAAACTTATGCGACAAAATTAAATATAATCTGTATGTTATGGAGGAGGGCAGAATGGATCATACCTAACAATGGAGCATATCTAATAAAAGAAAAAAAGATCAGGGTTTGTAGAAACTCTGAATCTTAAACACAGGAGTTGAGAGACATAAAAACATAAACATGAATTGAACTATGAAAAAGGACTAAATAAAAATAACTGCTTATACTTTAAGATGAGGAGATGATTGATACATTTGTTCCCTTTGAACTCTATCATCATCAAAGGTCACAAAGGGAGTCTAATTGAACAGAATCCAGGGATCATTTCTTTTATGTCTTGGTTATCTCAAGAGATGAATATAAAGAGAAGACGAATGAATACACTGGAGGTGAGGAATAAAAGGAGAAGGTTAGGAAAAATGATATCATATAATTGGGGCTTGCAAGTAAAAATTCATATATATAAAGGAGAGAGGGTGGGAAAGAAGCAGCTGACACTTGAAATTCATCCTGAAGTTCATCTGAACTGGTCAAAATTAGGAAGAAGACACATATTTATAGTTAGGTATTCATTTAAGTGATAGAAGATAGAATTAGTTGGAAAGTAGATTATGAGTGGAATTAAATAAATAAATACATCAAATTCTAAATAAAGGAGGAATAAAACTTGACAGCTCTTTTTGACGTGTCAAAGAATGGAAATCTGAGGAAATTCATATTACTTAAAGAATAGCTGAGTAAGTTATACTATGTGAAGATAATGGAATTCTATGTGCTCCAAGAAATAAGGAGGAGTACAATGTCAAAGAAACTTCGAAAAAATTAAATGAGGTTTACCTCAGAAAACATCTAAACCAAACCTCTGAACAGAGTCTGACAGAAAAAACCACTCTAACTCAAGAAGGACTTCAAGAAAGATCAGTCTCAAAGGGGTGAAAGGGGTGTTCTGTTCAGCTCAGACAGATTCTGAGAAAGCTAGTGAGAAGGTCTTAAACATAACAGATAACCAAGACCCTTAGTCCTGGCTCAGTAGCAGAACAAACCAGTGGGACAACCAGAAGGCAAATTCTGGGAAACCAGGCTGTTTCCTAGAAAGAGTAATTAAAGCTACCTCCTGCTTGAACCAAATCACCAAACACAAAGAGTCCCTGTACTCAAAGCCAAGACTCAGAGCTCTACAAGAAGCTTGGGACAGTGCCCCTTTACTCCAGTCACAAAAGAGCAAAAAGATAAAAAGAAAAAGGAAAGGAAAGAAAATGAACAAGAACCAGAAAAGGACCTTGACCAGAGAAAGCAACCATGGTGAGTGATATGAATTATTTTTAAGTCCAAAAAAGCTCCTTTAAAGTTCTCATGAAGGACTTTAAAAGGCAAATAAGAGAGATGGAATTAAAATTGAAAAAAGAAATGAGAAGTATGCAAAAGAAAGTCAATAGCATGAAAAAGGAAAGCAATTACTTTAAAAAATACAATTAACCAAATGCAAAAACAAATCCATTGAAGAAAACACTATCTTGAAAAGTAGAATTATTTGGGGGGAGAGATACAAAAGCTAACTGAAGAAAATCACATAATAAAAACTAGAATGGGACAAATGGAAGCTAATATCTCTATGAAATATTAAGAATCAGTCAAACCAAACTAAAAAGAATGAAAAAAATGGAACTAAATATAAAATATCTCATTGGAAAAACAACCAACCTAAAAATAGATCATGAGAATCTATTTAAAAATTGTTGGCCTACTAGAAAAAATAACAAAGTTCATATGGAAAAATAAAAGGTCAAGAATTTCAGGGGAATTAATGAAAAAAAATCAAATGAAGGTGGCCTAGCTGTACAATTTAAAATTATATTATAAAGCAGTGGTTACCAGCCATTTGATATTGGTTAAGAAATAGACTAGTTGATCAGTGAAATAGATTAGGTTCAAAGGACAAAACAGCCAATAACTTTAACAATCTAGTGTTTGACAAACCTGAAGACACCAGCTTTTGGGATAAGAACTCACGGTTTGACAAAAATTGCTGGGAAAACTGGAAATTAGTGTGGCAGAAACTAAGCATTGATCCACACTTACCACTGTAAACCAAGAGAAGGTCAAAATGGGTTCATGACCTAAGCATAAAGAATGAGATTATAAATAAATAAGAAGAACATAGCATAGTTTATCTCTCAGACCTGTGGAAGAGGAAGGAATTTATGACCAAAGAAGAACTAGAGATCATTATTGATCACAAAATAGAAAATTTTGGTTATATCAAATTGAAAAGTTTTTGTACTAATAAAACTAATGCAGATAAGATTAGAAGGGAAGCAATAAACTGGGAAAACATTTTTACAGTCAAAGGTTCTGATAAAGGCCTCATTTCCAAAACATATAGAGAACTGACTCTAATTTATAAGAAATCAAGCCATTCTCCAATTGATAAATGGTCAAAGGATATGAACAGACAATTCTCAGACGAAGAAATTAAAATTATTTATAGCCATATGAAAAGATGCTCTAAGTCATTATTAATCAGAGAAATGCAAATTAAGGCAACTTTGAGATACCACTACATATATGTCAGATTGCATAGAATGACAGGGAAAGATAATGCAGAATGTTGGAGGGGATGTGGGAAAACTGGGATACTAATACATTGTTGATGGAATTGTGAATACATCCAGCCATTCTGGAGAGTAATTTGGAACTATGCTCAAAAAGTTATCAAACTGTGCATACCCTTTGATCCAGCAGTGTTACTATTGGGCTTATATCCTAAAGAGATTTTAAAGAAGGGAAAGGGACCTGTATGTGCAAGAATGTTTGTGATATCCCTCTTTGTAGTGGCCAGAAACTGGAAACAGAGTGGATGCCCATCAATTGGAATTGGAATTGAGAATCCCAGAAAACCTAGATATGAGAAACTCCTGAAGAAAACTAAATACATTTTTGTAGCAATACATGGTACCTACACAAAAATTGATCATGTATTAGGGCATTAAAAACCTTAAAATCAAATGCAGAAAGACAGAAATAGTAAATGCTCCCTTTTCAGACCACAATGCAATAAAAATTATATTACCATAAAGGTTCAGGGAAAGATAGACTAACAACCAATTGGAAATTGAATAATGTAATTCTAAAAAATGAGTAGGTCAAACAACAAATCACAGAAACAATCCATAATTTCATTTAAGAGAATGACGAGAATGAGACAACATGCCAAAACCTATGGGATGCAGCCAAGGAAGTTATTAGGGGAAATTTTATATCTCTAAATAGTTAGAAGAAAAAAAATAGAGAAAGAAGAGATCAATAAATTGGGCATGCAACTAAAAAAGCTGGAAAAAAAACAAATTAAATACCAAAAAGAAATAATAAAAATCAAAGGAGAGATTAATAAAAATTGAAACTAAGAAAGTATTGAATGATTAATAAAACTAAGATTTGGCTTTATAAAAAAACTAACAAAATATAAAAACCTTTGGTTAATTTGATTAGAAAAAGGAAAGAAAAAAAATAACCAGCATCAAAAATGAAATGGGTGAATTTACCACCAATGAAAAAGAAATTAAAGTGATGATTAGAAGCTGTTTTGCCCGAGTGTATAACGGCAAATCTGACAATATAATCAAAATAGATGAATATTTACAAAAATATAAATTGCCCAGATTAATAGAAAATGAAATCAATTACTTAAATAGTCCTGTTTTAGAAAACGCAAATTGAATAAGCCATCGATGAACTCCTTAAGAAAAAATCTCCAAGGCCAGATGGCTTCACAAGTGACTCCTACCAAACATTTAAAGAACAATTCCAATACTATATAAACTTTTTGGAAAAACAGGGGAAAGAAGTAGTCCTCCAAATTCCTTCTATGACACAAATATGGTACTGCTATCTAAACCAGGAAGAGCCAAAACAGAGAAGAAAATTACAGATTATTTCCCAATGAAGAATTCAATGCAAAAATTTTAAATAAAGTTTAAGCAAAAAGATTAACTTATCAGCAGAATAATACACTATAACCAAATGGGAATTATACCAGGAATGCAGGGCTGGTTTGATATCAGGAAAACTATTGCCATAATTGACCGTATCAATAACAAATCCAACAGAAATCATAAGATAATCTATAGATACAGAAAAAAAATAACAAAATACAACCCCCATTTCTTATTAAAAACACTAGAGAGCATAGGGATAAAGGAAACATGCAACTCCTTACAAAATAGATATGAAAAAGATACCAATTCATTGGCTTAAAAGAATTTGTGAAATGGAAAAAATTGCAACAAACAAAATAATTCAATTGGCCAAATACTAAAGGAGCTAAAAGAAGTAACTGAAGAAAATGAAACACTAAAAATTGGAATTGAACAAATGAAAGTGACTCAATAAGACTTCAAGAATCAGTCAAACAAAACCAAAAAAATGAAAAAATTGAAGAAAATTTATCAGAATATAAATCATTTCCCAAATGATAAATGATCAAATAATGTGAATGGATAATTTTCAGATGATGAAATCAAAGGCATCTGTAGATATATGAAAAAAATGCTCTACATCACTATTGATTAGAGAAATGCAAATTAAAACAACTTTAAATTACCATTTCACACCTCTCAAATTGGCTAAGATTACAGGAAAAGATATTGATAAATATTGGAGGGGATGTGGGAAAACTGGAACATTAATGCATTGCTGGTGTAGCTATAAAATGATCCAACCATTCTGGAGAGTCTAACTACCCCAAAACTATAAAACTGTGCATACCCTTTGACTCAGAAGTGCTACTACTGACTCTATATCCCAAGGAAATCATAAAGTAGGGGAAAGGACCCACATATGCAAAAATGTTTATAGCAACTTTTTGTGATAGCAAAGAATTGGAAAATGAATAAATACCCATTATTTTGGGAATGGCTGAATAAGTTGTGGTATATGAAGTCAATAGGATATTATTGTTCTATTAAAAATTATGAACTGATTTTAGAAAGACCTGAAAAGATTTACATGAACTGATGCTGAGCAAAACAAGCATAAGCAGGATTACATTGTACCCAGTAACAGATGATCAACTATGAAAGACTTGGTTCTTCTCATTCAGTTCAGTTCAGTTCAGTGATCCAAGGTAATCCCAATAAACTTTGGATATAAAATGCCATCTGCATCCAGATCTTTTTTCTGGGTGTTTTTTTCCCCTCTCCTGTGATTTTTTTCCCTTTTGTTCTGATTTTTCTCTCCAAATATGACTTATAAAAAAAGTGTATAAAAATTAAATTAAATTAAATTTTTAAAAGGAATAAAGATAAAGTTAAATGAAGTTATGCAAACTATAAAACTAGGATGTACAATGAGAATTATATGCTAAAGACAAAAGACTTTGAAAGAACTCTTATCGGTATTATATTCCAGAAGACTAATGATGAATCATACTACTCATCTCTTGATAGGGAAATAAAGTGCAAAACGAGACAGATTTTCTGGACATGGTCAATGGAAAAATTTGTTGTTGTTCATTTGTTTTCAATTGTGTCCATCATTTCATGGCCCCATCTGGAATTTTGTTGGCAAAGATATCAGAATAGTTTGCCTTTTCCTTCTTTTCTGCATTTTTCAGCTAAAGGAAATGAGAGACAAACAAGTTAAATGACTTATACAAGGTCACACACCAGTAAATATTTGAGAGTGGATTTGAACTCAAAAAGATGAAACTTCCTGACTCCAAACCAGGCACTCTATCCACTATGCCACTTAACTTCACCCTACATATTTCTAACAAGGGTTTTGTTTTTCTTTCTTTCTCAGTTGGAGGTGAGGTAGAATGAAGTGGAAGGAAGATGAAGTAGATATTTGCTTATTTAAAAACTAAAATATAATTTTTAAAAGGTAGCCAAAAAGAATCTGAAGTGATATATTGATCCAGGTGCTAATAGTGGTCTGACTTGCCTGGAACATGCTGTCTCTTTATCTATACCTCAAGATATATGAATGCTTCAGCTTGCATACCTTGTCTGAAATTAGTGTGAACTCCACAGCAGTTTCTCCCTAGGATGATGGCTATGAGAGTTAGGCAGGAACCAGGACCAGTTCTCTAAGAGTTGCCACCATCACCAGGGCTCTTGTGTTTATTCAATTGTTGATGGCAGATAATCAGCAGTTTTCACTGGTAGTGATGAGGAAGGTAGATCACCTCTATCAACTTTCTCCTAAATGATGGTTTGGGGGCTGGACTGGAAGCAGAGTACCAAGGCCCATGGGCTTAAGATCCTGGTCTTTTTCAGGATGTAAGGTAAGATGGGTTGTCTTTGGTGGTGATACTTTGTGTTTTTGCCTCAGGATACCTTGCATCTTCAAGATAATATAACACAGAAAATATGTGACTACCAAATTCTTTCTATGCTTTCCTTTTATTTATAAGGATATGTAAAATTTTAAATATATATGTATATATACACATAAACATATATGTATGTAAACACATATATGCATATGTGTATATATATACACGCACAAATATATATATACTTATAAGTATATAACTCATTCTGGGATAGCTAGAACAATTAAAGAGAATTGAAATTCAAGAATATTAAGGAGGTGGTAAGAGAAAGTCTAGCTGTTTCTAATGAATTCAGGTCAACTGGCCTGAATGAATTACATTCTGGGTAATAAGAGAACTTAAAAGTACGCATGTGAAACCACTTTCTATGATCTTTGTGGAATTATAAACAAGAAAATAGGGTAGTGAGATGACACAGTGCATAGAGTGCTGGGCCAGGAGACAGGAAAACTCATTCCTGAGTTCAAGTCTGGCCTCAGATACTTACTGTGTGACAATAGGCAAATGACTTAATCTTATTTGTTTCAGTTTCCTCATTAGTAAAATGAGCTGGAGAAGAAAATGGCAAACTACTCTAGTGTCTTTGTCAAGAAAACTCCACCAACATATATAGGACTACTTGCCATCTAGGGGAGGGGGTGGAGGGAGGGAGGGGAAAAAAATTGGAACAGAAACGAGTGCAAAGGATAATGTTGTAAAAAAAAAAATTACCCTGGCATGGATTCTGTCAATATAAAGTAATTATTAAATAAAAATTAAAAAAAAAAAAAAGAAAACTCCAAACAGGGTCATGAAAAGTTGGACATGACTGAAAATGACAACAATAACAAACCAGCAAGATGGCTACTGGAACAGATTCTCCAAAAATAGAAGATGGATGATTCAAATCAATTCAATAAATTGTCATCCTATTGTCAAATGAATTCAATAAATTGTCATCCTATTTTCAAACAATAGGATGGTAAGTTTGACAATAAGTTTGACATTAATATCAGGGAAGGGTAAGGAGTAGAATTTTAGCATAAATGAGATGTTGCCCTTCCTGGATAGCAGGAAGACTTTTGCCCTTTCTCTCCAATGTCTGTATTTAATTCTCAAGATAATCTGTCCAGGTGGATCCTACCTACAAAGAGATACTAAGAATAAAAGGGTACATAGAAGTAGGTTCTTGTGTTTATCCTCAGACTAAAAAAGATGTAGCAAGAAGTACTGACCATGTAGAGGGGGAAAGGAAAAGATAAACATTGCCTCTATACACTAATATGAGAAAGAGGTTAAAACAATTTATTCAGTCTAATTCAGATAGAGGTGAGGGTTGAGGACTCTCAAAGGTTGAGGATCAAAGGGAAAAAAATCATAACTGTCTGAGTTGCCTTTTTCTATGTCATCTAGGCAGAGAAATGAGGCTAATTAAAGTCAGTGATATAAATATGTTGACAAGCTCTGAGACATGGGGCCTGGGTGATATCACTCTAAGAGAATATCACTTCCTCAAAGCAGCAGCAGCAGCAGCAACAGCAGCTGCACTAAAAAGCAACATTTTAAAGAAACTTTAGTAGATAGCAATTAAATATTTCATTATAATACTTTTTATGATGGAAAGGTACCATGTTCATAGTTAAAGAAACAAATAACAACAACAATACACCAAATACAAAAATAATGTTGCATAATAGATAGGAGTTGAGTCCTGGGTGACAGGAAGATCTGGGTAAAACTTCCCCCTCTGATATATAGTGGTTTTATTACTTTGGATGGGTAATTTAACCTCACAGTACCCCAAAAGTACTCTAAAACCTTGCAAATCAGGTGACAATGTGCTTTGACATGGGGAGTTCCCTAACCTATAGTTCTTTTATTAGTGAAATCATTATATAATAACAATAAAAATATATCAACAAAAGGAATAAATGAACAAATATTTTTAAATATCATTGTGCTAAGCAAAATTCTGAATGTATAAACATAAAATATACACACACACACATATATAAATCATAGAAATCATATTAATAAGTAGAGATTCCCTTAATATGTAAAATAGTACTTATCTAAATCCAACAGGAAACATATGCAATAGAGAAAAATTAGAGATTTTTCCAATAAGATCAGGGATAAAGAAAAGATGCTTATTTCAACCACTACCAGGAATTTAGATGGCTCAGTATATATATATATATATATATATATATATATATATATATATATATATATATAGGCAAAACACCAGATATACTATAAATTCTAGTTTTTATTATTGCTACTTCTACATAACAATACTAGATATGCCAGCTAGAGCGAAAAGAAAAAGGAAATGAAGGATTAAACATAGGCAATATATAAACAAGATTCTTGTCCTGTTGGTATGGTATATTTAGGAAACTACTGGGAATTAACTAAAATCAGTTGAAACAATGACTTCAATAAGTTTTTAAATATAAGATAAATTTACATTAAATTATCTAACATATAAACAACAAAACCCAACAGGAAAACATAGATAGAAAAATTCCATTCAAAATAAGTACAGAAGCTATAAAATACTTGGGAATATATTCACTTCAGGACTATGTTAATCTAACTCTAAAACATTCTTTATACAAATTCAGAACTAAAGATCAGAGAAACATTAATACTTATGAATAGATTAAGTTAATATAATAACAATGACAATATTATCTAAGTTTGTTCAGTGCTTTTAAATGTTATAGTATTTATATTATTATATGTTATAGCAAAATATAGAGCATATATATTGCCAAAAGAACATTTTAGAGCAAAATATACATATAAAATAAAATAAAATTCATATGGAGAAACAAAATGTCAAGAAACCCAAGAGCAATTTTCAATAGAAAAAAAGAAAGAAAATGATCTATTAGTAGCATATTTCAAATTGTATTACAAAACAGTAGTCACTAAAATAATTTGATACCAGTTTTAAAATAAGAAAAGTTGATTTGTAGAATTGATTAGGACACAGAATGAAGAAGCAAACAAGCACAGTGGTATAATGTTCAAGAAATTTAAAGATCCCAATTATATGACAATTTAGAAACAACTGCTGAGAAAAGCGGACAATAATCTGGCAGAAATTAGAATTCTGGATCTCTAGTCAATAACTGGTTCAAATTTGTCCCTCACATCATTACATATGTCTATAGCAGGAAAAATAAAACGATCATGCCCCAAGAGATAACCTACTCCCAACTTATCCTTCTTATTTTCAAGTGAAAATATGTATATGGCATCTAGAGCAGATGGAAATGGGAAAAGAGTAATATGGAAGAAATAAGAAAATGTGAAGAAGAAAAGAAGGCTGATCTGGGCAGATTGTAGAGTATAGCAAGGGAAATAATGTAAATGAAACTAGATAAATAGTGTTCAATCAAGTTATTAAAGTCTTAAAAATAAAAAACAGCCCATCTCTATCCTAGAGGCAAAATAGATGTACTGGAGCTATTTAGGGGGAGAGGGACATGGTCAGATGCATATAAGGAATTACACTTTGGCATCTGCATAAAGGACAGACTGGAGAAAGTCCTAAAGAATGGAGAGCACTGAGGATGCTCTCATAAAATCTAGGTGAGAGGGATGAGTGTCTGAACTAAGGTAATGGTGATGTGAGTAGAAAATGGAGTGGATGTTGGAAATGTTGTGGAGGTTTTTTTTTTTTTTTAAATCAAGGTATATTCAGGTTTTACAACTTCTCTTTAAAGGTTCTAATTTGACTTATCTCTTCCTTCAACACTTTTTAGGCCTGCCAATTACTCTCAGTTGTTATTGTTCATCCATTACTTTCCCAGAAGAGCAATGACATCACAGAAGACATCCTAACTTTTGCATAAATTGGATTTAAGTGAGGCAAAGTTGCACAGTTATCAGCCTCACTCTCCCTTCCTGAGTCATCAAAGTTCAGTGGCAAGACAAAAGTGAGGATGACTGGTGATGGCCCTAGTTGCAGTGGATGATCTTAGTGTCTCATAAGTCTGATCAAGGTCTAAGTAAGTACTCCATAGTACCTACATTTCAGCCATCTGAATTGTCATTGGGTTAATTGTTCTCATCCCTCATTTGATAAGGGAAGTTTTCACAGGCTTCAGGTAGACATCTCCAAAAATCATTGACACATTTGAGGCCTGTCAGTTAACCTCAATCTGCTTTAGCCTAAATGCCAAGATATTTTTTCCAAGGTATGACTGTTGGAAAAACAAGTGAGAGTTGGGTGAAAGATAGACACCAAAAATAAATGAACAGCCCTGAAAAAGGCTTGGCAAGTCCTTACACCAAAGGTGCTAGTTCTCCCTGGAGACTCCATGTATTCCATAAAATGCTATCTGAAGCTGAGTGGTATAGAGTACCATGTCTTTTTAGGATTTTCATATATTGGAAGGTATCCTGAGAAGAGCACATAACATGACAAAGGCCTTTGAATAATTCCATATAAGAACTGGTAGGTTGAACTGGAGATATTTTGTTTCAGAAAAGAGAAAGGTCAGGAATGATCATAATATAGTGATATTAATGTGGATTGTCCCAAAAAAAGAGCAAGCCACATTAAGAAGTAATGTGTTCCCCCTCACAAGAAGTCCTCAAATAAAAGTTGGATGGTCACTCATGATGTAAACTATTATAGGGACTCATTTATGAAACTATAAAGGTTGGTCCTTATGACTGTGGTCTTATCCAACTTTAAAATTCTACAGCTCTATGATTTACCATTTATCAGAATATAATTATATTACACTTAAAAAAACTCATGCAATTAACACAATAGATTTCTAGAAAAATAACCACATGAAAAATTATGTATAAGCCCATATACTCTTTATCTTATCAACCCCAAAGAATTAGACATACACTAAATAAAACAGAACAAAAAGAAGGGGTACAAAAATGTCTATAGCTTTATTTAAAAGGTAAAAATACTCATTAAAAAGTAAGGAGAATGTTCCTAACATAACTGCCATATCATGTAGTAACAAAATTACCAGAGAAATATCCAAAAAAAATTCTTTGATAACTACAATTACAACCTCACAAATACAAATAGTATGGCTACAAGAATCTTGAGAATGATTGGAGGGAATAACGAAAAATTAAAAAATGAAATTAGAAAGATCTTAAAAATCAAAAGAAAAACCAAAAGATTCAAAGAGAATAAAAAAAAACCTTAAAATAGTAGGTGTGTTTTGAAAAGAATGGACACAGAAGTTAAGAGAGCTGCAAGAAGAATTAGACAGCATAATTATACTAGTGAAGAATCTCAACCTTGCTCTCTCAGAACTACTCATTAAATCAGAACTAGATAAATCAAACCACAAAAAAAAATTAAGAAAGAAATTAAGGAGGTAAATACAATTTTAGAAAACTTAAATATGATAGATCTTTGAAGAAAATTGAATAGAAACAGCAAGGAATATACTTTTTTTCTCAGTGGTACATGGAGCCTACACAAAAATTCACCATATATTAGGGCATAAAAATCTCAAAATCAAATACAGTAAGGCAGAAATAGTAAATACATCTTTTTCAGATCATGATGCGATAAAAATTACTTGTAAAAAAGGCCAGGAAAAAATAGGCCAAAAATTAACTGGAAACTAAACAATCTAATTCTAAAGAATTAGTGGTTGAAATAGCAAATTATAGACACAATTGATAATTTCATCGAAGAGAATGATAATTATGATACAACATACCAAAATTTATGAGATGCAGTCAAAGCAGTTCTTACGGAAAGGTTTATATCTCTAGATGCTTACTTACATAAAATAGAGAAAGAGAAAATCAATGAATTAGTCCTGCAACTAAAAAAGTAGAAAAAGAAGAAATTAAAAACTCCCAATTAAATATCAAATTTAAAATTCTGAAAATAAAAAGGGAGATTAATAAAACTGAAAGTTAAGAAAATTATTGAAAAAAAATAAACAAAACCAAGAGTTGGTTTTATGAAAAAAAAACCAACAAAATATATAAACTTTTAAATAAATAAACCTTTAGTTAATTTGATTAGAAAGAGAAAAGAAGAAAATCAAGTTATTAGGATCAAAAATGAACTTTCCACCAAAGAAGAAGACATTAGAGTAATAATTAGAAGCTATTTTGCCTAACTATATGCCAAAAAAACTGATAATGTAAGTGAAATGGATGCCCAAATTAACAAAGGAGGAAATAAATTACTTAAATAATCCCATTTTTTAAAAAAGAATTTGAATAAGCTATTAATCAGCTTTTGAAGAAAAAATTTCTAGAACCAGATGGATTTACATGTGAATTGTACCAAACATTAGAAGAACAATCAATTTGCTTATAGTATCACTCTTTATATCAAACCCATTTCAACTTTATCTTGGGTGTTAAATGTGGGTCAATGCCTAGTTTTTGAAAATTAGAACTAAAGATTGTCTACTTCTCATATCTGTGGAGAAGGAAAGAATTTGTGGCCAAAGAAGAACTAGATACATTATGGAATGCAAAATGGATAATTTTTATTATATTAAGTTAAAAAGTTTTTTACTAACAAAACCAATGCATACAAAAGGAAGCAATAAACTGGGAAGAATTTTTTACATTCAAGGGTTCTGATAAAGGCCTCATTTTAAAAATATATAACTGACTCAAATTTATAAGAATTGAAATCATGCTCCAATTGATAAATGGTCAAAGTATATGAACAGGCAATTTTCAGATAAAGAAATTAAAAACATTTATAGTCATATGAAAAAATGTTCCAAATCATTATTGATCAGAGAAATGCAAATTAAGACATCTTTGAGGTACCACTACACACCTCTCAGATTGGTTAAGATGATAGGAAAAGATAATGAGGAATGTTGGAGGGTGATGTGGGAAAACTGGGACATCGATGCATTGTTGGGGGAGTTATGAACTAATTCAACCATTCTGGAGAGCAATTTGCAACTCTGCCCAAAGGGGTATCAAACTGTGCATACCCTTCTTTGATCCTGTAGTGTCCCTACTGGTCCTATATCTCAAAGAGATCAGGGAAAAATATGTGTACAAAAATGTTTGTAATAGCCCTCTTTTGCAGTAGCAAGGAACTGGAAGCTGAGTGTATGCCCATCAGTTGGAGAGTAACTGAGTAAGTAAAGGTATATGAATGTGATGGAATATTATTGTTCTATAAGATACAATCAATTGGATGATTTTAGAGAGGCTTGGAGTGACTTACATGAATTGATGCTAAGTGAAGTGAGTTTATTGTATATAGCAATGACAAGATTTGTGATAATCCTTTCTGATGTTTATGGCTCTTTACAACTGTGAGGTCAGGAAGATCTGAGTTTAAATCCAATCTTAAACACTTAACATTTACTAACTGTGTGATCCTGAACAAGTCACTTAACTCCAACTGCCTTACCAAAAAGAAAAATAAAAGGAAATGGAAAAAAGAGAATACAGTTATAATTAATTAACATGGTAACTTGAATTGAGTACTACACTGGGCTGAGGGAAAGGAAGAAGGTAAGAGATCAGTGAAAATATTTTCTCTGTCACTTACTACTTGTGTAACTTTGGGCAAGTCATTTATTTTCTTTTGGGCTCATTTTTTCCAAAATACAAAATAAGATGGTTGTACTCAATGCCTCTGAGATACTTTGAAACTTTAAAATCATTGTCTTACTTTTATATTATTTATATCAAGAATTCAAAGATAGTTCAACATGAGAAAAATTATGAACATAATATATAATACTAATAGCAAATTACAAAAATCATGATTATTTCAATGAATGCATGAAAAAACAAGTTTCAAACAAAATAAAACAAAAAAAAATCTAAAATTCAAAGGACAAATGATTCTTTGCATGTGTACACACACACACATACACATACATACACACACACACACACACACACAAAATAAAAAATTGACATTATTGAAACAAATAAGCACTAGAAGCTTATGGAAAACCAGTGGCCCCTTTCTCCTGTTAACATAGCATTTGAAATGCAAGCTATACCACTAAGATAAGAAAAAATTTTTAAAAATAAACAACTAGGAAACATAAGGATGACACATACACATATAACTGGAAGACTATAAAAAACAAAATAGGTGATATCAATAATACATAAAATTTTTAAAAATTTTGCACAAATTAATTCAATGTGAAGAATAATATAGGTTAGGAAAATAACATAGGTTATGAAAAATCTTTTCATTAAGTTTCTCTGATGATATTCAAAAATCTATAGGGAACTAGGGTAAATTAAGAATCATCCTCTAACAGGTAAAAGATCACACAAAGAAAATTAATAATTTTCTAAATTAAAAAATAAGCTCTTAAAAACTATCTGAAAGAATGTTAAAAATCAAAATGTAGTCTGACATATGAAAGTTAAAGGGAAGCAAGTTTTATAAGGAAATCTTCCTAACAAGATAAGTTGTCTTATTAATGAGGGAATTCTTCATCTGTGAAACTCTTCACTGGCTAAACATTTCTTGGGATGTTCCAGATGGGATTCATGATTTAGAGCTCTGAGGTCCCTTCTATCTTTATTTTGAAGTTCTAGATATCAGAAAATGTCTAAATATAATTGAATCACATGTCAGATTCAGTGGTTACTGATATATGTATTTATTTTCCTTAAAATGTTTTATGACTAAGAGTTCAATGAAGTAACTCTAATAGATATTAAGCAATATGAAATTCAAATTGGTTTTGGAAATACTCTATGTAAATATGATTGATTCCTTCCCTTTCCCATTTCTCATCCCTCCCCCAATTCATTGCATTAATCTATTGAAAGCTCTACTAAAGAATAAGCTTTCATGTGTCTTGGAAAATTTAGTTTATCCTGGATTTAAAAGACTAAGCTTTCTCACTATCTTGGAAAATTCAGTTTATTCTGGATCTTTTTCAAAAGCCTCAGACCAAGTTTCTATTACCCATGAAAAATGCATAGATATTGTGTATTAAATATTAAACACATCATATAAGATGGCAAATAGCCTTTGCACAATAAAAGTATACCTCTAGCTTGGAAAACCAACATTTTTTACTTCAGCTCTTACCTGATAGCCTTCATTTATGTGAGATCAAAAGTTCTATGGTTAAAATTAACTAGGAACACTTCTAAAAGCCAGCAAATCAGAATATTAGAACAAAGATAATCATATAAATCTGCAATACTTCAAGACAAATTAGGAGAGTATTTCCAAGACATTAACTAAAAAATGATATCAAATAGCTTAAATGAACAAAATTACAAAATTTCATTGAATTACTAAAACTGTAATTTAATTTTTAAAAATATAAATTAATTATATCAAATGCCATTATTAAGTGGTCAAATATAGTTAGATTAGCTACAGTCAATTCAGCAACATTCTGAAAAGCCCCTGAGGTTTTAAAAGATCTGATATACATTCAAAGTGATTAGTCAGTGGTTCATAAAGGAAAAAATTTAGAATAAGACATTGTTTCATGATTTTCATGGAAATGCTTTTAGTCATATCTTTGAATTTAAATTTCATACTGTCCTCAAGATCCATCCCTTTCAACATTGTTGTTGTTTTATTGTTGTTGTTGTTGTTGTTGTTAGAACTTTAGCAACTAAAGGCCCTTAGTTTACATCCAGGACAAACAGTAGCAAAAATAGCAAAAATTACATCCATATGGAAGAGATGATGAATATTAAATGAATATCAGTCAGGGACTTTGTGTGCTTTGAGAGCACTATAGCAGCTGCAAAATTATGGCAGAAATGCTGAGATGACCACTTGGGCTCTGGCAATATCAGTTTTAGGGTTAGGATTCCAGTCAGATTCTAGAAATCTAAGAAACAGAGAAGAGAACATAGGGGTTGTTGGTTGGCCATACTTGATAGCCCTATAATGAGCATCTTGACTTGGAGGAGGATAAAATTACCATGCTTTTTCATATCTTGGATCCACAAGCAAGCAAGATATATGTTGCTTATATTACATTGAGCATGTTAATTTTAATTATCCTACTTGTCTGTGCCTCAACTTTTTATAAAAACCCTTTTATTAGAATCTCTTTTTTGCAACACTAACACTATTTCCTTTTCCTTCATTCCTCACTCCAATCAAAAAAAAAGTTCCCTCTATAAAATATGCACCACAAGAAAAAAATTCATAACCAATAATATGTCTTTTTCTGTACTTCTCTATCAGGATTTGAAAATGCATGCACCATCATAGTTCATTTAGAGTTATGGTTGGTCACTACATTGATCTTTCAAAATTGGTTTTTTTTTTCTCTATAATATTGTAGCTATTTTGTAAATTGTTCTCCTGATTCTATACACTAAGGGAAAAGTTATGGACAGCAAGAAGATCAAATCACTCAATACTTTAAGAAATCAATTCAAGCAGTTCACCAGAAATTCAAACACTGAGGTTGAAGCTTAAATACTTTGGTCATATAATTTAAAAATTGGAAAAGACCCTACTGTTGGGAAAATTTTAAAATAAAAAGAAAATGGGGTGATAGAGAATGAGTTGAATAGAATAGCATTATGGAAACAATGAACATGAATTTGGAAATAAATTGAGAAATAGTAAAGGATAGAAGAGCCTACAGTCCATGTTACAGTCCATAATATCATGAAGAATTGGACACAAATAAATAACAATAACAAATATGAAACAACTGAGATCCAATAGTATAAAAGGTCCTCTTTCAATGAGTTATAATTACTCATTCTACAATATCTCAAAAAAGAAGCATCAAGCAAATTAGTTTATTATGATATAAAATGATTGTTTATAACATGCATGTATATTGTGTGTGTATGTACTTCAGAAGGGACCTGAACCGTAGTCTTCTGAAGACATGATAATAATAATATTATAGAACTCTCCTTATAAAAAGCTCATAAAACATGTAATTCAGGGATTATCATCTCCATTTTACACAAGGAACAAGCAATTTGTCCAAGTTCATAAAAGTGGCACATTTGGAACAATTATGGTCTTTGAATTCTAAAATCAGCGTTCTTCCCACTAATCATAGACCTATATCATATTTTATGATATTTATATAACAAGATTACATTATATTATGTAGTTATTAGTGAATGGGACTGATTGGATGAAGTATTTCTCAGTCTTGAGTCACATGATCCCTGTTCCCAGAGCTGGAACCCTGGGGAGAGGGGGGAATCACATGCTCTCTGGAGGGATGAACTTAGAACCCTGGGATACAGGAAGTTGCAGGAAATGATGTGACCTGTGGGAGGCAGCCAACATTGGTGACCATTGGTCAAGGATGGTTATGTCCTTTTATTCTATCCAAAGAGAAGGCTCGGATCTTTTGCTTTTAAGTCCAGGACAAGATGGAAGCTAACCAGGTCCCAGGAACACATAGTGGAGTTGGGATGGCTCCCAGTGTGTCTGGGCCTCTCTGTGCAGGGATTAAATAAATGCTTTTTCTTTGTACCTTTGTGCCTAATGTCTCTGATTAATTAATTAAGAAAAGGGATCTTGCACCCGACCCAACATACACATTAGTGTCTAACATTCTCTTTTTAATGACAAATAAATTATATGCAATTATAGAAAAAAAGAAATTCTATTTTAAAATAATTAGAGATAATATAAAAGCCTTCAGAGTCTACCTGTCAAGAAACTAGATGAACACAATTCCAAACTGCTCCAAACAAATACAAATACAAACAACTGGAGAAATGTTATTTGCTTAAGGTTAGGCTGAGCCAATATAAAGAAATGACAATATGACCCAAAGTAATTTATTTATTCAGTGCTTACTATATAAGCTAGAAAAAATAATAACAAAATTCAAGTGGAAAAACAAAAGTTTCAAGGGAATCAATGAAAAAATTTAAAGGAATGGCAAATCCCAAGTAATCATCAGAACAATTTGGTATTGTTGGATAAGACAGAGCACTTGATCAATTGAAAAAAATGAGATACACAATACAAAGAAATAAATGACTATAGCAACCTAGGATTTGGTAAACCAACAAAAATCACTGCTATTGAAGCAGTACTCACTATAAAGGAGGAAAAAACTGCTGGGAAAACTGGAAAGCAGTTTATATACCATCTCTCTCTTTCATCATAGACCAAAATAAGCTCAAAATGGGTACACAATTCAGAAAGTATAGAAGAAATTACCTGTCAGATCTATGTAGCAGAGGAGAGTACATGACAAACAAGAGATAAGAGGCTCACAGAAGGTAAAATGAATAGCTTTGATTATGTAAAATTTAAAAGTTTTTGCATAAACAAAATCAATGAGCATTAAATTAGAAGAAAAGACAGAAACTTGGGAAATCTTTGCAACAAGTTTCTCTGCTAAAGGTCTTATTTCTCAAATATATAGGGAATTAAGCCAAAATTTATAAGAATAAGAGTAATTTCTTATTTGATAAATGCTTGTGGGGTATGAAGAGGTAATTTTCTGGGGAAGAAATCAAAGCTATCAACAATATTGAATAATGTTCTAAATAATTAATAATTAGAGAAATGCAAATTAAAATAACTCTGAGGTGTCACTTCATACCCATAAAATTGTCAAAAATGATTTTTTTAAAAAAGAAAGCAATAAATGCTAGAGGGGGGTGTAAAGAACAAAGAACTTAATATACTGCTGGATCTGTGAACTATTCTAACCATTCTAGAAAACAATTTAGAACCATGTCACTAAGTATTAAAGAGCACGTACCCCTTCACACTGCCACCACTATAGTGTAGGTTCCCACCACCTCATACCTTATTTATTGTGATAACATACTAGTGGATCTGACTGAAGTCTCTCTACACTACAATTCATTCTCCATTCAGTCTCTAAAGTGATTTTCCTAAAACATAGACACAATCATTTCTCTCTCTCTCTCTCTCTCTCTCTCTCTCTCTCTCTCTCTCTCTCTCTCTCTTTCTCTCTCTCTCTCTCTCTCTCTCTCTCTCTCTCTCTCTCTCACACACACACACACACACACACACACACTAATGAATAAATAACAGTAACTTTCTATTGTCCCCAAAAGCAAATAAAAACGTGATTTGCCCAGGGTCACACAGTTGGAAAGTGTTACGTGTCTGAGGCCAGATTTATACTCAGATCTTTCTGACTTCAGGGCTAGTACTCTATCCACTGCGCCAACTAGCTGCTCCTGTTTAATATTTAAAATCCTTAATAATCTAGTTCTTTTATTTCCAGTCTTCTTAAATGTTACTTTCAAATATGTATTATTAGATGCAGTGACAGTGGCCTGCTCACCACTTCGTGAACAAGATATTGCATTTGTCAGCTATGAGAATTTTCTCTGATTACTCTCCACACCTGGAATGCTCACCTTCTTCTGTTCTGACTATTGAGCAGTGCTTTCTGTCTTAATTATTTTCTATTTTTCCTATATATAGTATTTTTTATATATTTGTTTGCACGTTGCCTCTCCTGTCACAATGGAAGTTTCTTGAAGATAGGAATTGTCTTTTATCTCTTAATATTTTTAATGCTTAGCAAAGTGTCTGGAACATAGTATTTATTAATGTTTATTGATTGATTGATTGATTGACCCAGTCATACTAATATTCAGTCTATACACTCAAAGAAACCAAAAAAAAATGAGGAAAAGAACTCACATATACCTGCAAAGAAAAATAGAAAATAGATACTCAGAAGTTCACAAAGATCTAAGAAAAGAGCCAATAGTGAAAACCCATGATCGCAAATATTAAGGCAGCAAGCAATAGGAACCTGAGGCCATAATGCAAGAAGGCAATTTTGACTTCATACTCATGAATGGACCAAACTTCTGAATGGGTATACCTATTTAAAGAAGCAGAGAACAAGGTTGGGCATCATTGTATATTAAGAAGGTACATCCCTGTGACAAAATTCAGGGACTGAGGAAACATGAGAGAAAGTATTTGTAAAGATAATAGGAGAAAAAAGAGAATTGACTTTGTCATTTAAGTATTCAGACCAAAATACAAAAATTCCAATTCAAGAAATAAAGCTTAAAATATTAGTAAACTGGAAAAAAATATAAAATGTGGGGAAGAAATAGTATGACTTTAGGGAAGTCCAAGAAGTAAATAGAGAAGAAGAAAATAATCACACATCACAACTATAAGCAAGGCCTAAAGAAAAACAAAAACAAATAAATATGAAAAAAATCACAAAAGAGAACATCCTGAAAATTTGAGAAATTAATAAATCAAAAAGATCACAGAACTTTGAAAGAGCTAATAAAGGAGTAGTGAAATTGACAAACTTTTACTCAATCTACATTTAAAATTAATAAAATTTAAGTGAACAAAGTGAAATCACAACAAATAAAAAAGCAAAAAAATTTTCATAACTTATTATACACTATAAATATGTAAGTATATAAAAGAAATCATATAATTCTTGAATTAATTCTAAAATATTCAAATGAATCAATGTACTCATCAATTGAGTTCCCTCCAATGGTGCAATTCCCTGTATCTCCATGCCTGTCTATCCTGTGTTCTTTTTGTTTAATTCCTTCCACAAATTTACCACAGCAAGCCAACCCCATATATTAGAGACCTTCTTTGCTTTCTTCTTATATCACCAGCATATCACAGGAGCAATTTAGCCTGTCAAATACCACTCTTTCTGTATGAATCTCTCTTTGTTTTACATTTCTTGGATGAAATTCTTTACTCTTGTCTTTTTTGGAGTGCCTTATTGGTTATAAATTACATCCTCCCATCCATCATGCTCCATTTCATTACCCTCTATGTGGCATTTATCTTTAATTCTTTGGAAGTGTTAAAAAAAAAAAGTTTGCATTAAAACCATGCACCTTTGCTGTTATAGGAAACCTGGGGTCAGTAAAGGAGCTTCACATTTATCCAAATAACAGCTTTCTCTTCCTCCTTCCAGTTCCTGTTTGTATAGTGTTCCTAGGTGCTATTGTATAAATTCTATGGAAGGGCCATTAGGTTGCATGATGAAATGGGCATTATTTATCTATTTGGTCTTCCTCTTGTAGATGGACATTTCAAATCCCTTTGGATCATCATTCATTTCTTTCAAGAGGCTCTGCAATAAGATAAGGTTTGATGAAATCAACACAATGTCATCCTGGACAACCTTCTCATCCACTAGAAATCTTATTTCTATCTGACCTATAAGATATATCTCCTCTGCTACAGCAGCAAATCTTTCACTCATACAGATTTTGTATAGATTGGAAAGGATGGATAGATATAAGCCAGGAAGAGTTTTGTGTTTTTTCCAGAGGGAAAGGGTTTCTCGTTAGTAAGATGGACATTTTTCTCATGTCTCTGGGTATCTTCCTCTCCTTTCCATACCTTGTAAATCAGTTCCTCAATTCCCTCATAATTATACTGTTATCTAACATAAATTTCCCCCTTCTCCCACCTCATATTGAGAAATACACAATATATACATATATTTATATATTTATGCATGATGACCTAATCCAGCTAACTTCCATACCTTTATCTTTTTGATATTATTTATTCTTTCTCTGTAAGTCCCTCTGGAACAGAGGACTTAGGTTCCAAGTTTGGTGAGTCTATCTATCTTTAATGGGAACAAAATTTGTTGTAATAATTTTTGCTAATCATTTATATTATTCTTCTCATTTTAGTCATCCTTTTATTTTTATCCTTGAACATCTTTGGTGTGACTTTGCTCAGCTGGATATCTTACCAAACTTTCTTCAGAATTTTATTTTTGTGCAACAACTTATTAAAGTATAGAGAGATCCTAATCTGTCATTGTAAGGAATACACATCCTGATAAAGACATGAGTCGCATATATCCATAACAATTTTAAATGTCCCATATAGATAGATAGATAGATAGATAGATAGATAGATAGATAGATAGATATGTATATGTGTATATATATATATATCCCTGAGATAAGTATATTTCTGTGCTGGATTAGAAATAGGTACCTTTTTACAATAATACAACCTGAGGTCCCAGCCATCAAAGGTCAAGGTTGTCAGCTAGTTTTGAAACAATGGCATTTCTTCAATCACCTTCGAGTGCTATTCATGGCACAAAATGGATTCAGTATACATCTCCATTTTAACATCTAATACTGTAACTTGTTCTATACCTTCAAGATTAAATGAATGGAGCCAGTGTTAAAGATTTAATGCTATTTCACATTAGTGATGTCAGTGCAAAATAGCCATCTTCTTTGAATAATTTATCTTCCCATTGCATAATTACCTTATCTTTTTTCTCCTTTTTGGCTTTTTCCTGTAGATGAGGAGGTAAATGGCTGTTAGTCCTGGACAAAACCTACACAGCATCTTTCCCATCAATCAATTAAAAAACACTTACCTTACACTCAACATGATTTATTTCTTGTTAATACAATTGTCTCACTATATCCTTCTATTATTATGCCCTTAATTCCATTAGCCATTCACTTAATGCTCTCTTTAAAGCTGACCCCCCAAGGAGGGTAGAAGAGAGAGGAAAGTCCATCTAATAGTGTCAATGCCAATAAAATTCTGGAAGCACTTCTCTTAAAACCTTGTAGGTCACCAAAAAGACAGGTCACAGAATGTATCCTACCTGAAAAGAGCAGAACAATTTCTTATCATTAATTTGTCCTGATTGCAATAGCTTGATGGCTTTAAGATCTTTTACATGTTCACATTTTACAGGTCACTAAAATGCACTAACCAAGCCCTATAGTTTCCCATTCCACCAACACCAATCTTTGCGAACCTTTCCTCCTTCAAAAATATTGCCTTATGTAGTTGAAGCTAAATGGTTTTCTTGGAGGTGGGGCAAACAGTTAACCTTTTCAGGGTTAAATGGCATGAAAGAAATGGTGGCATTATTTCTCCTTGTGAGTTACATGCTCTGAATTAAGTCACCTCTAGAGAGTATACCTATGTGGGGTGAAGTGGGAATACCTTATAAAGGATCTATGTTGAAAAAGCTTCCTTCTAAAGTCTCTAAAGGGAATAGTCACTATCAGTGTTAAATAGTTGCAATGTGAGTTAAATGAGGATAAGAATCCATTTGTCATTAGTTCCTTCTCCAGTGATCCAAGAAAAATATTCATTCATACTAAGCATTAGTTCAACTGAACAAACACTTATGAAGTACATACCACATGTAAGAGAATATACAAAGCACTGGAGAAACAGGTAGCGATGAAGCTGGCACTGCTGTCAAAGACATTATATTCAACTGAGACTTGTATTTAGAAGAGAGTACTAATAACTTGAGGTCCAAGAAGCAATGAGGATCAATTCTTAAAAAATTGTCACCAGAAACTTAAAGGAAGAAGACTTGGAAATGAAGAAAAAACAGTGCTTCAATCCAATCATGGAGCAGAGTAACACAAGAGAAGGATAATATCAAGCATTTAAGATTAAGTCATGTCAAATTGGGTGAACAACTAACTAGAAATTTGGTTTCAATGGAACATTAAGTATAGTAGGAATCAAAATATGAAATGGCAAGAAGTGTAAAAAAGAACCCAACTGAGGAGGGGATGGATGGGAATATTTTATCTTATAGGCAACAAGGAATCATTAAAGATTTTTGAGGATGGAAGTGATAGTCATACATATGCCGCAGAAAGAGCTTTTTTTTTCCCCCAGTTATGTAAGATAGTAAAAGATATAAGAGAAAGAAGAGGGAAGAGTCATCTGTGATTTTGAATCTGCAGACTTGGATTACTGAGAAAATGATAGTATCCTCAACAGAATTAGGAAAGAGAGTTGGGTGAGGGTTTGGAGATAATTAATTCTATAATAAAAGTTCCTTATCTTGCATTCTTAATGATGAAGGCAGATCAGAGGCATATGTATACACTATATACAAGCAGATGAATAAAGGGCATCTAATGAACTGAATTATCACATTCTAAAATTTAAAAGTATAAAGGAAGGAAATAGAGATAATGAGTTGTAAGGGTGTGTGCCTTTTGAACAACTCCATTACATATGAAAGCGCTGGTAAATTGGCAAAAGATTGGCAAAGATATGAGCTTCCCAGGGATGACCTCAGTAAGAGTAAAAGAACCAGGTTTCATGTTAAGAGAGTGTTATGAAAGGTTATAGGGAAGGCCAGAACTCACACATTAAATTCTAAATAAATCTGAATATGACCTTAAAAAGACCAATGATATAGAAATCTCAAAAGATTTAGAAGTAAGCTTTTTCATTCAGTCCAGGAATGTATAAAGGAAATGGATGGAAGAGGAAAAAACTGCTAAAGCAGGGAACAAGTGGATGCCAGGAGAGGTATAATTGAATAACTCATTTAATCTTCCTTAACCTCCATTTCCTTCTTTGTCAAATGAGGATAATATCACCAGCCTCACAAGAGGCTCAAGTAAAATGAAAATATATAAAGTGCTTTGAAATCCTTAAATTTAAGCTATTATTATTATGTCTAATTCCACTTTGTCTTTCCTTTCCAATAAATATAGACTTTTTTTTTTCTTTACTAATTTTTCTAAATATGGTATCTCGGTTTTTTGTTTGGTCATGAGATCCCAGGGTGTCTGGTGATTCTTAAAATATCTCTCTTTAAACTGTTTTTTTTTTTCAGATCAGTTGTTTTTAATGCTATATACTTTAAGTTTTGTCCTTTTTCTTTCAATATTCTGAGAGTAGGCGGTAAGAAATTGCTTTGAGGAAACCAGTGTGAACTATAATAACTGGGCTAGATGCCAAGAAATGCAGAGACAGGAAGGGAGCCACTGTAAACTCACAAATCGACTTGAAGTCAGACAAGGTTCTAAGTAGGTATATCACAAGCCAGGGATGGCACTGATGATAGGGTGCCTGAATCTGACTCTAGGCAGAAATGTAAGAATAGAAGAAGAACCAGATTTTTTGGGTCAGTGTGCAGAGGGATAAGGCCTCTCCATCCGCTCAACTCAGTAAGTCAAGAAGCATTTATTAAAATCACTATCTATATGCCAGGCATTATGCTGAGCCCTGGGAATATCAAAGAAAAATTGGGAAAAAGGGCAAAAAAATCACCCCTTTCCATCAAGAAGCTCACAATGAGTGGAAGTAATGTGCCAATGGACAAATAAATTATATACACAACAAATAAACATTAATGTTAAGAGGACCCTGGATTTCATCAGAGAAAAATGGAGCTAAAGGCAGTTGAATGGAGGGGAGGGGAAGTTGTATGTGCAAAGAATAAGGAGAGCTGCATCAATAAACAACTATTTTACCAGAGATATATGTTTATCATGTCTGTAGGGCATCATGTTCAGGATGTCCATCTAACAGGCAATTAGGCAAGTGAGAATGAAGGTTAGGAAAAAGATTAGAGCCAGAAAAAAATAAATTGATCTAATAATTATTTATAGAAGTAATCTTTGAATCTATGGGAGTCAATGAGATCACCAAGAAAAATACTACTGAGGTACAAAAGAAAAGGGTCCAGAATTAAGCTTTGAGGTTAGGGTTAGTGGGCATTACCTGGATAATGATACAGAAAAGTAGGTTGAGAAAGAATCAGAAAGGTAGGAAGAAAACCAGAAGAAATCTATGGCAGAAGTAGTTGTCTAAGGGCTATTCAACGGATCTGAGATTCATGTGATCTCTAACCCAGCTTCTTAAACTCTGGATCATGACTCCATATGGAGTCTTATAACAATGTGAGGTGGGGGGATCACACAATTATAATTTATTATCAGGATTTGTATACTTATTTTATGCACTTATAAACCCAAGGTCTTGCAAAAATTTCTTGGACAAAAAAGGGACACGAGTAGAAAAAGTTTGAGAAGCTCTGACCCATTTTACCCTACTGGGACCTATAAGTTCCACAACAGAGGAAGGAATTCACTTCTAACTTAAGATCATGCAACAAAAAGGAAAAGACTAGGCAAGACCTAAACCTACAGTGAGCTACTGGGAGACTAAGAGAGAAGTTAGTTACTAAGGTAGAAAGGGTAGAGCCTAATTCTAGCCAGCCACAGAGACTAACACAACAGCATCTAAAATGCAGGGTGGACAAGGTTGAATGCAACCATCCACAAGTGCCACAGGTGACTGATCCAGGGCCAAAATCCCAAGCCAAGAACTGAGCCTGATAATAAGAGTAAACGAAAAGAAAATTCTAAACACAATTAAGAAATACCAATGAGCCTACATGAATTACAAGGGAAAAAAAGTTTTAGTCACAAGGACTTTAAGAGTATATGGAACTCTCCAATTGGCAGGTATCAAAGGTTATATAAACAAGCAGTTTTTCAAAGGAGAAAATCCAAGTTATTGATAGCCATATTTTAAGTGTCATCAATAATTAATAAAATTAAATTGGAATTAAAAATTCTACTTTGCACCTATTAAATTGGCAAAGTTCAAAAAAAATTTAATAGAAAATCACAAATACTTTTGTGGGAAAAGAAGTTCATTAATGTATTATTGGCGAAGTTGTGGATTGGCATAATCATTTTGGAAAGCACTTTAGAATCATGTTCCCTTTCAACTAGAAATAACATGAGTAGGACTATCCTCTAAAAATTGAATTCAGAAAAAAAAAGAGAAATGAATATGTTTAAAAATATTTGCAGTGGTACAATAATGGAAACTAAGGGAGTACCCATAAAATATAGAATTACTGAACCTATTATGGTATATGAGAGTAGTAATATTATTAGGTCATAAGAAATGATGAAAAAGATGGTTTCAATGAAATTTAAAAAGATTTATCTGAACTGACACACAGTGAAGTGAGCAGAATTAGGAGAAAAATATACTTAATAAAAAGCACTGTAAAAACCAATAAGTTTGGAAGTCTTGATTCAGAAAGACTAATGATGAAGCATGATGCCCATCTCCTGATATAGAGGTGATGGACTCAGGGTATAGAATTTAACACACACACGTGTACATTTATATGCATATGTATGTACATACACATGTATGTACACATGTCTATATTTTAACTTAGCCAATGCTACAATTTACTTAGCTTATTTGTTATGTGATTTATCTTATTTTCAATAATGAGGAAGATGGGAGGGAAATTCTTCTTAATTGAAGAAGAAAATTAAAAAGAAAAAATAAAAAGGATCAAAAAAATGAGGCATGACAAAATTGGGGGGTATAAATCAAGCACAGGGAAAGGAGAAAAACAGATGTATGAATAGCTTAGGAATAAAGGAGAAAATTTCATACACATAAAGACTCTCTAAAGATCATTAAATATTTAAAGACTTATAAGACTTCCTAGAAACTATGACCAAAACCAAAAACAAACTAAAAGGGGAAAAAAACTAATCACAAAACTATCCATGTCTATTAGAAATGAAAAGAAAATAGAAATTGAAATAATATTGGCTAATATAGGCTAATATATACAGTGCTTTAAACATTACACTTTTCAAATTTACTTCACATATTTTATTTCAATTGGCATTCACAATAACCCTATGAAGTAGGTGCTACACTACCACCAATCATAAACAATTAAAGTACCAAAAAAACATAGTCAGGATTACATTAGGTTATACTGCAATTGTTATAAGGGATATAAAATATGGTAATATCATGTTCAAAAAAGAAAATAAATGAACACAACAACTAAAAATAATTCTTTGTATAAAACACATTTGTGGCACAGGAATGAGTGACCTTGCTGTTTCCTGTCCCTGTTGCATTTTTTTTTTCAGATAAAGGACAATTGGAAAGAAAATGACTTTATAAGCTTTGAAAGGTTGAAAGAGAACTGGGAAAAAAGCCAGCATAGCCTTAAAGAGTTATCTACATGATTTCAGCCCATCAGTAAACTAATCTAGCAGCTAGGCTACCATATCCTACAAGTAAAAGAGAGATCTATGCAAAAGCAATACTTCTGGTTTAAGTTCAAGCACAGAAGTTGTGTTTCACTTTAGAAAGGTTTTTATTATTACACATTTATCATTATTATTCATATTTTACTACATATTTTATTTTTATGCATTAATATCAAACAAATGCTTTCTAAAAAGCTTCAAGCTTTCTTCCTTTCCTACTTTTCAGCCTTACCTTTAATTTTTATAAAACATAATTTCTGGTTTCAGAGGCCTCTGGTTTGGAGACTTGGACAGAAAAACATGAAATTCATCAAAAATAATACTGCCTGGGGATCAGACTCTGCTATTGAAAAAAAAATCATATCAAAAACATTTGAAAGAGTGGTATTATAGTATTTTTTTCCCTGAGGCATTTGGGGTTGTGACTTGCCCAGGATCCATAGCTAGGAAGTGTTAAGTATCTGAGGTCATATTTGAACTCATATCCTCCTGACTTCAGGGCTGGTGCTCTATCTATGCCCCTATAGTATTTTTTTCAAGAAAACATCATTATAAAACCAGATTCAGATGTCATTGTTTCAAAACATTAATGGGAGCAATATATGTCACAATTAGGATACAGTCAAAATCCTCTCAGAAATAGGGTATTATGGGATCTCAAGTGATACAGAATTATAAACTAAGAAATTCAAAGGCATCTCTGGTCATTTTCTTCAGTGTGTTTGGTAGGGTAACATCAGGAGAAATTGCCCACACTAAGCCATCAGTAGCTAACATCTCTTTGGACTATATATCTGAAATGGAATTGCTCCTGAAGCCTTCTACTATCTGATTATTGATCCCATGCAGATGGTCAAGTAGGAAATAGTCTTCTAAATGGCCGCAGTCAGATAGTCACAGAAAACAATTATTTCTAAAACTCCTCCATTACATGATCAGGCTGATAAGTTGAAGGTGGTATATGAGGTGGAAAGCCCAGCTAATACTGTGTTTGATTATCAATAAAGGAGTTTTCTTTGAAAGAAGCTTGAGCAGAGTATGTGGCCGTAGTGGATTTGAATTTTTTCTTTCAAACTGACATGATTCACAGGTAGAAGCAATTATTCCTAAGTTATTTTAGGTCAATAGAAGAATGTATAGTTGAGTCCAGTAAGAAGAAGCATCGTATCCCATATGGCCAGAATTTTTCAGGCTAAGAGATAACATGAATTATTATTAGCTTTATCATTCTAAAAAGACTTGCAGAACTTTAAGTTTTTCTGGATATCTATATGATAAAATGAATAGATATTTAGCCTTTGCCATACCCAAATCTTCATCCCCTGATTGACCTGACTGCAATAGTACAAGTAACAGAGATACCAAACCAATCAAGAAGCAAAGTCCTTGGGAATAGCTTTACTATAAATAAGAAAAGATGAGGAAGTCATTGTTGAGCAAGAAATCAACATCAAGTTCTACTCACTGTGGAAAGCTATAAATAATTGAAAATGTTCTTTTTTATAATTACCACTTTATAATTATAAAATAATTTATAATTACTTTGCTGCCAATTGTAAACCAGGCCTGATGGGGAAGTCAAACATGAAGTATTCCATTTATCAGCAGCTTCTTTGCTGTTTTATGCAATAAGTTTGTGAAGGTTGTTAGTGCTTTGTAGACCTGCTTGACTTAGGCATGGACATATCAATTCCATTCAATAATGAAAGCCTGCTGTGTATTTGCAGTTTTGTAAGAACCCAATTCAGGAAGGTCTGACAATAATATAGGGCTATAGGGCACATAATAAGATGATAATTTTCTAAGGTTTTTCTAAACCCCCAAACAAAACAAAACAACAATAAAAAGAAATGGAGGTAGATTCAGATTCCTAGTTAATATTCTCTATTTGAATACCTATTAAAATTATTACCTATTAATTGTGGAATCTGATGACAATCCTCTCTCTCCTGAAGAGCTAGAAGTCTTTGAAAGATATAGTAAAGTGTAAAAGGAACCATGAGTGTTGGTTTACCTTTTGTCTTTTGTTTTCTGCCTCATCAAAAGCAATCTCTGCCTCAGGCAAACTCAGAAGCAAGATTCAGGCTTTAGAAGTAATGTATTTATTTAGAAGTTATGTACTTATTATCAAAGTTGGGGAATAAGCTCTGGTAGGTATAATTTGGAAAGTAGAAAATTGGGATAGGGATATTTGAGAAGTCCTAAAAGATTATGGAAAGTTTCTTGATCTACCCCTTTCTACTCTATTTGTCTCTATTTTATACAAATTCTTCTCCCTATGATTCAAGTCTAGTCACAGATTGCAGATACAAGAATAGTTCCATGTCCCTTTAAGCTAAATGAAACTAAGAAGCAGAATATGCCTAAATGGGAACCCCATTGGTGGGGGCTATAACTAAGGAAAGAAGCTAAACACTCCTTGCTATCTCTCTTAAGAGTACTGAAGGATCCTGGGAGGGGGAGTGAAATTTAACAGACCTGATTTTTGGGTTGTAGGGAATAGGATAGCCACTGTTATCTATAGAAAGTCAAAAGGCAGTCCTTACTCTCATGGAACTCTAATAATGAAATGAACACACACATAAATAGCCTACATACAATATAAAAGGGAGGTCCTTGAGAGCAGGTCAGGAGAAGTTTCTTGTGGAAGGTGAAATTTTAAATGAGATTTGAAGGAAACAATGGAATCAAGGAGTCAGAAATGAAGAGAATTTTTCAGATATGAAGTTGGAATCTAGAGACAGTACATCGGTCAAGCATCAACGAAGAATTTAGTGTCACTAGATTGAAGAAACCAGAAAAGTAGAAAGAAGTCAGATTGTAAAGGTGTTTAAACATCAAAAAGAGGATTTAATATTTCATTCTAGAAGTCCCAGAGAACCATGGTTTAGAGTAGGGGTGGAAGAGGAAATGGCATACCTTCCAAGATTTATGAGATGATTACAAGGGAGATAGATAATTTCCCCTAAGGAAAGGTGACTACTCTCTATCAGAAAGTTTCCAGAACAAAAACTATCCACAAAGTTGATCAGTAGAGAAATCCCTGTTCTTTGGGCCCTTTTTGAAGGCTGCAAATCATAAACTTTCTGCAATCTCTGACATATAATAAGATCATAGATTAGAATAGGAAGGAATTTGAGAGATCATCTAGTCCAACTCTTTCAACATCAAGACATCAAGTAACTTGTCCAAGATAATAGTGACTGAAGCAAAGGAAGAAGCAGGGCCAAGATCATCTGATTCTTAATCTACTTTCCAAAGTTGATAGATGCTGCCATTTTGCTTTCAGAAAGCATTTGGTTCAGGGGAAAGAGACTCAAGAATCAGAGAACTTGGCTCAAAACCTTACAGTAAGTATAAGCTTGCAGATACAAGAATAGTTCCATGTCCCTTTAAGCTAAATGGAACTAAGAAGCAAAATATACCTAAATGGGAACCCCATTGGTGGGGACTATAATAAGGAAAGAAGCTAGACACTCCTTGCTATCTCTCTTAAGAGTACTGAAGGATCCTGGGAGGGGGAGTGAAATTTAACAGATCTGATTTTGGGATTGTAGGGAATAGGATAGTCACTGTTATCTACAGAAAGTCAAAAGTATAATGATCCTGAGATGTCATTAAAGTTTCCCCCAGTCTCAGTTTCTCCATTTAAATATGAGGGACTTAGCCTAGATGGCCTCTAATGTCTCTTCTAACTCTAGATCTGAATCCAGAAGATTAAGTACAACATTTGTGCAAAGATTATTCTAGTTTCCATACAAAGAGAATTACATAGAATAAAATGTTCTTTACCTCTAGACAATCTATGATAAATTGAGGGAAGTAGATATATAGCAGTTATATAGAGATTGAATAGAAAGCCAAGATCCAAACTGAGGCTTGTGTTTAAGATAGTGCATCAAGAGTAAAGTACGAAGATAAATATATCATTATAACAGGAGCCATGATAGTCCAATATCTTGGTCATCAATATTGTTGATCATATCTGTTGAGTTATCAAAAGTTATTTATGGTGATTTTGATCACATAGAGCTGGTAAGTCTGAACAAAAAGTTAACCAGTAAGGGATTGGTTAAAAAAAAGTTCACTCAAAACAAGAGTAAAATAGTAGATGAAATAGATTTGGCAACTAAGTCAAATTATTCAGGTCTCAACTTCTACAACTCAACAGTTCAACAACTTTTCAATATGAAGAATAATATAATTTCTATTTGCAGCAATACTTCCCTAAAACTTAAAGTAAGTTTCAACAATAAAAAGTAATAGCAAAATGCCTACCAAGAATCATGTGAGGTATTAGAATGAAGGAGCCATTTCATTCACAGTCCAGATTCTACTGTTCCTTATATTGCTGCTTTCCAAAGATTGTCGTCTATTGAGGCTTTTTGATAGGTTATTTTGTTTTTTTAAGAAATTTTATAAATTATAATAGAACATTCAAGAAATATGGGAAATATATCTCTGTATAGTCTGCTTTAAAAATTTAGAGATTCAATGGAACTATAGAGAGAAAAATCTTTTCAAAGATGCTTACATCCTTCTCCCACCTACTACTCCAACTCCAGAAAAAAAAAAAATCACAAACTCATAGCTCAGGGATTTCTTTTCATATTCCGTGAAGATTCTTGTGCTATCACGTAGTCAAAAAGGCATTTCTTTTTCTGCCTTGTTCAATCATAACATTTAAAACCAGGAGCTAGCCCCAGAATTCTATGCATCATTGAAGACTTTGAAGCTATTCTGACAAAATGTCTTGGCAGGTCTGAGGTTCTGGTTATTTTAAAAATGTATATTGATTCAAGGCTATTTTAAAGAGGTCTCCTTGTGCAATTCTTATTGATCTGTAGTAGCCTCTACTAGGGAGAAGAGAGGAGGAGAGAGTAAGAAGACAGAGAAGGAGGAAGAGAGAAGAGGAAAGAGAAAGGGAAAGAGAAAAGAAGAGAAGAGAGGAGAGGGAAAGGGAGAGAGATAAGAGAGGATAAGAAAAGGAGAGAGGAGGAGAGGTGGAGGGGGTAGGAGAAAAAAGAAAGAAGAAGGGAGGCAGGAAGGCAGGAAGACAGGAAGGAAGGAAGGAAAGAAGGAAGGAAGGAAGGAAGGAAGGAAGGAAGGAAGGAAGGAAGGAAGGAAGGAAGGAAGGAAGGAAGGAAAGAAGGAAGGAAGGAAGGAATAAAGGAAGGAAGGAAGGAAGGAAGGAAGGAAGGAAGGAAGGAAGGAAGGAAGGAAGGAAGGAAAGAAGGAAGGAAAGAAAAATTAATCTTTCTCCTCCCTAAATCAGATCTAAAGGCACTTCCATTTTTATTGAGTTTTTTGTTTGTTATCCATGTCCATTGCTTTCTATTCCTCATATATGCTAAATAGGAATTTTTAAGTTTACAGATCAGTTCTCCAGCCATTTTCCAGCTTCAAAGAACTTCATATTTGTAATATCACTGTAACTCTAGCAGAAATTAATAATAGTTCTAAAACATTAGTGAACCAAAACATGAATGCACTGAATTCAGGAAAAAATAAGTATTGATATTTACCTCAAAGCCCTTCATTAAAATCTATCATGTAATACATTAAAAATTGTGAAAAGTTGAGTAAGGCTGATGTCATTTTCTTTTTAAAACACATCTCACTTATTTTCTTATTCTCTCCTCCTTACCCTATGTTGTAAGAGTGCTATCTTAAAGTTGCCAATCCCACCCCCCATGAAGGTAGATTAATTTTTCCCCTAGAATAAAATAAAATTGCCCTCAGGATTTAATTAGCTAAGGGAATTAAGGGATTAACATGTTTTCCTGATCTTCTAAATATAGAAATATCCAAAATACAAATGTCTGATGCTCAGGCTTCTCATCACAGATCACCAAAAAGACCAACACTGGCATAGGGAAGCATCAGTCAACTGAATTCTCATAGAATATCCTTCCTCTCCTAGATCTATTCTTTCCTTGCTTTGTCTAAATTAAGCTGCTTTTGTTAATTTCTCAGAAAATGCTCCCTAAGTATTTCATTTCCCTCTAAGGGAATCTAAGCTCCCAAAGGACAATAATGTCAGACCTGGTCTCCCATACCCTGCATTTTATTTCCCTGAGCAACTATGAAGCGATCTTTTTCTTCAATTTTTCTAGATACCTGTACCAAATATAGTGTATTCTCCATTTCATTGGCCTAAAGAACATTTAATATGGCAGTAACTAGGAAAATACCAGAGCTCAGGAATAGGAGTTTCACAGACTATGCTATGAGATCAATAAATTGAAGAAATCTGCCCAGTACCTTGGGGAGAGATTAACAAGGTTAAGTTCATCTAAATCCATTTGCCCTGTACAGTTGTCCAGCAAGTTAATGCTAACAGAGTAGCTACTCTTTACAGAAAATATTCATCCACACAACCAAACGATTCCATCTTGGTTAAAAGAAGCTTGACCAACATTTGCAAGTAAATCTGGCCATACCTGAGGTAACATACTCTTTAACATATAGTACATTATACAATAGGTATATATGCATTATTATGTCATGAAAAAAATACTTGCTTTAAAAAGAATTTTAAAAGAAAACTATGAATAATATTCTGGTATGGAATATTTCTACTATGGAAGAATATTGAAAATTTCATTATCTTATCTACCCTAAAATCTTTTTTTAAGACTTTTCAGGAAAGTAGGTAAAGTTCTAAGTCTAATGAAAACATGTTGGAAATGGAAAATAAACCTCTCTTTCATATAGGTAATAAGATGATTGCCTCCATACCCTTCTGAAGTCCTTCTATGGTCTACCTGAGAGCAATATCCTTTTTTTCAATTCAATGTTAAGCTATTGACCAGAGGGAATAAATCCTCCATGAGTAAAGAAGTCAAGAAAGAAATCCAGTAGCATGGGTAATTTTAGTAGATTGTGATTATTTTTTCAGCATATTAAACATGTTATAGCATTTTTTCTGTTTAAGATTTCTATAAATATTGAGATCAAATTAGGGTAGAGACATAACAGAGAGTTTTAGAAGAATATTTCAGTTTCTGTTTCTGTTTCTGTCTCTGTCTCACTCATTACTTGGATTCTAGATTAATGGTAAGTTAAATAAAATTCTCTCTTGCAGATGTGACAAACAAGCAAAAGATAGTATTAATATTTTTTCTTCTACAATTTAGACTCAAATTCCAAAGCTTATCAGAAAGTCAGCATAGGCTCAGTAACATTTCTCTTTGAGTGACCTTCATGATCAACTTAATAGATGTGAAGAAGGGCAGCTAGGTATTCAATGGATAGAGCATCAACCCTAAATTCAGGAGGATCTAAGTTCAAATCTGGTCTCAAGACACTTAATACTTGTAACTGTGTGTCACTGGGCAAGTCGCTTTACCCCAATTGCCTCAGCATAAAAAACAAACAAACAGATATGAAGAATCTTTTAGGTCCTTGTAAGAAGTTTTATTTTGCAGTACAGCTGAAATCTGACTGATAGACCACGTCTATCAGACACAATAAGAGGTGGATATTTGTTAATATCTCTGCTTATATCTATGCATTTAGCAATCTTATATGTGTATAGGATAAGCCTTAAATCTCTACAATGTAAACCCTTTCTTTAATAGCTATAAGTCAGCTACAAGGTCTAAAATGAAGTCAATTTTAACTGCACTGGACTTCTTGCAATTGCTTCACCAGGAAGCTTTCTTTACCTTCATTATAATATTAAACAACAGGTCAGCACCATTGGAAATTCCACAAACCAGTAGGTTTCTGTCCAGATACTGTCAACTATGTAAGAATACTAAGGTTTATGTTTTGTTTTGTTTTTTCACTGTGTTGGTATCTTCTTTCCTGTTCCTGGTTTAGAGATAAGAAAGCTTACGTATCTTAAAGTCAATAGTTGTTCTAAAGTAAAGAAAGGGTCTGTGATCATCAAATCACAAGAATCCCTGACCCCATAAGTCTTTGACTTCTTAATCAAGAGACTATTCTGATCATTTTGAAATGCTGATCAAAAGTTATTCTCAAGATCACTGGACATCAGAAATAAGAAAGAGAGTCAACACCACTGTATCCAGAAAGGGAAAAAAAAAAACATATTCCTTGCCAGGGATGGAAAGTTGGTGTCAGATTGCTGTTGGTCAGTAAACTTTGAGAAGATATCCACCTAAGGAATTAAAAACTGAGTAGATGTCCATTAGTTGGGGAATGGCTGGATAAGCTATGGCATATGAATGTAGTGAAAGTTTATTGTTCTATAAGAAACAATCACAGGATGCTTTCAGAAAGGCCTGGAGAGACTTACATGAACTGATGCTAAGTGTAGTGAGGAGAATCAAGAGAACATTGTACACAGCAACAAGACTATATGATAATCAACTCTGATGGACTTTGATCTTTTCAAAAATGAGGTGATTCAGGCCATTTCCACTAGACTTGTGATGGAGAGAGCCATCTACATCCAGAAAGAGAACCATGGGAACTGAATGTGGATCACAACAAAGTACTTTCTCCTTTTCATTGCTGTTTGTTTGCTTTTTTCTCATTTTTTTCTTTTTGAGCTAATTTTTCTTATGTAGCATGATAAATGTGGAAATATGATTAGAAGAATTGTACATATTAAACTATTTTAGGGGTGAGAGGGAAGAGAAATTTAAAAATTCAAGGTTTTGCAAGAATTAATGTTGAAAACTATCTTTGCATGTATTTTGAAAATAAAAATCTATTATTAATTTTTTTAAGAAGAGAAGATATCTACCACTACTCAGGTAAGGCATGTGGGAATTAAAATTATTTAAACTACAATAAAAAGAGACAGATAGAGCTCTGACCCAATGGCATTTATTAAAGGGTTTGTGGTTCCTTTTAATGAAATGAACCTCAGATCTTTTTCACAATCTGAGATACCTTATCTTTCCAGGACCTATCTTTATAGGGCTCTGTGTCCAGTCATTCAAGAATAGTTAAACCAAATATAGAATAATTTCACTGATATACCAAATATGATATCAGCAAAATCATAAATTGGGTGAAGTAAGGACTATCTCCACACAAGATAAACAGGCTTTCTTTAGAAGAAAGAAAAAAATACAAGCTATCAGTTAGTGACCTAACTGATCATAAGGTGGTCTTTATTCCTATTAGACAAGAGATCAGTTTGGAGACACAAAAATATTTTGGAGGATTTTCAACGTAGTTGTCACCTCTACCACTCTGGACTTGGCCACCATGACAAGAAAAACAAGGATGGAGGACTTTTAGTTAACTTTCTATAATAAAGCAAATGAACTTAATCTTCAGTTTATAGCCCTTGGGGGCCTTATTTAAGGAACTTTGATATAATTCTATCAGGTTGACTAATACTGATTAGAATAGAGTAGAGGTCCAAATAAATCACCTCTCACAGGTAGCATTGTAACTAGCTTTGAGAAAAAAATCTACCTCCTCCCACCATCCTCACCGTTACCCAGGCTCTAAAATCTATGTCTTCAACTCTTCATTCTCTCTCTGATATCAATCTGTTTTCAAGGCATACCAATTTCACCTTTATAATATTTCTCCCACATTCTTGCTTCTTTCCTTTGTCACTGCAGATAATCATCACCTCTTACCTAAACTAACATTTTGATGATTAACCTCCTTCCTACGAGTTTTTCTCCACTCTTATCGTCCACTCAACTGTCAGAGTAATCTTCCTAAAGTACAGGTCTATTACCTGTTCTTTAGATCTATTTTGCTCTCCTATTCAATAAATTCTAGTAGCTCCCTATCACCCCTAGGATCCCATGCTTTCTGTTTGGCTTTCAAAACCTTTCATGACTTGTCACCTACACACACCTTTCCAGTATTCTTATACCTTGTACTATCCCCCACCTTCAGATTCTGCAGTTTTGTATGTGACATGGGTCTCCTTTCTATTCCTTGAATGAGACACTCCATCTCCTATATCCAGGCATGTAAACAGGTTCTTCTCCATAGACAGAATTCTCTCCCTCATCAATACTTCTTAGCTTCCTTGACTTCTTTCAGATTTCAGATAATATCCCACCTTCCTCAAGAAGTCTTTTTCCAAACACTTTTAATTCTAGCATCTTCCTTTTGTTACATATTTCCAATTTTTACTACATATATGTGTGTGTGTGTGTGTGTATGTAGTTGTTTGTATATTGTCTCCCCCAGTTGACTCTGAACTCCTTAAGAGCAGGGGCCTTATTTTTCATTCTTTGCATTCTTAACGGTTGGCACAATATATGGAACATAGTAGGTGCATAATAAATTATCATTGTTTGACTAAAAATGAGGAATAGACCATATAAAATGCCTCTGTTCCAGGAAATGCCAGCATTTGTATCTTGCCCTCTAAAGAAATGGAACATGTAAATTCTTGATCAAAATGATTTCACTAAAGTATTTCAAAAGGCTCCATTAATCTTTAATCTAAATTCATAGTGTATTCAATGGATTTTTGGTTATGTGAATAAATATGTTGCTAGAAACAGAAATGTTTGCTTGTGTTTTCTGAGAGTCTCTGTTGATATCTATTCAATAAAAAAAAGGTCTTCAATGGAACTGAAGCCAGGTGAAATTTTTATTTTATTTTATTTTATTTTTGCTTTCACTCCAATAACTATAAAAGCAAAAGAAAGAAAAAGAAACTTTGCAGTTTAGAGTTTTTGCTGCAGCTAAATCTGATCTGCTTAAGAATTCTATTCTACATAATTTACTGTCTCTCTAATTTTCTTTACTCCAAAGAGGGAAAGAAAGGGTCTTGTTTAAATTACTTCAACAAAAGGAATTGCTTCAAAAAAAAAAGAAAATTAAAATACTTAAGAGCAAAAAAGGTATATAGAGCACCAGTCCTGAAGTCAGGAGGACCTGAATTCAAATCTGGCCTCAGACAGTTAACACTTCCTAGCTGTGTGACCCTGGGCAAGTCTCTTAATCCCAATTGCCACAGCCAAAAAAAAAAGTTATATACACCAAATAGCATAGCATATAAATACTTAAAATTAATTGAGTAACAGGGAAAAATAGATAATAAAAGTTGGTTGGTTATTTAACTTTGTTCTCAAAGAGGACTAAAATAACATTACTATGTTAAAGTCATTTTACAGTGTGTCCATATGTGTTTGATCAGACCTATATGAGCTCAGAATGCTCTATCCCAGTTCAGGTATAAATAGACAATATGAACATTTGATCTACTTTCTCTAACTGTGTGCATCTCATTTCTTTTGAGCTACTTCAATTCTGCTTTGTTAACAGAGCACAGCACCTTCTCTAATAAGAGCACGCCAATGCTGGGGCTATCCTATGCCAGAATCTCCCATGTCATACAATCAATTCTAAAGTTCTTAAGAGAGACCATAAGTGTCCTTATATCACTTTTTCTGAGTGCCACATGGATTGTTGTTCTGTGGGAACTCTCCATAAAACAGTCTTTTAGGCAAGCATACGTTTGGCATCCAAACAATGTGGCCAGCCCAATTGAGTTGCACTCTCTGTTATAGAGTCTGAATGCTTGGCAGTTTTGTTCAAGAAAGGATTTCAATGTCTGGTATCTTATCCTGCCAGATGATCTTCAGAATCTTCCTAAGACAATTCAAATGGAAATGATTCTGTTTCCTGGCAAAGCTCTGGTATACTATCCAGGTTTCACAGGCATACGACAATGAAGTCAGCTCAGTGGCTTTGTAGACACTTTAATAGTCAATCTCCTACCTCTTCTTTCCCACATTTTCCTTTGGAGCCTCTCAAACACTGGGCTAGCTCTGGCATTGCATGTGTCAGTCTCATTCTCAATGTACACAACTCTGAAAAATATACTGCTAAGGTAAGTGAACTTAACCACAGCATTCAAAACTTCTCCATTTGCTGTAACCTATGACTGCACATATAGTGCTGACTGATGGAATACCTGTGGGGATTTTTTGGTGTTAATTTCTAGATATAGCATCTAAATACTTAAACCAAAAGTTAAATGATTAATAGGGAAAATAGATTAGAAAAGTCTGATAGTAAGGAACCTCTATGCATTTCTTTCAGACCTAGAAATATAAGCAAATAAACCAGAATTAATTGGCATACAGAAACACAGAAATTAAATTTAACACATATTTCACAATGTGCACAATGCAATAAAAATATATTCAATAGACACTGAAGAAGCAATAAAAATAATTTGAAACTAAATAGATTAGTCATAAAGATTTGGTGGGTTAAAGAAAAAATTATGAATGTTTCCTTAAAATAATGAAAACAATGAAAGAATATGCTGAAATTAGGGGTTGGAGTTAAAGTAGTCATGGAGAAAAATATCTGTCTAAAGACTCTGATCAACAAAAGAACTGTTCATGCAACAACATTTATGGAATTACTATTATGTGCCTGGCACTGTGCTAAGCACTTTACAAATTATCTCATTACCTCATTTGATCCTTACAACAACTCTGATAAGTAGGTGCTATTATTACTGTCATTTTGAAATTGAAGAAATTGAGACAAACAGAAGTTAAGGGAAATGATGTGGGTAAGGGAAAAGCAGAGATAGGAGAATTAGCCATACTAAATCTCCAATTAGAATACAAAACAAAATCTAAAAGGAATTGTTCTGATAAAGAATAGAGGTTCATCAGTGGAACAAATTAGTGATAGAGCATACAAAAGCAAATGAACACAATAGCTCACATTTGACAAACATCCCAGACCCAAGAAAGAAATCAGCTTTCAGGTCTATAATAAAGGAAGAGTTCATGACACCAAACAGGAGGTAAAGAGTATCATGGAAGTTAAAATGGGCAATTTTGATTGTATTTTTTTAAGTTTTTACACAAAAGCCATGAAGCAAAAATTAGAGAATAGATGGTTGTAAATGCTATACTAGAGATTTGAAAATTACCCCCTTTTCTGACCAATACTTGGAAACTTTCAAAGACTAGAAGAATTGCTCTACAAAGACAAAAAGCTCTCTTGTTAATTTCATGAAAAGAAACATCTGCAAACACTTGGGAATTCTCAAAAAGTCATTTTGGTGGTGATGACTTTAAAAATGAACCACATTTTCACAAACTTTTTCATTGCTATAAAATGTATTTAAGATATTGACCTAACCAAAAATTAACTCATCAGCCTTAGGATAAATAGTTAGAGTTTAAAAGTCTTAGAAAATTCTTTCTTTGAGAGAAAACTATGCTCACCTTATAAAGCAAGCCATGGAAGTTTTAATTCTTTTTGCAACAAACTATTATTGCAAATTGAAACTTTTGACATTTGTAAACATTGATTGGATGTCCAATCTGACAGGTCTTGCTTTTTCAAAGACCTCCTCACATTATTCCAGCACAATATCCTTTAAACTTGTGTTTAAAATAAAATTTAATATTACATATTTTAATATGTCACTTAGTATATTAATATAAGATTTTATCATAATTTCTTTTACATTTTAAAAATTAGTCAATGTAATTAATCCCCTTTTTATTCTGTTATTTTATTTTATGTAAGTTAAAGCATCATTTTTAGAACTGGTTCGTGTCTTTCACATGGCTATCAAAGGGATCCATGACCCAAAAAAAGGGGGGATTAGTCAAGAGATGAACAGGGAGAATGGTGAAAACTTATGTCCAAGATAAGAGTTTTTGTCTTTGAGGAGTGAATTTCCTTAATGGGGAAAGGAGTTTATTATCAAAATACTTGAAATATTTTTGTTTCTTTCAAGCTACTCTTTTCAAGTCAATATTGATTTCTTTATTGCTAAATTGACTTGTTTTAGTTCACATATTTCTTGACCTCTATGTAGCACATAACATTATTGACTAGCCCCTCATTTTGTATAGGCTCTCTTCCCTATTTTAGGTTTTACTTATCTCTCCTGGTTCTTCCTCTGTTTGCCTGATCACTCCTCAGTCTTCCTTGTTGGATTCATGTTCTCTCTCCCCAAGATAAAGGTATACCCCTAGGATTCTGTTGTAGGACCTCTTCTTCTCCCTTGATATTATTTTTGTACATGAATTTTTCAATTACTTCTATGATATATCTCCCATCACTCTCTAATCTTGCCCTACTCACCCTTGTTCATACCCTTAGTACTTCTTTCCTATATTGTAGATACATAATGTGAGATTCTTGTTAATCTCTTCCCATAAATCCATTGTAAAAGGATAACTCAACAGGTTGAAGGCCATGCTCAAGTTTTCCCAACTTCATGAATACAATAATAGAGCATATCAACAAATTTAAGAAATGAACAGTGGTCAATTATTTATCTTTTATTCTCACCATATAATCTTTTCCACAAATAGAGCCAGTGGACATCATTACAAGACTATTATTATTAAAAGATGAATCCATGTTTCTAGAAGAAATTTGAAATGTTTCAGAGGACTTTGCAATTTCTTAAAGATTATTCAGTTTATTTTTTCTCCATTCTATTCTGACTCATTACTCATTGGCAGTGTGTCCCAAATGCTGATAGAAAAGCTCTAAATATTACAAATATGTGCAATAGTCACTCTTCATCCATTTGGTTTTTCCTATAAGGATAGTTAGACCAAACTGTTTTGAGTGATTGTGGATGTCATTTAAGAGTTTCTGTAGTGTTCTGGGATTTTGTAAATACAATATTTTGTTCAAGCAGAAGCATCTATAGGGAATCCTTTAAGTTGGATGCTGTACTGAAAATTGCTTTGCTATAAGCAGTATTATCTTTAGTAAACAAGCATCTCTTTGTTTCAAGCCTTGAATAGTAATAATGATATTGATTCATCAAATGAATTATCTCTATTATTCTATCTTTCATAGATAGAATTTTGACATATGAACAAGAACTACTTTGTTGGAAGGAAACATTTAAAATTTTATCTATTAAATCAGATAATTTTAAGAAATCCAGCAACACAGATGAATGAATGAATGAATATTTATTATTTATTAAAAGCTTACCATTTGGCCAAACAGTTTAATAGGCCTTGGAGATACAAATACCCTTTTCCTCAAAGAACTTTTATTTTAATGGGAGTAACTAAAACATGTAAGAAAGTGGTGGTCAAGAAAATGTGTTTTACTTTGTAATGTCTCAGAGATAGTGAAGTATAAGTATAGGTATAATATTGACAGCATTTTTCCAGAAATTATGATAATATTGACTTAATTAGTATTCCCATTGTAAAGGTGTGGAAATCAGGAAGAAAAAGAGGTAAAGCACAAGGAAATGATCAGGGTGGATAGACAGATGAGATGAGAAACAGATGAGGTCTAGAACTGGCTAGGTATAATTGGCTGTGTTGGTGCTGACTAATTCACATCTTAACATAGCCTAGTTCCAGGACAGTGACTATAAAGCTGACTGGTTTAACCCACCCCACGCCCCCCATACCATACTAGTCTAGAAAGAGCAGAAGCAGGATTGATGGCAAGAAGATGAATGGAGTACATCATTAAATGGGATGTGAGTCATGGTTGTGTGATGGAAAATTTTTGGTATAATTTTTATCATAAACCTCCTGTATTATAAGTAAGCTATTCCACCCACTTTTAATCTGTGGGAAGTGTTTTGTTTTGTTGGGTTTTTTAGGATCATTTCCATAGCTCTGGAATATGCTATTGGAATCTAAAGGAGAATAGCTCCACTTTCCTTGATTGTGAAGAATTTGTTAAAAAAAAAAAAAGCTAAAAACAAATTTTTGCTATTTTCCATTTTTTGTCTGTTTGATGTAGTCCCTATAGTTTTATTATTTGGGTCTGTGGTCAACTCTTATAAATTATTTGTCTTAATAAGGAAATATGTTTAAAATGATTGTATACATAACATATCAACTTTGCTGTATTGGGGAGGGGAAATATACTGGAGGAAGATAGAAAAATTTGGAATTCAAAAGTTTACAAAACTGAATACTGAAAACTATCTTTACATGTAATTGGAAAAATAAAATATTATTGAGGAAAATTTGTAAAAATATTATTTGTCCTTCCATTGGTTCTCCATATTTTGAGTAGAGTCTGTTCTTATTTTCCCACCATATTTCCCAAATAAGTTTATACTCTCTTAAGAGGTTGCTACCATATTTCTTTGCTTAGCAAAGATGTCCATTGCTTGATGAATAAGGTATTTTTAGGCACTTTTGGTGTCCTTTTTATAGTAATTGATTTATAGTTTTAAAAATTCTATATCAAATTATTATAATCAGTAGACATCCTTTTTTATTTCCATTTTCCAATTTTCCAAGTCAATAATTAGATAATTAGCAAATACATCAAGTTAGAATTATTTTCATTGCAGGTCATCTTTCTTCATCAGTTTTTATTCTCTTTAATAGGCTAGAATTACTTTTGATCTTTAATAAAACTATTAAATGCATTCCTGGCAACAGTACAGAGTCAATTCCTATTTACAAAGCTATATCTATTTAATTTTGGATACTGTTATTTGGTAATCATATACCCTACATACATTACAACAAAAAAATGAACACTTTTTAGAAACAAAGCATTTGCACAATGTACAAGGAATAGGGAATTGTTGTTGCTGCTGCTGTTCAATTGTGATCAACTCTTTTTGGATCCCACTCAGGGTTTTCTTAGCAAAGATCTTGGAATGATTTGCCATTTCTTTCTCCAGTACATTTTAAAGATAAGAAAATGGAGACAAACAGATTTAAAGATCACAAATCTAGTATCTAAAGCCCGAGTTGAACTCTAGTTCTTCCTGACTCCAGGCCCAATACTCTATCTACTGCAACACCTAGCTACCCCTATAAAAATTTGCCAGGCATCTATTATATGTCAAGTATTCTAGTATTTGGAGAAATCAAAGATAGGTACTGATTCAGTATCTGTGCTCAAGGAGTTTAGTTTATAGAAAGAGACAACATGCACACATATTTGTATATATGCAACAAATAGATATTGATACATATATGTTATACATGCACATTCAAATTACATACAAAATAAATACAAGGCAAATCCAGAGAGAACAAGTTGAAGGGATTCAGAAAGTCCTCATATAGGAGGCAGTGTTTGGACTGAGCTTTAAAAGAAATTAAGGATTCTAAAAGACAGAGGTGAAGAAGGTGTACATTCCATGCATGGGAAACAACCCATTGAAGTCATGGAAACAGGAGATAGAATATCATGTTTAAGAAACCACAAGAAGCCACATGAATTGGAATGGAGAGTGTATAAAAGTGAATAATATATAGTAGGATGAGAAAGAAAGATCAGCTTCAAGGGCTTCAAGCCTTACTCACAATGTATTTTCCAACAATGTGTATTGTCTTTGGATATGCTCATCTTTGTATTGAAGTCACCAAGTCCAAAACATGTGCTATTTTCATTCATAAGGTTTTATAGAAGCTTTTGTAAAATTGCAATATTTCTATATCTTCTGAAACAGATATTAATTCAGAAGTTACACTGCACAATTGCACTATTCATGCAAACACTTTATATTGTGAGTATTTTTTAAAAATGGAGATGTCTAAATGTCCCATGAATGGTTATTTTGGTGACTTTGAACACAGTATAAAACAAATTTTGCCAACTCCGTTATTTACTCCTCCAAGAACCTGTATGTCAGTCATCCTTCTGCTGCAATCTGCTATAGTATTTTGGTTTCTTATAGAAACACTGTTAAGATTGGTGTGATTTATTTCCTCCAAAGGTGTATTTATATTCATTTCCTCCAGAAGATTTTGGACAAAAAACTCACACTCCTCCATTGCTGGAGGAAACATCCAAAATCAAGGAGATCCAAAATTGATTTCCATTTTGAGTATTTGATATGAATTAAAATGCTATAAGAAATCCATGGTCTCTACCGCCACCTGTCTGAATTACTGTAGAAAAAAATAACTTCGAGAAATTGACTTGGGATTTTTTTCTGAATCTTAAAGAGTAAACATCCTAAGTCAAATTTTCACTATTTATATTGATTCACTTGTATTCCACATAAAAACAATTAAAAAACAAAGTCCATAGCAAAATATTGTCCTCTTCCTATTATATAATTCACCTGAAATGACCTCCTCAAAATCCTTCATTCTTTGGTCCTTGCACATTAAGAATGCATTATTCCAAAGGACATTTCTGTTAAATTCAAGGAAGGAGGCGGTAATCAATTTCCTCCCCACTAGTTTTAGTCAAGATTGAATATCTTCTTGCCAAAATATCCCCTCACCCAAAAAAATACCCAGAATCTATATTCTTCTGATTCTAAAACAAAGCTCATGCTGTGTTGGTGATAAAAACATTAGTTCTGGATGAGAAAAGAGAGTGGATATTAATGAGCTCTAAAGGAAGGGGGAGGAGGAGTTTATCTTATTTCTCTTTTTTGTAGAATGTGGTAGTTCAAGTTGTAAGGGTAAATTGATGTTGGTAAATACACAGTTCTTCAGTGTGTGCTTCTGTAATAAATGTAGCTTAGCCAGTGAACCTGCCAGTCCTTAGAGCACAACTCTCCTGATTAAGGAGATAAAAAGAGGATATTGTGGAAAGGGTCATTTCAAGACTAATGATTGCTTACTCCATCACTATACCACTTCAAAAAGAAGAAGTCTACTGGAAAATCCAGGTGGCAAAATAGAGGATAGCAAAATTAGTGTAGAAATTACAATAATAGGGAAACAAATGCAATCCATGGAGAGACATATTAAATTAGCTTAATACTTTATTTAATGGTTTTAATCAACAATAATATATTTTGCTCTATGGCTACAGGTAAAATAAACTTTTTTTAAGAATTTAAATAAGTTATGAATTTAAAATATTTTTATAAGGAAGTCTAGTCTTTACACTAGTCTTAGAGTAAGAAGAAAATGAAAATTTCATATATTATTTAAATCAATAGAAGAGTGATATGTGTGTACACACACATACACACACACACACACACACACACACACACACACACACACAGAATTGTTTTTAGTCCTGTCTGAGTCATTGTGACCCTAGTTGGGTTTTCTTGGCAGAGACATTGGAATGATTTGCCCAGGGTCACAGAGAAGTAAGTGTCTCAAGTCAGATTTGAATTTTAGAAGAGCTCAAAGCCTGACACTGTCTAAGCCTGACATTCTATCCATTTAATGACCTAGCAAATATTTAGATAAATATTTGTATGTATGTAAAACCCACCTAGTTGCTATATATACATACTTGCATTTATAGGTATATCTAAATTTGCATATAGATATATACCTATGTAGATAGATGATAGACTAGAGATAGGACAGACAGACAGATATGGCAGATAGGGAGCTACTACAAATGTACATTTATCAACAACAATTGTAAAATATCAACAACAAAATATATTTGACCTAAACAAGTCATAAGTAAATATACATATTAAATAAAACAATACTATTCCGCATCATGAATATCTGAAAGAAGGATTATATGAGAGAACCGAGCCTCATTAAATATTGTTTTCCTTCACAAGACAAGTTAATATCAATGACAATTGAAGTAAAGAGAAATGAGACATTAACAGAGACAATGAAGCACATAGAAATGTGCTCCCTTAGTGATCTCATCAGCTCCCACAACATTTAATTGTCATCTCTCTGTGGATGGTTCCCAGATCTATGAATTGGGCCTGAATCTCTCTCTAGTCCTACATCATCAAATGCCTTTTGGACATCTCAAACTCAACATGGTCAAAAGAAAACCCATTAAATCTTTCCCCAAGCCTTCACTTTTATGAAATTTCCTATTACTGTAGAAATTACCATTATCCTCCCAAGTTCATAGGCTCACATCAGATATCTACTCTGCTGACAAATGTTATTTTTATTTTCACAGCCTTTATTATATATGTTTCTTTCTCTCCATACAGTCATAACTCCACACCACATAACACAGTCATAACCATCATCCAGGTCTTTATCACCTCTTAACTGAATATGGATATATAATTGATTTCCCTTCCTCAATACTCTCTACTCCAAAGCATTTTCCTCTCTGTTACTAAAATGATTTTCCTAAAACATAGATTTAACCATGTCACACATCTACAATTTCCAGAATTAACCATCAACTCTTACTTGGCACCTTGAGCTTTCCCTAAAGAGCTCCTCTTTTGCCTTTCCAGTCTTTTCACACGACTTTTCATTCAAAATTCAACAACATTGAACTTCCACAAACTTCCAACTCCTCAAACTGGACATTTCATCTCTCATGCTCCTGCTTTTATGGGCAAAACAGTCAACATGACTAGCCTCTCACCAAAATGTCTGAGTTTTCCTGGTTTAAATTCTACCTTCTGCAGGAAGTCATTCTCAGATTCCCTTTTCATAATACCTCCATCTTCTACACTTCTATCTATTTAATTGTGTACATGTTTTTACCGGCTTTAGAATTTAAGCTCCATGAGTCCAGGCAATGTGATTTGATCATTCTTTTTATCTCCAATGTTTTAGCACAATATTCTTTTTCATAATAAGTGATTAATAATGTGCTCCAATATTAGTGCTTTGGTTGTAACTTATCAACTGGCTATTGCTTCTCTCACAATTACAAACATGCTCATGTCTCTTCTACCCTTAAAAAATCATCTCTTGGCCTACCCAATCCCCTCTATTTATACCATATTTTCCTCTTTTTTGAGGAGGGAGGTAAATTCTTTGATAAGATTGTCTATAAGAGATGCCACTAATTAATTTTATCATGTCTCCCAACTTCTGAATTCTGATTTCATCATTCTACTGTAATTGCTCTCTTAAAAATCACTGGTCATTTAATTGCAAAATATATGACCTTTTCCTCCCATCTTTTTGGACCTCTAAAGGCTTTGACAGTGTCCATCACGTTTTTTTCTTGGTACTCTCTTTTCCTAAAATATTTTATGAGACTTCTTTCTTTTATCTTCCTTATCTGACTGCTCCTTCTCAGTCTTCTTTGTTGGATCTTCATCAATATTATGTCTCCTAATCAGGAGGGTCCTCCAAAGCTCTGTCCAAAATTTCTTCTCTTCTCTTTGTACTTTTCCATTTGATTATCTTATCAGCTCTCCTGGCTTCAATTATCATCTATACACAGATACATTTCAGATGTACTTATCTAGTCTTCACTTTACTCCTGACCTCCAGATTCATATTTCCAACTGTCTCTTAATATATATATTCCATAGACATCTTAAACTCATCATGTTCAAAACTGAAGCCATTATCTTTCTCTCCAAACTATTTGGGCACCATCAACCTCCTAATCAACTAGGCTCACAATTTCAGTTTGATCCTTAACTCCTTATTTTCTAACCTTTCAATCAATCAGTTTTTAAGTTATATCATTTCTACTTTCAAAACATCTCTTCTATATGCCGTCTTTCACTCTGATGGAGGCTCTCATCATTGACTTTTTGCGGTAGCTGACTAGGGGGGTTTTCTGCATGAAGTAACTCTTCATTCCAAACTAATCTCCACTAAGTTGTCAAATTGATCTTCTTAAAATACTGGTTTGATCATGTCCTCCCCCATTTTGTTCAAGAAATTCCAGTAGCTCCTAAATACCTCCAGGACTAGGACCTTTTGTACTTTTCCAGTCTTCCCATACTTTTTTCCCCTGCACATGCTCTATTATCCAGCCACTTTTGCTTCCTTGCTGTTCCTTTCTCCATCTCTGAGCCCAAGAATTTTTACTGGCTGCCACATACACAGCCACATTCCCTCTGCCTGAAATGTTCTCCTTTCTCATCTCTTTCTCTTAGCTTCTCTGACTTCCTTCGGTTCTTAGTTAGAGGCATATTTTTTGCAAAAAGCCTTTTCCCAGTGTTCTTTAATTTTTTTTTCCTTTGGGATTATACTCCATTTATCCTGTAAATATTCTGTTTGCACAAAGGTGTTTGCATGTTGTTTACTCCAGCTATGTGTTTTTCACCCAACTCTCACATGTTTCTCTAAGAAGCTGTACCATGTGCAGCAGCCATGGTCCAGTAACACCTTCTTGGCAAATGGATGAATGGGTCTCAAACCAACCAGGGAGTTAGAGGGATGTCTACACCAAACATGTGAAGACTTTCTCTAACAGCATTGGCAGAGGACAACAATTTTTCTAATGGTCATGAAGGTGGCTGAAATAGGTGCTATGGAACAGACAGCAAAGACATCAAAGTCATCCACTGGATCACAAGCCATAACCAGTCATTTTGAAATTTGTCTTGCCATTGGACCTAGACAACTGTAGAATAGATTAAGGCTAATGACTTTATACAACTCTGCCTTACTTAAATCCATTTTACTTGCAAGTCAAGACAATACCCACAATTCATTAGTCCTCTTCAAAAATGACCAATGACCAATGAACAAATAGCAGTTGTGAACTCCTTGAAAGAAGGAATTATTTTAATGCTTATAAATATTTATTGATTATATGTTTGACTAAATACATTTTAAGTGAATTAATTGTTTAAATTCTTTAATGAGAAATTCTGTCCAAGAATCATATTTGATGTTCACAGAATTTTATTTAATTTGGCTATTTTAAATATCCTAATTTGAAGCTAAATGTAAAGTAAAAAAAATATAGTGACTCAATATAATTATAGTGACTAAAAATCTTTAACCTTGGAGAAGAACTGAAGAGATGAATTTTCCTTCCTTCTATCCAGGGCTGAAGAGACATGGATATGGAATGCTGCATATATCATCAAATTTTAGTGAAATGATGGTTGGTTTTATTAAATTGCTTTTCTTCCCTTTCAATTTTTATTCTTTGTTTCCATCTGGCTAGCATTCTTACATCTCTTTTTTCAAGAGGTTTTAACCATTTGCCATATTATTTTCAACTATTTTTCTTAGGCTTGCAATAAGATTTATGCCCAACAAAGGCAATCAACTTCCATCACAGACTTTAGATTGGGGGGAGATGCACTATGGATGATGAATTCTTAAGGATATTCCTTAAAGACAGCAGTATCAAGATATTGCAGAACTTCTGGAAGAGATTTGTAATGACTTAATGACTCTGCTCTGTCCAAACACACAGAAAAGATTAAGAGAATGGAGAACATCCATATTAACCCAGATTCCAAAATGCATTTCATTGGTCACAGTATAAAATTGATCCAAAAATATGTATTTGGGGATGACAACTTGGATCTTGAAAAGGAGAATTCAAATAGTTTGAATTGCTTTGGAGAAATTGCAAAACTCTTATTGATCCCAATTTTTTTTCATGAAAACAATAGCTGATCTGTTCAATACTAGTAATTTATCAGTATCAGTATATAACAATTGTTTACCAAAAATTAAAAATAAATAATACATGGAGATCATAGGAAACAGCATTTGTGAGCAAGCTGAAACATAACCACTAAAGAATTATAAAGAAAAACAGAAATTAGTGATGTAATTTAGGAATAGAATGATCCAGAAAGAAGAGTAGTTGATTACAGGGCAAGAACAAGAGAAATATACAAATAATTTAGAGTGCCCTAAAATACCCCATTGAAAAACATTGAAATAACATATTTTAGCATATTTTAGAGATTACTTAGTCCTATTCCATTTTTGACACAGTAAAGAAACACTAGAGTAAGAGAAACACAAGTAGTAATCCAGAAAACAAGATGAATTCAACAAGTCCAAGTAGAACCTCAGCTAAAAGAATGTCCTGGCCACAAGAATTAAAGAGTATTTTAAATAAATCAAATAAAAGATGCAAAATGAGATATCAGGGAGTAAAGAATGACAAGAAGATCCAATAACTTAAAACAGAGTATAGAAAACCTTACCTAGGGAATTATAAAAATTAGAAAAAGCTAATCCAAAAACCAAAAATCAAGAAGAAATCAAGTAAAAAATAAAGGGAATGTAATCTCAAAAATAGTTTACCACAAAAAAAGATGATGGGAGATAAATTAAGAACCATCAAATTATCTAAAAATGATGACCCTTTCCTACACATACACATACACAAGAATGCCATATTTCAAGAATTTATAAATGAAAATAGTCCGTATCTCTTCAACAGGCATGGTGAAAATAGAAAGAATCTAACAAGATTCTAATGAATGAAACTGAAAGGAACAATAGTCAAAATCCAGAACTTTGAGAAAAAAGAAACCTTACCCAAAGAAATCCAAAGAAAAGAATTCAAGTATCAAGGATTCAAATAATGTTAAAAAAAAATGTTTTATATAGTAATAGAGCAAGAAAAAAATTGAAGGAACATAGGAAAAGAAGAAATAAAACTATCACTTTTTTTGCAAATATGACAGTCTATCTAGAAAAACCTAAAAAGACAACTTAAAGTTAATTGAAACAATAAATTCAGCAAAGGTGCAGTATAGAAAACAATTAAACTATCAAAGCTAGCAGAGTGAGAAAGAACAATACTGTTTAGTTCTCCCCCATCAATATTCCAACAAAGAATACTATACTAAATAATGATCAGAAAATACAAGAAAAATTATGGCAAATCTTTTTTCCAGTACAAGTCAGTATTGGAAATAGAGGCTTGCAGACACTGGGAATGAGGTCTAGCCAGGAAGGTCTGCAAAGAAACTCCCAACCTTGGTACTGAACTGAAGCCTGAGGCAATGAATTAAAGCCAAAAGTTGGCATAGATTTGACACAGCAAATATCTGACACTGTATAGAGAGAGAGAGCAGAAATTCTAATCCAGTTGTTTACTGAACCAATATGGATTGTGAAGAGGAGATACAATTAAGTGGAGTCACTTTGCTACATATGAAAGCAAGCTACAGTTACAGCCCTAAGATTGCATATTTGGCAAGGAACAAGAAGAGAAACATATGATACCTGAATAACTCATCCCAAAGCTAGGTCACTAGTTTAGCCCTAACTCAGCCTGAGGTCAACAGCTTAGTAAACAAGTTGAAGATTTCAGATCAGGAGACTGTTCTTGTCACTCTTAATCTGCAGGACTTTCCATCTGACAAGAGCTAGAGCTACAAGATAGTGCAAGACTAGGGACACTCAAAACAAAAACCTAGAAGACAATTTCTCTAAAATATCTACAAGCAGATGCTCAGAGAAAAACACAGCTTAGACACAAGGTCAGTGAAAGCTGATAAAAACAATATTTTAAAAGAAGAATTTAAAATGTCTTTATAAATAAACTGAGAGGGCTAGAGGAAAGAATCAGAAAAGTAATAAGAGTTTTGAAGGAAAGACTTAAAATAATGAACTTTTTATAATAGGTATAAAACCTTACTCAATAACAGAATTTTAAAAAGTTATAATAGACCAAAAAGATGCCAACAACTTCATACAATGAAAAAATACTCAAAGTCAAAAGACTGAAAATAAATAAAAGAAAAAGTATCTTATATCAAAAAAAAATTGATCTAGAAAACATTACCAAGAATACAATTTAAGATTTATTGGACCACCTAAAAGCTATGACCAAAAGTATCACATTCAAAAAAATTATGATGAAAATTATCTAGACTTATTAGAAACAAAGTGCAAAATGAAAACAGAAAGAATCTATTGGTCTTAACCTGAAAGAAACCCCAAAATCAAAACTCTAAGGAATATCATAGCCAGATACTGAAAATCCCAGATCAGTTGTTTTTTCCATCAGTATCTCTTTGTAGTTTCCACCATACAAGATATCATGATCTTGATATCACTACTGGCCCTGCATTCACACATGCATTATTGTATTTCTTTTGTATGTTACGTTTCTCTTTTATGTCTGGGATTGTCTTCTTTCCCATGTTAATATTCTTAGCACTTAGCACGTGCCTCACGTGCTATAATAGGCATTTAATAAATATTTATTGAACCAAATTTAATTTTAAAAATATTCTAAGCAGCCAGAAAGTCTTGCGTCAAGTCCTTGATACTTAAGTACCAAAAAATCACAATCAATATCATACAAATTTTAGCAGCTACCACTTTGTATGAAAGAGTTGTGAATGTAAAACACAATATTCCAAAAAAATAAATTGGACTCATAATGAAAACAACATACATAGGAAAACTAAATATGAATCAATTAACTTATAGGAGAAATCATGAAGTTTTTAACAAAAGAAAGAATGCCTAAGTATTAAAAAAAAAAATCAGAGCTGAATAGAAACTGTGACATAGAAATCCAGGAGTCAAGAAAAATATAAAGCAATAAACATGAGTCAGTAGCTAGAATGAACAAAGCAGAGGCAGAGTATAAAGTTTCTAAAAGGGGAAAAGGTCCAAGTGTTCCCTTAGAACCTATTATCAGGACATCTGGAAAAAAATTAGAGAGAAAGTCCCTGAGAGTGGTTCTGTTATGTGTGATAAAGCAAGGGTGCTATGATCACCACTACTTTTGATATACAAATGCTAACTATAGGAAAAAGAGGAGGAAATTGAGGGAACAAGTAAAGACAAGGAGAAAGAAAAAACTCACTTTTTACAAAGACATGACAATATAGGGGCAGCTAGATAGTGCAATGGATAGAGTACCAGAGCTGGAATCAAAAAGATTCAGCTTTCTGAGTTCAAATCCAGCCATAGGAACTTAGCTATGTGACCCTAGGCAAGTCAGATAACCCTGTTTATCTCAGTTTTCTCATCTGTAAAATGAGCTGGAGGAAAAAAACCAATTCAGTATCTTTGCCAAGAAAACCCCAAGTGTGATCATGAAAAGTTGGTCATGTCTGAAAACAACATGTCTGATATCCTCAGAAAATTCTAGGAAGTCAACTAAGAGTTCATGAAAACTTAAATAACAGAATTAAAATAGCAGGATATAAAATAAAATCAAAGAAATTATGAACTGCATTGTTGTATTTCTATGTATTACCAATAAAACCTATCATTTAGAAAGAGAAATTCCCTTTTTAATGATCTCAGCATGTCAGTCAGGTAATATTTATTGAGCACTCACTATGTGCCAGGCATTGTGCTAATCAATAGGGTTACAAAGAAAATCAAAACAAGAATATGTGGCAGAGAATAAGGTATCAAAACACTGGAAAGATTAGAGGTGTGAGAGTAGGTCATTTATAAAGGGCTTTGAATACTAAATTGAGAATTTTGTATTTGATCCTAATAGTAATAAGGAATCACATGAATTTGTTGGATAGGGTAGTCTGACTTGTGTTTTAGGAAAATCATTTTGGTGGCTAAATGAGACAATGGACTGACTGAAGAAAAGACACATTGAAGAGATATTACAGAGGTGAAATCAAGAGATCTGGGCAATTGCATAGGTATGAGGAAATGAGAGAGAATGAGGAATCAAGAATGACTTCTGGGTTGTGAGCCTGGGAAAGTGGGAAAGTTTAAAGAAAATAAGTTTAGGGAGAAAGATGAGCTCAGTTTTGATCATGTTAAAATTCAGATGTCTACTAGACATTCAATTTGAGATATCTCAAAGGTAGTTGGAGATGTTATACTGGAAGTAAACAGAGAAATTAAGACGAGAGACAATTTTGAAAATCATCTCCATAGAGATAACTAAATCCATGGGAGGTTATGAAATTACCAAGTGAACGAGATTAGAAGAAAAAAGCCCAGGAGAGAGAATTGTAGAACATCTAAAGATATGACCTGGATGAGGATCCAGCAAAGGAGAGGTATAGGAGAAGAACCAAGAGGGTATAGTATTCTAAAAATCTAAACAGAAGAGAGTATCAAGAAGAAGAGACTGAACAGGTTCACCAAGTGGTCAATATATGTGTGTAGTACTTAGATCTACCCACCAAGAAACACACAAGGATTTAGTCAATATAGCTAACAATATGATTTGGTGGGAGTTTTTATGGAAATAAAAACCAAACTAATTAGAGAAAGAATAATTGCTAATGGCAGGTCAGGCCAATATAATAAAAACACTAAATTATTTTAATTATTTTATGCCAAAAAGATTATAGATCTAGCAAAAAACTAAAATTCATCTGGAGGAAAAAAATGCTCACAAAGTTCAAAGGAAATCATGAAATAGGGAAAAGGAAGACTTATGACACTAGATATTATATGATATACTTCAAAATAGTAACTATCAAAGCAATTTAGTACTGGTTCAGAGACAGAAAAGTAGATCAGAAACTTACAGATTAAGTACTCAAGACACAGAAGGAAATGAATACAGTCACAGTGTTTGATAAACATGAATATTCCAACTAATAGAAAGAAGAAAAACTAGAAAACAATCTAGGAATTAGATCAACACCTCACTCCACATTCCAAGATTAAGTTATAAACATCATAGGAACAAGGAAGAAATAATCTTTTTCTCTATGATCTATAGAAGAACTGTAATCAAATAAAGGATTTAAAGGATCACAGAAAATAAAATGGGCAATTTCAATTATATAAAATTCACTTATATAAAAATTCAAATACATAAAAATATATAAAATATATAAAATTTTTTGTACAAATAAAATCACTGCAGGTAAAATTAAAAGAAAAACAGGTAAGTAGTTATGCTTCGTGGCAATGGGGTTCAGTTTTAGTACTTCCATGAGAAATTCTTACAAATGGTTAAGATAATCTGGTTTCCTAAAGCTTTCTATACTGGGTCTAAGCTTTTCAACCCTATTCTGATATCCCACAGTGCAGGCAAGCTAACACAGCTGTAGTATCAAGGCACCCTAAGGAAAAGACAGGAAGCAATATATGTCGGACAAATCTACCACCATCACCTTGACTACCATCTCCCCTCACACCTAGTACAGACAGCTCATGACTCTGAATTCAAGAGCCTTGAGTATAATAGTGTCATCCACTACCACCAAAAAAAAAATCAAAAACCCTGCTTCCAGTCCAGCTCCCAGTCATCATTGAAGGGAAAAAATGTCTTAGAGAAATACATCAATCAATTAATTAACATTTATTAAGTGTCTTCTATGTACTAGGCACTTTGCTAAGCAATGGAGTTATTAGCAAGAACTACTAATCAACTGCCACCAATCGGTGCATAAGGACAAGGGAATTAAAAATGGCACTATCTCCCCTCTACACTGACTACTGGTCTTCAGCCATTAAGCAAACACTGTAGAGAAGGGATCAGATAATTTTACCAACTGCCATCTTCAAGGCAATAAATCAGCCTACCTGAAGCAGCAAGGTATCCTAAGATAGAGATAGTTGTATATTCCAGACAAATCAAGTCACCACTATACCACCTAACCATTATTTCCTATTAGACTCTGAAAGAAATAGTCTAAAACCTAGAATTCAAGAGTTTTTAAAATAAAAATGTTTCTAACTCAGCACTCAAAGTCATCACCCCAGAAAGCCACCCCTTTGTAGTTGCAGTGTTGTAATTGTGCCAAAAAATGCTACTGCTGCAACTATGAAGACTGAGATAAGAAAGTTCTCAGCACTGTCATATGGTTCAACATCAGAAACTGTTCTGATTTTGTCAATGGAAATTGTATAAAGAAGGATCACCATCTGTTTTACCTCTGGACATTAAAGGTCATAGGACTTTTCTACTTGACTTACATCTAAAACTTTCCATATGTGTCCTAAGCAGAAAAGAATTTCTACTTTTCAACTTATATACCCAGTGCTCTGAATAACATTAGTTCTTAATAAATTCTTTCTCATTCATTCATTCATGGATGCATGCAGATACTGTAGAGATCAGAACTATATGGATTAAAATATAAATTTGGGGCCTTATGATTTTATGCTTGATTTTTTTAAGGTTTTTGGATTTGTTTTTATTCTACATATTGTAGCATAATTGTGAAACTGTGAAAAAGCAACTGTTAAGGACTGTCCTAATATTCATAATTTTATAGGAAAGGAGCAGAAAATGACAAAGTGGGGTGGGAAAACTGGATACAGAGGTTTGCAGAATCAGAACTGGAATGGGAAGAAGGCAGAGTTAGGAAGAATAAGAAAGAGGAAATTTAAAAAGTAATTTTAAAAAGAGGTCACTAAAATTCAAAACAACCTGTTAATCGAGCAATTTTAAAATTGTGATATTCTCTCTAAAATGCAATATGTTCTGTTGAGGTTTTCTTAGGGTCTCTGAAGGCAGCCTTCATTTCAGTTCAGTAATCACTACATAAGTAGCCAGGTGTTAAAGTCCAAATCCTTTATTGTCTCCTTCAAAGTCTTACCTCCTTCACTTGGGGCTCAGCTAGTTTTCTGGAGTCCTTCCAGATCTTGGTTTCAGTAGAGAAGCGAAGGAGGAGAGCCGGCCACCACTTCTCTGTCTTTCCTAGTTCTGATTCTGGCTGAATTTGTCTGAGTTTATATGCTCTCTTATCATAGGTGTGACTCTTGTGGAACTAAGAACTGAGTACATGTACTGAACTAGAGAACTGTTAAGCACCATGCTAAACAACCATTGTCTTTATCAGTTCCACTGAACACCTTGTAAGAATCCTTGTTTCAAATTCAGAGTTCTGGCCCATAACAAAAATTATCCAACTTTTAATAACAATATTGTGCCTCATTCCTCAAAAACTCATACTAAGTATTAAATTAGGCTGGATTGTACTCATAAATCAGAAAGAAAAACACATCTGAATGAAACAAAAAAAAAATCCAAACAATGTGAAAAGCCCATCAAACATTCAATTTGTGAAATAGATTTCAATTTAAATAACTTAATTTTTATTCCATTTCATCCTTTGCTGTTGATGATTCTATTGTTCAATTGTATACAACTCTTTTATGACCCCTTTGTGGTTCTCTTGGCAAAGATATAGGACTAGTTTGCCATTTCCTTTCCCAGCTCATTTTACAGGTGAAGAAATACGGTTAAGTGATTTGTCCAGAATTATACAGCGAGTAAATGTCTGGGGCCAAATTTGAATTCGGATCTTTCCAATTCCAGAACCAGCATTTTATCCTTTGTATTACTTAATTATCCTTTTCATTCCTTTTTGTGAGCATTCTTTTTCATAAAATGCAGTTTAGTCTCAAAAATTACTGTGTAAATAGCATTGTGCCCTTCAATATTCATTTCTCCTTATTAACTTCCATATCACCCTTTTTCAGTATAAAAGAAACAAAATGATTTTTCTGAAAGTCTGCTCTGCCAACTTGAACTAGGGCCTTCCTGCCTTTTGTATTAGCTGAAATTACTAAGCAAAGAATATCCATTTGAATTTTTATTAAAGATATTTAGGACAGTATAGTACAGCTTTCTCTTGCCTAGATTGACTTGCTTCATGCTACTGACTGAACCAACACCACATTTTCTCTTAGGAATCAAAGCAGACAAAGGCCACAATAAGACCAGTCTGTCCCTTCTCTTCACTTATTCCAATGCAATCATATCTGAAAGCTCAGTTATTTTACTTTTCTATGCACTCTCCTTCTTCTGAAGTCCCACAAAAGTTTTGGTTGTATATAATCTGAATATATTTACATGTATATATGTTGTTTCCCCAGAGAAATCATTTAAGTCCTTAAGAACAGGGATTGTCATTTTTCCCCTTATATTCTCAGCATCCTTAGTTCAGTACCTAATGCAGAGTAGGAATTTAATAATGAGAACTTATTAAATGCTTGCTAATTATTAATGGATTTGTGTCTCTCTTTTGGAATTTATTACTTGCTATGTTACATTTCAGTTTCAGGTGAGGTTGAAGATAAACTTTTTGATCTCATTATCTTCTAATTCCTCCCCTAGAGGTTAGAAGGGAAGTTCTAGCTACTATTTTCTGAATGTACTTCTTTGAAAAGGTTGATGTCTTTCCTCAAATATGCTTTTTCATGTGTTTTAAGCAGAATACAACTCCCTCACTCTGGACATCACAAGTCTGTTGCTGCAAACTGAGGTCACACTGTCAACTCACATTAGATATTTAGTCCATTTAAAGCTCTACTTTCTGTTTACAAATGTTTTTCACTAGCCACCTCTCCTACATGCAATACTTGAGGCATTCTAACTCCAACTGTACAATTTATATTTTCTATATTAATACATTTTCAGTACTAAATTTTCCCTCAAGTCAGCTTATTATTAGAATCAGTTAAATTTGAATTTTGGTATTTTTTTCAATTTTGAATTTTGAATATGGTATCCAATGTGTTAGCTATCTCTTTCATATTTGCAGGTTTTACAAGAATATTTTCAATTCATCCAACCACATCAATAAAACAATATTGAATAAGATTGGTTGGAGGGCTCCATTTAAGACCATCTTACAGGTTGATATTGACCAATTAATGATTACTCTTTGGATCTAGCCACTTTATCTAGCTTTGATATCATTCAGATGTTACAACCCTCCATCTTGTTCACTATTGTGAGAGACTTTGTGGTGAGGTGAAGTGAAACTTTAGTCTAGCATGACATTCTCAAAAAATCCATGATAATTTTGCAGAAAGAAAATCAATACAGATATAAAGAAAACAATTAAGTGAGGAAAATCTTGTCAAAAAATTTTCTGACAAAATTTTCTTGTCCAAAATATAGAGAGAATTGATACAAATTTGAGCCATTCTAGGCAGTCAAAGAATATAAAGAGGATCTTTCCAAAAAAATCTACAAGTGATTAATAACCATGTGATAAAAATGGACTCTTCAATGATTCTATAAACTATATGTAAAAAGACAACTATAGTAACTCTTTTCATTGCAATACAGGAGTGGCTAGATTAGAGAAACTTTATGAAACATGAATAGAGATGAAACTGAAAGTTATCCAAAAAGTGTGTTTTGAGCTCCTCTAACAACCTCCAGGAACATATGTAGCTCAATGACAAAAGGATTGGAGCTTTGGCATAAATTTTCATTGTTCCATTGGCCTTTTCCAACTTCGGAGGGCAGCAGGACAGCAGAGTATTGCCTCACTGAAAAAAAAAAAAAAAAAGCAAAAAACAATCTTTTCTTTCCCTCCTTCTTCATTTCACTTCTGGAAATATGTGGTAAGATAACCTCCAATGAGGAACAGGAAAGTAGACATTCTTTCTCCACTCCAGCATAGTATTTGTGAATACCTGACAAGTAAGGCATATGTGTTACCTTTTGGACTGGATCTCAAACCCCAAACTGCCTTTTTTTGTCTGTCTTTTCTAATAATAGGTCATTTAGCAGCAATCTTGTTTTTGGCCTTGGAGGCAATCTTAAAATCAGAAATACTTGAGTCCTCAAGTGATGTTGGCTGTGCTGTGGGAGGTGCTCCCTACAGCCTTTACAATTTTATTTTGTTTTGAGTTGGAGAAAACTACCACCAAGAGAAGGATAAGGTCCAACTCTGGCCTACCTTATCAGAAAATATAATATGTAAGAGAGATTGTGCAGAGCCAAAGCAAAGATGAAATGCTAATTCAGCAGTCTTATGAAATGTTTTATGCTTTTGACGTTTTAAGTATTCTAAAAGTGTATGACGCAGTTGTAAGTGATTACTGGCGGCTTGTCTTTGTTAATGTACATTTGTGAATCTTTTGTGTTTAGCATTTCTTGAGTAAGGAGAAAATAAATAGCTGCCCTATACTTGATGTATATTAAACTTGAATATCTTTGTATTTTTCCCTTTGGGGTAAATCCTACACATTATGCAAACTTAAACCTTGAATGATTTTTTTTCCTCTGAGGGCACCAGGGAAGGAGTGAAAAGAATCTAAAAGTTTACTTTATTCTTTTTTTCCCTTTCACACACCCCCTCCCTTCCCCAAGCAGCCTATAGTTAAGCATAGATATATTTAATAGATACACACACACACACACACACACACACACACACACACACACACACTATCCCTTTTAATTTTTTTACTTAATTGTGCTCCTTAACTAGTCTTACTATTATTTAACCTTCCCCAAAACATGAAACCCTCCCTTTTCTTCCCTCACTCTTTGCTTCCCTTTCTGCACATCCCTCCCCTCTTATATCTTTATAGATTTTGGAGGATGCTATAACCTTCGTGGTAGATGGGTAGTGTTGCTTATTTAGTCCATTACCGACATGAATAGGTTTTCAGAACTATGAGCCCTCCTCCCCTCTCTAATGCCTCTGTGTCTAATCGTCCTCTATATCTTGTTTGTATAAATCTTTCTTTTGAGCTACCCAATTACCAATGTCAATCTTAAACTGTATAATGGTTAAAATAAAATAAAGGAAAACAACTTTGAAAGACTTTAATCAATGAAATGCTCCTTTAGGAATCCAGAGTACTGAATGAAGCATGAAAGTCATATACTAAAATGTAGGTCTTCAGACAAGGCCAGTATGAATTTGTTTTGCTTGAATATTCTTATTTGTTTCAAGAGAAGATTTCTATTTGGGTGGCAGAATAAAGAAATGGAGTTCAGTGCCGATTGTTAATAAATATAACACATATTATATATATATATTCATCTTTTTAATCTCCTTTTATACAGATATGTTCATGATTGTTGATATTTGTTACCAGAATCAACTTTTCTTTTTTTACATGGTTACTAAACTAACAGATGAGAGAACAATTATAGTTAGTTCAGTTACATTTTAGAAAGTCTTTAGATTTCATCTCATGATATTCTTGTAGAAAAATTTAGATGTATGCTACATGATAATATAATTAGATATATTCAGAACTGATTAGGTGACCAAATTCAAGGAGTAAATAATCAATTATTCAATGTCACCTTACTTTGATATCCACAGTGGAGTATGTTAGGGATGTATGTGTAGTCTTACATAATTTAACTCTTTTTTTCAATGATGGGTTAAAAGAAAAATTGGCAGATGACACAAAGCTGAAAGGGATAGCTAGATGACAGTGAAGATTGGAAAAGACCTTGACAGACTAAAGAATACAAATTGTCAAAAACAAAGAAAAAAGATCAATAACAAGAAACCCCAACAAAATTTAAAAACATAAATTTTGAAAAAATCAAAGATGTTATCAAAATTGAAAGCAAAAGAAGTAAATTGATAAATAAAATGAGAAACTTTTTTAAACTAATAAAATAGTTAAGTTGACAGTTAATCTGATTTTTACAAAGAGAAAACCAAATTGCCAATATCAAAAGTGAAAAAAGGGGTAAATAAGGACATTATCACAAATTACCTTCCTAATTTTATAACAACAAAGCTGATAATTCAAGTGAAATGGATGAACATTTACAAAATATACAAATTATCTAGATTCATAAAACATAAATGAAGCATTTAAATAACTCTATCTCAGAAAAAGAAAATAAAGAACATAAGAAATGAATTTCCAAAGGGTTTTTTTTTTCAGTAAAACAGGATGCAGATTTACAAATTAATTCTAGTGAACATGTAAAAAAAATGAATCCCAATATTGCATAAATCACTTCCAAAAATAAGAAGGAATTTACAATATTTTTCCTATTAAAAAATACATATATATTCTTGAAGCAGCAAAACATCCTAAGGGAAATACAGAAGTCCCTTGTATCAGTTAAGTCTAATCACTAACATGATCTCAGCTGTTATCTTCCTATGCCTTGGTAAAGGCAGCCCAGGACCCAGAATCCAAAAGCCCCAAGAACTCCAATTCCCACTATATCAACAGCTTTGCTCCTAGTATGACCTCTATAGCATTTATATAAAGAAGCAAACCCAATAAACAAGGGGCCTCCTCATCATCACATTGATTGCCCACCACCTGCCACCAACAGGCTAAGCAAGTTAGCTGAATTAAAGTAGCAAAGAGAAAGAAGCGTGTGGGTATGTCAAAACCATTGCTACCATTTCCCTTAGACCCAAATCAATCAAGTACAATACGCAAAGCCCAAGTGTCTTAGGAACTCCAATGGTCCCCAGATCACTGGACTTGTGTCAGGCATGGTCCCTTGCAATCAACATATAGAGAAGTAATTGTTTCCCACCACCACCAATATCAAATGATGACCAATTATTCCCAGCCATCTGGTAAATCCAAGAACCCTAGAACTAACAATCCCAATCAGATCAACAATCCCACCTATCTGTTCTCCACAGCCACTATCCAAGGAAGTAACCCTTGTGGAGATGAAACCATTCTAGCACCTCCATTGATTATTTCCAAATTATCCTATCCATAATTTGTTTGTAAGTGATTATATTTTTTTCTCCTATTAGATTTCTGCTCCTTGAGGACAGAGAGTATTTTTTACTTTTCTTGTATCCCCAGTGTTTAAAATAATTCATGGGACATATTAAGAACTTAATAAATGTTTACTAATTGACCTGTTCTTGATGAGGCCATGTTGGTTCCTTGAAACCATAGGTTTTTATATATATATATATAAACCAGCTTCTCATACCATATAGCACAATAAGCCTCTCTTGGGTATTTAGGGGTGTATAAAAGTCAATTCATACTAGTTCTAAAAATCCAATCATTAAATTTTCATTGTGAACATTTATGTCTTGGCAGAAGATACAGATACAGATAACTTTATTGTTTTGCTGATAGAAAAATATTAACAAAACAGATTTACCTTAAAGGCATATTGTGCATCCTTTTTTTTGAAAGCTTGTTATTAAAGCATTTACCAGCACACGGCTGGTTATTGGACAGGAACATAAAAAGTCATATCCAAAAACAAATTAAGAGGAGAAATAAAGGAAATCTTTTTTATAATTATGAATAAAGGAAGAGTTCTTGACCAAATGAGGGATAGAGTTAACTACAGGAGATAAAGTGAATAATTTTTATTGAAGAAAATCTTTGCACAAATAACAATAGGTTAAAATTCAAAGGGAAAGATCTAGAAATGACCTTTGGTGTATGTAAGGTTCTGCTTAGCTTTCTGGAGGTCCTAGGACCAGTCTTCGTTTCAGCAGAATAATCACCATGAGAATAGTCAGGGATAAAGTCCAAAACTCTTTATTGTCTCCTTCATAGTCTGTCTCCTTCACCTGGGGCTCAGCTAGTTTTCTGAAGGCCCTCCAAAATGGGTCTTGGTTTCAGTGGAAGAAATGTAGGAGAGCCACCACAAGGCTGATGAAAATGGAATGTCTCTCTTCCAGTCCTTGTTGGCTTCTTATATACTCTATTATAAGTACATCATGATTTAGAAACTGAGACAGGTAGTTCAGTGACTTACACAAGAGTCACACACCTTGGAAGTGTCCGAGACTAGATTTGAACTCAGGCTTTCCTGATTCCAGGTCCAGCACTCTCTCTATACTGTGCTACCTTGGTTGAGTAGTGTCAATTTTGTATACATGTGTTATATGTTTTGTGCAGTTATGCATACATGTATGTTTTAGGACTTCTGGCCAAGATGGCGGAGAGGAAATACACTGCTGTGTAACCTCCGTATTTTTCTCTCACTATCCATTTCATTTCATGCCTCTGAATTAATGCTCGACTGAAAAAAAACATACAATTACTTACCAAGAGAAACCATCCTTGAGACTCGTCAAGAAAGGTCTGTTTTTGCGCGAGGGCGGGGACGGTATTTAAATCTGAAGCAGTCTGCGGGCAGCAGCTGCAGCAAGAGCACAGATAGCAGCTCAGAGCCGAGTAGAGAGGAGAGGGGGTGGGGCGTGATCACAGCCATCTCTGCGGGGAGAGCTTTGCTACAGGATTAGATACTTTGCTCCGGCAGCGAGTCAGCAGCCCAGCAGAGAAGCTAAAAACACCAGGAGTGAAGAATACAACCCCAAACAGCTAAAGTCTCTCGGGACCTGGCCACCCCTCCCCCACAGTGTCTCAGCGCGCTCGGATCTCAGAGCGCATGTGCCATAGCACAGTAGGACCCGTGCCTCACGACTACCCTGCCCCTCCCCCAAAGAAAGCAGCCTCCATTCAAGGGTTTTTTTTCTTCTGTTTCTTTGATAGTTTGTCTTTTATTACTAGACAGAATGAGCAAGAAACTGAAAAAGAATTTAACCCTTGACAGTTTCTATACAGATAAAGAGCAGACTCCAAATCCTGAGGAGACTAAAAACAAACAGTCCCCGGGTGAATCCCCAAAGGAGGAGATCATATGTTCCTCAGCACAGATGAATCTCATGGAGGAAATTAAAAAGGCTCTCACAAGGGAGCTAGAAGAAAAATGGGGAAAGGAGAGGGAGGCTTTGCAAAAGGGGAAGGAGGCTTGGCAAAAGGAGAAGGAGGCTTTGCAAAAGGAGAGGGAGACTTGGCAAAAGCAGAGTGAGGCTCTGCAAAAGGAGAGGGAGGCTTGGCAAAAGAGCCTGGAGAAGTCAGTTAAAGAGAGAGTGGATAAAGAAACCAAATCCTTGAAAAATAGGATTGGTGAACTGGAAAACAAAATTGGCGAAATGGAAAAAAAATTCCACAGAACAAAAGAACTCAATTGGACAATTAGAAAAAGATCTTTAAAAAGTGAGTGAAGAAAATACCTCACTGAAAATCAGGGTCGAACAATTGGAATTGGATGACTCGAGGAGACAAGAAGAATCAGTCAAGCAAATCCAAAAGAATCAAATAATGGAAAAGAATGTGAAATACCTTCTGGGGAAGACAACAGAGCTGGAAAACAGATCCAGGAGAGACAACCTGAGAATCATTGGACTTCCAGAAAAGTATGATGAAAAAAAGAGCCTGGACACTATTTTCCAGGAAATTATCAAAGAGAACTGCCCAGAAGTCATAGAAACAGAAGGTAAAATAGACATTGAAAGAATTCATCGATCCCCTACTGAAAGGGATCCTAAAATCAAAACACCAAGGAATATAGTGGCCAAATGCCAGAACCCTCAGGCGAAGGAAAAAATACTGCAAGCGGCTAGAAAAACCCAATTCAAGTATCAAGGAGCCACAATAAGGATCACCCAGGATCTGGCAGCATCCACATTAAAGGATCGAAGGGCCTGGAATATGATATTCCGAAAGGCTAAGGAACTTGGTATGCAACCAAAAATAACTTACCCAGCGAGATTGAGCATCTTTTTCCAGGGAAGAAGATGGACATTCAACGAAGTAAGCGATTTTCATCTATTTCTGATGAAAAAGCCAGAACTTAACAAAAAATTTGATCTACAAGCACAGAACTCAAGAGAAATCTAAAAAGGTAAAGATTAATCTTGGGAACTATATTTCGGCTATAAAGATGTATAAAGAATACATGTATACCTTGTTCTAGAAACTAGATGTAGAAAGGACATTGTACCAGAAAAAAGGGAAAGTGGGAGTACTACATTTCATGAAGAGGCAAAGAAAACCTAGTATATCTGAGAGAAAGAATGGAGAGGGATGAATATAGTGAGTATTTTACTGCTTTCAGAATTGGCATTAAGAGAAGAATTTTAGACATATTCAATCTATGGTGAAACTTCTCCCACCTCATTGAAAAGTGAGAAGGGAAAAGTGAAAAGGGAAGGAATAAGCTAAGTGGAAGGGAATATGGTAACTGGGAGGGAAAGGGGTAAGTTAGGGGGGAAACTCTAAGGGGGGGAGGGATACTAAAAAAGGGAGGGCTGTGAGAAGCAAGTGGTGCTCACAAGCTTAATACTGGGAAGGGGGGTAAGGGAGTAAGAAGGGAGAAAAGCATAAACCGGGGTTAACAAGATGGCAAGTAATACAGAATTGGTCATTTTAACCATAAATGTGAACGGGGTAAACTCCTCTATAAAGAGGAAGCGGTTAGCAGAATGGATTAAAAGCCAGAATCCTACAATATGTTGTATACAGGAAACACACCTGAAGCGGGGTGATACATGCAGGTTAAAGGTAAAAGGTTGGAGCAAAACCTACTATGCTTCAGGTGAAGCCAAAAAAGCAGGAGTAGCCATCCTGATCTCAGATCAAGCTAAAGCAAAAATTGATCTAATCAAAAGAGATAAGGAAGGGCACTATATCTTGCTAAAGAGTAGAATGAGTAATGAAGAAGTATCTATATTAAACATATATGCACCAAGTAGTGTAGCATCTAAATTCTTAAAAGAGAAATTAAGAGAGCTGCAAGAAGAAATAGACAGTAAAACTATAATAGTGGGAGATCTCAACCTTGTACTCTCAGAATTAGATAAATCAAACCACAAAATAAATAAGAAAGAAGTCAAAGAGATAAATAGAATACTAGAAAAATTAGATATGATAGATCTCTGGAGAAAATGTAATGGGGACAGAAAGGAGTACACCTTCTTTTCAGCAGTTCATGGAACTTATACAAAAATTGACCATATATTAGGACATAAAAACCTCAAACTCAAATGCAGTAAGGCAGAAATAGTGAATGCATCCTTTTCAGACCATGATGCATTGAAAATTACATTCAATAAAAAGCCACAGGAAAGTAGACCAAAAAATAATTGGAAACTAAATAATCTCATACTAAAGAATGATTGGGTGAAACAGCAAATTATAGACATAATTAATAACTTCATCCAAGAAAACGATAATAATGAGACATCATACCAAAATGTGTGGGATGCAGCCAAAGCGGCAATAAGGGGAAATCTCATATCTCTAGAGGCCTATTTGTATAAAATAGAGAAAGAGAAGGTCAATGAATTGGGCTTGCAACTAAAAATGCTAGAAAAGGAACAAATTAAAAACCCCCAATCAAACACTAAACTTGAAATTCAAAAAATAAAAGGTGAGATCAATAAAATTGAAAGTAAAAAAACTATTGAATTAATTAATAAAACTAAGAGTTGGTTCTATGAAAAAACCAACAAAATAGACAAACCCTTAGTAAATCTGATTAAAAAAAGGAAAGAGGAAAATCAAATTGTTAGTCTTAAAAATGAAAAGGGAGAACTCACCACTAACAAAGAGGAAATTAGAGCAATAATTAGGAGTTACTTTGCCCAACTTTACGCCAATAAATTCGACAACTTAAATGAAATAGAAGAATACCTCCAAAAATATAACTTGCCTAAACTAACAGAGGAAGAAGTAAATATCCTAAACACTCCTATCTCAGAAAAAGAAATAGAACAAACTATCAATCAACTCCCTAAGGAAAAAAACCCAGGACCAGATGGATTTACATCTGAATTCTATCAAACATTTAAAGATCAATTAATTCCAATGCTAAATAAACTATTTGAAGAAGTAGGGATTGAAGGAGTCCTACCAAACTCCTTTTATGACACAGATATGGTACTGATACCTAAACCAGGTAGGCTGAAAACAGAGAAAGAAAATTATAGACCAATCTCCCTAATGAACATTGATGCTAAAATCTTAAATAAAATATTAGCAAAAAGATTACAGAAAATCATCCCCAGGATAATACACTATGACCAAGTAGGATTTATACCAGGAATGCAGGGCTGGTTCAATATTAGGAAAACTATTAACATAATTGACTATATCAACAACCAAACAAACAAAAACCATATGATCATCTCAATAGATGCAGAAAAAGCATTTGATAAAATCCAACAGCCATTCCTAATAAAAACACTTGAGAGCATAGGAATAAAATGACTTTTCCTTAAAATAGTTAGGAGCATATATTTTAAACCTTCAGTAAGCATCATATGCAATGGGGAAAAACTGGAACCTTTCCCAGTAAGATCTGGAGTGAAGCAAGGTTGCCCACTATCACCATTATTATTCAATATTGTATTAGAAACACTAGCCTCTGCAATAAGAGTCGAGAAAGAGATTAAAGGAATTAGAGTAGGCAATGAGGAAACCAAACTATCACTCTTTGCAGATGATATGATGGTATACCTAGAAAACCCCAGAGATTCTACTAAAAAGCTATTAGAAATAATTCATAATTTTAGCAAAGTAGCAGGATACAAAATAAATCCCCATAAATCCTCAGCATTCTTATACACCACCAACAAAATCCAAGAGCAAGAGATACAAAGAGAAATTCCATTCAAAATAACTGTTGATAGCATAAAATATTTGGGAATCTACCTACCAAAGGAAAGTCAGGAATTATATGAGCAAAATTACAAAAAAGTTTTCACACAAATAAAGTCAAACTTAAATAATTGGAAAAATATTAAGTGCTCTTGGATAGGCTGAGCGAATATAATAAAGATGACAATACTCCCTAAACTAATCTATTTATTTAGTGCTATACCAATCAGACTTCCAAGAAAATATTTTAATGATTTAGAAAAAATAACAACAAAATTCATATGGAACAATAAAAAGTCGAGAATCTCAAGGGAATTAATGAAAAAAAAAAATCAAATGAAAGTGGTCTAGCTGTACCTGATCTAAAATTATATTATAAAGTAGCAGTCACCAAAACCATTTGGTATTGGCTTAGAAATAGATTAGTTGATCAGTGGAAAAGTTTAGGTTCACAAGACAGAATAGTCAACTATAGCAATCTAGTGTTTGACAAACCCAAAGATTCTAAATTTTGGGATAAGATTTCATTATTTGATAAAAACTGCTGGGATAACTGGAAATTAGTATGGCAGAAATTAGGCAAGGACCCACACTTAACACCACATACCAAGATAAGATCAAAATGGGTCCATGACCTAGGCATAAAGAACGAGATTATAAATAAATTAGAGGAACATAGGATAGTTTATCTCTCAGACTTGTGGAGGAGAAAGAAATTTGTGACCAAAGATGAACTAGAGACCATTACCGATCACAAAATAGAAAATTTTGATTATATCAAATTAAAAAGCCTTTGTACAAACAGAACGAATGCAAACAAGATTAGTAGGGAAGCAACAAACTGGGAAAACATCTTTACAATTAAAGGTTCTGATAAAGGCCTCATTTCCAAAATATATAGAGAACTGACTCAAATTTATAAAAAATCAAGCCATTCTCCAATTGATAAATGGTCAAAGGATATGAACAGACAATTTTCAGATGAAGAAATTGAAACTATTACCACTCACATGAAAGAGTGTTCCAAATCACCATTGATCAGAGAAATGCAAATTAAGACAACTCTGAGATATCACTACACACCTGTCAGATTGGCTAAGATGACAGGAAAAAATAATGATGAATGTTGGAGGGGATGCGGGAAAACGGGGACACTGATGCATTGTTGGTGGAGTTGTGAACGAATCCAGCCATTCTGGAGGGCAATCTGGAATTATGCCCAAAAAGTTATCAAACTGTGCATACCCTTTGATCCAGCAGTGTTTCTATTGGGCTTATACCCCAAAGAGATACTAAAAAAGGGAAAGGGACCTGTATGTGCCAAAATGTTAGTAGCAGCCCTGTTTGTAGTGGCTAGAAACTGGAAAATGAATGGATGCCCATCAATTGGAGAATGGCTGGGTAAATTGTGGTATGTGAATGTTATGGAATATTATTGCTCTGTAAGGAATGACCAGCAGGATGAATACAGAGAGGCTTGGAGAGACCTACATGGATTGATGCTAAGTGAGATGAGCAGAACCAGGAGATCATTATACACTTCGACAACGATATTGTATGAGGATGTATTCTGATGGAAGTGGATTTCTCTGACAAAGAGACTTAACTGAGTTTCATTGGATAAATGATGGACAGAAACAGCTACACCCAAAGAAGGAATACTGGGAAATGAATGTGAACTATTTGATTTTTGATTTTCTTCCCGAGTTATTTTTACCTTCTGAATCCAATTCTCCCTGTGCAGCGGGAGAACTGTTCGGTTCTGCAAATATGTATTGTATCTTGGATATGCTGCAACATATTTAACATATATAGGACTGCTTGCCATCTTGGTGGGGGGGGGGAGGGAGGGAGGGGAAAAAACGAAACATAAATGATTGCAAGGGATAATGATGTGTAAAAATTATCCTGGCATGGATTCTGTCAATACAAAGTTATTATTAAATAAAATTAAATTTAAAAAAAAAACATGTATGTTTTATACATGTTACATATTTATATATATGATATATGTGTAGAAAAATTTAGACTTCTCATTTTGCATCACAATAGTGTCTCCTTTGGGAGACAGTGAGAGATGGGACATGGATTCAAGACTCCACTACAATTACATCAAAAAACTGCAAAATCTAAAAAGCTCCCTTATGAAGGGTTCAGGAAGAGGAACTCTGAGCCCATTTCCCCAATTCTATATTCTTACTGGTTTTTATTTGGTTTTTTGTTTCTTTCGTTTTGTTTAATTTATTAGGACATCTCACTGCTGCAGTTGCTGGAGTGATTATTGTTCTGAACTTCCTCATGATAGATGATCCTTAGAGTGTGATGGTTTCCTCAGCCTATCCAAACCTTTTCTCACAGAATGTGGGGGGAAAAGGTGATCTGTTCTTACTCTACAGCCTTATTAGATTTCTCTTTCTAAATGCTATTTTAGCTTGGATGACTACTGTGAGAGCATGAAAATGATATTTGGAATATATCAGCTTTTGAAGGTTTATATTCACATAGGACAAATGATTATATAATAGAAAATGTGTTTCATGAGGAGGATGTTATAAACTTCATAACTATGAGAATAGTGCAATTGGGGGGCTTTCTGAAAATTAAAAATTAGAAGTAAAATCAGGAGCATCCACTGGAGTTATGCTCTGAAATGCCAGAATCATTTGAATATTCAAGAAACTACCATCCCAATTCCTATTATGATAAGGTCTCCCACTGCATCCAGGGCCTCCTCCAGTCATCCTGATCTATACTTCGTCATGGGATCCAGATGGCTCCAGAGGAAAAAGTGAGCCTGGTAACTTTGCACAACCTTCCTTCAATTAAATCCAATTCATTTGAATATCATGATATCACCTCCTTGATGTTATGGTCATCTTCCAGAACAAAAGACAAACAACAATGACAAAAACAACCCCAATTCCTATTGTGATAGACAACTATCTATCCAGTATCGTAATGAGAAGGGAAGAGTGACCCCTAAAGATGAAGACTTGAGAAAATCATCCAAGTAATCATGAAAGAGCTGGACTACTCTATTCCTATGGTATATTCATTAACTGCCTACTAAATCCCAGACTAAGTATTAGAAATATAATTAATAAAAAGACAAATAGTGCCTGACCTCAAGGAACTCACAATTTCATAAAGAAGACAGAAAAGGGGAGAGAGCAAGACCAGTGTGGGTTCTTAGTATGGGCAAGAGGAAATCTTGTTTGATGGAGTTAAAACCAGGGAGAACAGCAGATTAGAGTAGAGAAGCAGAGGTTAGTTTCTTCTGCCCTCTATAAAGTAAGATATTGGAAGGAGTTTAATACTCCTCTCTCCAACCAGAGGAGAGAGGAAGCTGAGAGACTCTGGTATCAGTCAAACTTTGAGTTAATAGCATGGAGATTAGAGTTAATGAGCTTAACCTGAGAGGGATATCTTATTAGTGGAATGGAACCCCAGGAAAACAGCAGCTGCAGAGTGGGGGGGTCTGACCTAAAAGGATTGACAAAAGCTGTGATAGCAGTGACATGACTACTAGCCTGTGATGAACTACTTCTCCATATGTCATAAGATAATATTGTTCGCAAATAGTTATTCTTTTTTGTAAGATCTTACTAGTGGTCTTATATTTTACACCTGCCTTATGTTTGGCCACCATCTTTCTCTGCAATTAAGCAAGTCAAATATTGCTTTAGAGGGTTTTCTGGGATCTTTTGGTGTTCTTATGGGAAACAAACTAACAAATCAGTTAGATTTTGCTATGAAATTAATTAGCTGAATTTAACATTTTTAATCCTAAACATATAAGGATTATGGATAGATCTACTCAGCTATTATTGATGCCCGTAATAACTGTTTACAATTTCATGCTATATTTTTGGGGTTTGGGGGCTTCTATTTTTTTGCTGGAGGGAGAGCTAGAAGAGAAATTCAGAAAGGGAGGAAAAAGGCAGAGAGGAAAAGGGCAATTTTGCCAAAGGCTGCAATGCAGCAATTGTTTGTTATAACAAAATGAATTTGGAAGCAATTGAGGAAAACTATACACGTCTTATTAGGTAAATATGAAACATCACCATATGAATGGGAACACTGGTCACATGTCTTTAATTCCCAAATAACTGAATATCCATATAACATACATATTAAATTTATGAGGTTAATACTAGAATTGCTATCAGACACGTTACATAAAATCATATGGGTTACCACATTATCAAGTTAATTTCACACAACAGTAAAATAGAGTGGATTCATTATGATTGAAATATTTAGGAATAATCAAAATTCACAAGAATTCATATGTTTGTTTCATAGTGGCTCCGAAAAGCAACATTTTGTACATAAACACTATAGTGAGATTCCAGAACTATAGGTAGTCCCGGAGGCTAGATTCATAATTCTAGTCCTGCTCTAGGACACCTGGAGGATTGTGTTCATTTCTAGTTGCCATATTAGGAAAGAGATCAACAACTTTCCAGGGGAAAAAACCAAGATAGTTAGAGGATTCAAAATTATGTTATGAGATCATTTGAAGGATCAATCTGGGAGGTGTTTAGAAAAAAGAAATTTAGGGAGAACATAATAGCTGTCCTCAAATTTTTGAAAGACTTTTTAGAAGAAGGATTAGGTTTGTTTTATTAGGCTTTTTTAGAGGTTACAACTAAGTAAAGTTTAAAGATATAAAGAGATCTATTTATAATTAGAAGGAGCACCTCTGTCCTCCTACCCCCTCTGCTAAGTTGATGTAATCATAGAAAGGGAAAAGTAGATAACAGAAGTAATGAAGTATTAATGTGTTGATAAGGTAGTAACAGCTTCTGGTCCTTTACTAGTGGAAACATCTTTATCTTAGTGAAACAGAATATTAGTGATTAGTTGGCCTGAAAATGGGACATAGTCTTGGGAGCTTTAAATAATAGGTTCCAGAGAGAATTCAGCAGTTTAGGTAAGTGCAGGTCAGTAACTTTTGAGGAAAAAAATCCCCTCTATATCCTTCTTCCATCAGGTATGATATCTAGCATTAGAGCTATTTGCCCAGAAGAGAATTCCATCCGGCAATTAAAGAGTTAATGTGAGATTGTTCTAAACACAATTAAGGGAGCAGAGACTACACTCTAGAAAGTGTGCCTCTAGAAAGGCAGTCATTCAATGGAGAAAATAGCTACTAGAAATAGATTAATAGAAGTAGGAAAAAGAACCAGCTTTGAAATCAAGAGAAAAGTGACCCCAGCCAGAGAGTCTATTTTTGATGAGCAAACCCTGAGCAACTTTTCCAGCAGAAATGTTAGACCCAGGGTATAGTTTTTATAAGTACTCCATTAGGACAAAAAAAAAAAAAACCAACCGTCCAGGACCTATAATACCAGAATAGTGATTAACTTCAGTCATAATCTGTGTGTGTGCATGTGCGTGCACGTGCCTTGGCTACCTTTGTACCCTACATGTGCCTACTCTTCCCATGAATGCTATGTTATTAGAGGGAGATTGTGTCCTGGGCTTACAGGACCTATTGGATATGCAGGAATTATAGTTGCTCTTCTTATTGAGCTGTCTTAGATAAATGGTTATGCTAATTGAGAACTAATCATATCTACTGGTTAATTATTTTTTAATTAAAGCTTTTTTTTATTTTCGGAAGCTTTTTTGTTTGTTTTTTGCTGAAGCCACTGGGATTAAGTGACTTGCCCAGGGTCACACAGTTTAAAGTTTTTTTATTTTCAAAACATATGCATAGATAATTTTTAACATTCACCCTTACAAAATCTTGTGATACACATTTTTTTCCCTTTCTTCCTCCCACCTCCCTCCTTTAGATGGCAGATAATCTCATATGTTAAATATTTGCAATTCTTCAATGCATATTTCCACAATTATCATGCTGCACAAGAAAAATCAGTTCAAAAAAGAAAAAGCAGAGCAATAAAATAAAAAGAGTGAAAATACTATATTGTGATCCACACTCAGTCTTCACAGTCCTCTCTCTGGGCACAGATGCCTCTCTCCATCACAAGACTATTGGAACTAACCTGAATCATCTCATTGTTGAAAAGATACTGACTAATTCTTAATGGAAGAACACTGGAAAGCTCTTACATACTAGAAGTACCTTCAGAGTTCACCTAAAACCAAAGGAAGCAAATCCCTGGAGACTGCAATTGCAGAGCAAATGGGTCTTTGAATACTCTCCACCAATGTGAGCCAGCACATCCTCTGCAATCTAGAAACTTAGAAAGTTGCTTCAAATACTGAGAAGTTAAGAACGCTTCCCTGGTTATGAGTCACAGGTGGGACTTAGGCAATCATCCTGCTGACTTAAAGGGCAGCTCATCGATAGGTTATAAAAAAAAAAATTTTCCTGAATGAGAATGCATAAGTTTGGTAAAAGAAGAACCTGCACCAGTAAGATCATTGAGCCCTTGAATTATTACAATGAATGTTTCTATCCCTACACTGAGCTCAGGAGCCTTGTATTCTTTGAGACAAGAAATAGAATAAATTATTAACCTCAGATGATTTGAGATTTCCAATGGACCCTCAAAAAACATCATTAGTTCCTCAAGAGAGCAACCAAATTAGACTATGAGATAATGCTTCCATGACACCTGTAATCATTTTCCCTTTCACCAAAACTTTGAGTAATTAGATGTTGGGGAAGAGACTTGGGAGCAACCATATTCTCCTGTTCAAACATCTCAGCTACTCTTTGGGGACCTCCATAAGGAACGCCTTGCCTTCCCTTATCTCCGAGGACATAGTTCATAGAATAAAGTGTTGAGTTGGCAGGAAGTTGGGTCTTGCTCTCCACGATGTTCGGAGTCAGAAGTGAAGCAGTTAAAGCAGCAGAGGCATGTTTACTAAGCCATTTGAAGTTGATAGCCCCACACGGCAAGGCTTTTTCTATATCTTCGTAAACCACAGTGAATTGATGGAATGACCTGGACTTGATCTTCAGGGCAATATGTCTGATGGTATTGCTGGATTGATAAATTGATTCAAAACTATTACCATGGTGAAAAAAGCAATAAGGTCATAAAAATTGCATCAGCTGGCTAAGTAAATCCTGGCATTTCATGACAAGTAATGCAGAAGAATCGCAAGAGGATCTGGGCATGAGGCTGAATGAGTGAGCGAGAAATGACTTTGAAGAGCTCATCATCTCCGATCTATTCTTCCTGCCAGCGATTCATGCCTTCGCATAGTGCCACTTCATTATGGGGAAATAACTGTACACTTCTAGCATATTCCTGGCCTCCCTGGCGGCCCCTGGAGGATCCTTAGCTGGTTAATACCTCATCACGGGCTTCATTGAACACTTTAATCTGCACTTGTGTGATCAATAGAATCCTGGTGTAAATTAAAAGGACAATTTCATGTAATCAAGCCTGTTAATGCTCATTTTGAAAACCATTATTTGCGGAAGGCATTTAGAAGAAAATTACAAAGTGACAGGCTGATGCACTTGGAGATGATTCTAAAGGAGGCCTTTTTGGTGACTGGGGATGTGCGTCTGGGGAGGACATAGCAAACTGGGGGAAGGGGGGTGGAGAGAGACAATAGAGGGGGGATGGGGAAAGGGAGAGAGGCAGTCCGGCAAGAATGTGTCTGCCCTGCCTGCCTGCTTGCCTACTTTCATGCAGGGAAGAAGAAAATGAAATTTTCCAGTGTTCTATTTCTGTGGCAAATTCAATTACTGTGGGGACTTGTTCAAAGTGGTGTAACTTCCAAGAGGCAGAAATTGAAAATCTGGCAGCTAATGAAATAGCAAATGACTAGTAAGTTCAGACAGGGGCCGTCAGTCAGATCAAACACCTGGAGAAAAATAGCAGCAGCTAGCCCCCAAACCTTTCCTGCAACTGCTCCCTCTACTTTCCCCTATTCTGACTCTTCAGGAGGGAGGACTTCCACCCAGCAACATTCCACTCAAGTTAAAATAATACGTTAACTGGTCGCACATTTCTACAATTACACCCTGCTGTCAAATAAGGATGGTTTGTATGTGCAAAATGGAATCACATCATTTCCCGTCATGTGCCTTCATTTAGAGCATTCTCTTGTAGGCCCTGCAAGGAGACACTTCTCCCAAAGCATGTGCCAGGAGAGCCAAGCCACTATTTTAATTACCACCTCCACTGAGATCCAGCCCTAATTCCAGGCTGGCCCTCGTGATCATTACAAGAAGAAATCCCAAGGAAAGGGGAGCTCACCAGCCTGGCTATCATCAAAACCAACCACAGACCATCTGCCACAGATGGGCAGGTAAGCCCAATGACAGTGCCCCTTCCCTTCCTTTTCCCAGTTCTAATACCAGCTCAACCCCAGTATCCATTGGGAAAACAACCCCTGTAGTGGGGTGACTGGACACTGCATCCCCAACCCTTTTAATTCTCTCAACTAAAGAAAATACAGAAAAGAAAGTTCTTAACATTAAAGTCTTTGGCTTGGGCAAAAAGTTCAACATCAGAAAGAGATATGATTTCATCACCGGAAATGACATTTTAAACTATATCCTATGAACTAGGAAATTTTTCCATCTGACTTGCAGAAAAAGCATGTGTGGTCTCTCCCATCAAAATTGAGCTTCTTGAGAATAGGAAAATGTAGGCTTGTCTATTTGTATACCTAATGCTTTGTACGTGGTAAGTGCTTGATATTTGTTTCATCCGTTCTTGCAGAAATTAAGAATTAAACATCATTTCATTTACATCTATACCACAGCAGATGGGATGCTTAGTGGAGACACACACACACACACACACACACACACACACACGTACACATACAATGCATACACATATACACAAAGCTCTACAGAGATACTTAGTATCTCTGGTCATAAACCAGATACAAACTAGTGGTTACAAACTTTCAGAGCTACATGATTCATTTGTTTATATCTAATATAGTAAGGCACTTTATGTAGTACTGTTTCCTGGAAACAGTATTATTATAATAGCTAAAACAAAGCTCTTTAAGATTTACTAATTATATGTGTGTGTGTATACACATATAATATGCATACACGTAGTCATAATATATGCATCTAATCATGTTTTATGTAATTATTTGTATCACATTATTTTACATTATAATATATAATATGCATTTTATTATATAATTAGATATGTTAAATATATCTAATTATATGGTATATAATGTATAATATATAATTATGTTATATATGTGCTTATATATTGTGCAGCATATTATTAAATATCATGTATAATTATTTATATTATATACAATATTGTAAATAGCGAATGTGTGTGTGTGTGCACGTGTGTATGTAGGTGGCACTAGATGGTACAGATGAATAGAGTGCAGATGCTGTACTCAAGAAGACTCATCTTTGAAGTTCAAATCTAGTCCAAAAAACTTATTAGCTGTGTAACCCAGGCAAGTCACATAATCCTGTTTGCCTCAGTTTCCTCATATGTAAAATGAGCTGGAGAAAAAAATGATAAACCACTCTACTATCTTTACCAAGAGAACCCAAATAGGGTCATGAAGAGTTGGAAATGATTGAAAATTATTTAACAATAACAAATATATGAGTACATGTAAGTATAGTTATAGACACCTAGATTCAAGCTTGGAACATTTCTAGAAGATTGTTTATTGGTAAAGAAAATGATAACATTATGTTACATGCTTGCCTGGAAGATGAAGTTGGGAAAGAAGAGATTTTCTCCTTTTTTTATAGAAAATCATATAACAAAGTAAAATGGATACATTTGTCAAGGGGCAACCAACTCTAGAAATGTCTTATTAAGGGTCTATTGGTCACTTATTAAGGACTGCTAGGTGATGCAGTGGATAGAGCATTGGGTTTAAAGACAGGAAGACCTGAGTTCAAATCCAGCCTTATATATTTACTAATGTGTCATTTGCCAAAGTTTTCTAATCTATAAAATAGGAATAATACCAGCACCTATCTTTATGGGCTGTTGTGAGGATCAAATGAGATAATAATTGTAAAGCACTTAACATAGTAGCTGGCCTATAGTAAGCACTATATAAATGTTAGTTATTGTTATTATTTATTATTTTCATTATTATTAATTTATTCAAAATAAGATAGCATTAAAAATAAATGTTATTTATGAGTCATTTTCCACTTGGTAAATGGAGAAAAGATATGAATAGTCAGTTTTTTCAATGAAATTTTTTTAATTTACACAGTATTTTTGTTATATATTTGAAAGGAATAACAAGTTATACATAGTATATTTGCAGTTTCGTGTGCAATAATCTTTTTTATTGTACTGTGTTATGGAAATGCTTGTTTTATTCCACATATTAAAAATAAAAGACTTTTTAAAGAATGCAAATGTGGTGTTTCTTCTTAATGTATCAATTCAGTTTTAATTACTAAAGCATATATATCCTTTTTTTGAGCTTAAGTTGGGAAATTTTTTGGAAAATAGCTCTCTATTATAGAGCTGATCATATAACCACATGTTTACTTTTGACAAGGTCATAGAACATAATAGTCAAAAAATATTTGACCAAATGACAAAGTAAATTAAATGAAAGGAAAATCCACTCTGATGTTACCCTCTCATTGATTTTCAACCTCTTATTTATTGGCTATTTCTCCATCCTGAAAAACATTTATTTGACCTATCCATCCCTATGTCCCATATTTCTGTTTCCTAGATGGTTATATCCTTAAGAAAACCATCCATGATTGGTGCTTTTACTTCCCTTCCTCTTTATGTCCTTTTAAAATCTCTGAACTCATCATTCAACTAAAGCTGCTCTCTCCAAAGTTACCACTGATCTTTTAATTGACAAATCTAATAGTCTTTTCTTGATGCTCATCTTTCCTCATCCTTCTTGACTTCTCTAGTCTTTGACATTGTCAACCAGAATTTCTCCTTGATTCTCCCTTATCTCTAGGTTTCTGCAACATCACTCTACTTCATTCTCTTCCTACTGTCTGACCCCTCTTTCTCAGTCACCTTCATTAGATCTCCATCCAGGGCATGTCCACTAAAAGTGTGTCCCCCTAAACCTCTGCCCTCTTTTCTCTCTAACCCATCTCATGTAGGAACCTCATTCACTCCTGTGGTTTAAAATATTACATATATGGTGATGATTCTAAACTCTGCTTATCCAGTCCTACCCTCATTCCTAAGCTCCGGCGTCCCATCTCCAGTTCTCTAGTAGCCATATCAAATAGGATATCCAGTGAACATCTTAAATGCAACATATCCAAACAGAACTGGCCCATTCTGAACTTCTTTATTGCTGTCAAAGGCACTAACACTCTCCCTGTCACTAAGGCTTGAAACCTTAGTGTCGTCCTCAACTCTTCAGTTTCTCACACATAAATCCTCACAACCAATCGGTTGCCCAAACTTTTTCTGATTCAGTGCTTTTCTTCTTTTGTTTATTTTCAATCCTTTATCTTGTTTGTACAAAGTTGTTTTGTTTTTGTTTTTTTCCATGAGGCAATTGGGGTTAAGTGACTTGCCCAGGGTGACACAGCTAAGAAGTGTTAAATGTGTGAGGTCAGATTTGAATTCAGGTCCTTCTGATTTCGGGGTTCATTCTCTATCCACTGCACCACCTAGCTGCCCCTACAAAATTATTTTAATCTTATTTCCCTCATTAGATTGTGAGCTCCTTGAAAACAAGAACTGATCTTTCTTTCTATCCCCAGCACTTAGCACAATGCCTGGACACATAAACAATAAGAATTTGTTAGGTGACTACTATATGCTAAGCACTAATGATAGAAAAAGTGTTGAAAGTCAGTCACTTTCCTCAAGGATGTCATAACCTAGTAAGGGAGATAACAAGCAAATATATGTAAACAAATAACATAGTAGACATTTAATAAAATGTTTGTTGACTGACTGATGAAGCATAAACAAAGTTATTTCATCATCTGCCAAGGGGGAGCACATATATAGAGAATATGAATGACCTGGGAACAAGAATAAAAAGCATTCTACATCTAGAGAAAGAATTAATAAATAGAAGTTTATATAGAATCATTTTCACATATATATAATATAATAAATATCCCTTGTTATGTGTATATGTAATGTGCATATGTGTACATAATATATGTATATGTAACATATATGTAATGTTGTGTGTATCCATATAGATAGATAGATAATGTGTGTATACATTTACCTATGTCTAATGGCAGCCACCTCTAGTGCAGAGAGGTGAAAAAAAGAAATATATGTGATAATTTTGTTGTATATTTGAAGGGAATAGCAAATTGTATATAGATTTGTAATTTTGTGCACAACCATCGTTTTTATTGTGCTCAGTTATGGAAATGATTATTTTATTCCATAAATTAAAAGAAAATTAAGTGGACCACTTATAGCCAGGTAATATGTATAATTTGAACACTTATAAAGTAGAGCTGTCTTCCAGTAATATTACATTACTACTCTTGACTGGATGCCATATCTCTACCATAAAATGAAATATCATGTGCTTTTGAGGATCAAATAGGATAGTATATATAAAATACTTTGAAAACACTAAAGTACTATGTTAATGCTAGCTATAGTTATTGTTATTATTATTATTATAATTTCCTCCTCCCTCCTCTGAGTGCCTCCACTAGTTGTGAAATCAGAGCAATTCTCTAATACCATTTTCTAGGCTTATGAATAGTCAGATATTTATTTATCTTCTTCAGGACTATCTTCTGGTTTCTACTACCATCTTCTAGAGGTAATAATGGCTAACAAACTCTTCCTTGCAATGGTAAGGATCATTTCCTTCAAGTGGAAAGCCAGGGAATTAAGGTCACCACAACTAGTAGAAAGCTAGCAGGAACCCCTAGACTCAAATAATGCCTATTCTTTTAAATGCCTGTTTTCTCCTGGTTCAAACTTGAAGTTCCTGGCTCAAGCAAACTATGTGGCTTGAGGTAAGAAAAATATTTTAATACTTATTAAACTACCAATTGTTAGTATGCATTTCACAAAAACTCTTTTTGAGGATTTCAGACAGCTAAAATCCATGGTTGATATGAGGGTAAATGTCAGGGTGAGGCTCTTAACAGCTCCTGTTAAAGTCTTAATTTGGCTAACAAATAAATGTGCACCAAGACTACATTCTTATGTTAAGGATGAATATCTACTAGAAACAAAATTACTGGTTGTTTAAGGTTTAGGACAGCACCAAAGTACATACATGTTGTTTCTTGCTATTAAAATATGTGGTTCTTTCAAATAAGATTTTGTATATGTATTATTATGTATATGTATTTCTATATATGTATTCTCAACATATAGAGCCTTTCACATTCACATGCTCAGAGTGAATGGATGAATGTATAGGCAATTTGAGATTTGGAATGACATTATAGATTAAATTCTATCTGTCATTTGATATTATTTAACAACTCAAATAAGAAATTACTAAATGTCATCCAAAATCAAGATATCAAATATGTACTGTGAGAATTACTTAAGAGCTCATGGGGAAAACCATTAATGCGATATCGAGGGATTCAAGTCATGGCAAAAGTGCCACAATATATATCTTGCCAAGGAGGGGCTTATTAGAAAGTGGAAGATGAAGACAGGAAAAAAATACTTGTAGCCTATTAATACACTAAAGCATTCATTGGTCATATAAGGGCTCTGAGTAACATACAATTCAATATTCAAAGAGGAAGAAAATAAAATATTGTATTTCCACAAATTCCAGCCTATATAAGAACAACTGAGCAATTGGTGAGGAGTTTGCAAGTGCTTTGGGTGCATGGATCTAATGAAACTATTAAATAAAATATGTTATGTCTATTTACTATTTTTTTTCTTATTTCAATTATATCAGTGGAGTATGATGTAATAAAAAAAAGCAAATGGATACGAAGTCATGAGAGATATCCAAATTTCCCTCCAAAACTCAATTGCTATGATAAATTACTTCTCTTTGAATCTGTTTCTTCCTGTTAAATGGAGATAATAATGTCTATAGTGACACCCTTACAAGGTTGTTAGGATCAAATGAGTCAATACATAAATGACTCTTTTATGTAGTCTTGTCACTGATTGCCTTTTCATTAAAAATGCTTAAAAGTTCTCTATTCTATTAATGACTAATTGTATTCCCTGTAGAATTAGATTGGTCATGTTTGTTAGTTTTTTTTTGACAGAGCTTTATGTGGTTTTTTTTAAATAGTAAGCCCACATTTTTTGGCTGCTATATTTTTCTGTTCCTGAGAACTCCAACAGTACAACCACAAATTTCTTATTTTTTAATTGAATTTTTATTTTATTTATTTTATTCTGAGCTTAAGAAATAAAACGATCATTTCTATAATATATTAGAATAGAAAACAAGATGGTTACACATGAAACTGCAAATCTATTATATATAACTTACTATTCCTTTTAAACATATAATAAAGTTTATCGTGTAATTTTCTTTTTTTCCCCTTTTTTTCTTCTCTTTTCCTAATCCCCCTCCCATCCCTACCACAGAGATGGCTATCATTGGGCACAAAAAAAAAAAAAAAGTGTGTATTTGTAGTTAATTTGAGTATTCAGACTTCTTGTTGATAATTAGATTGATTATTTGATGTGGGAATGAGATAGAAAGGAGAGCCTAGATGCCTGGGAAGATAATTGATACTTCAGTTGAAGTGGAAATGGAGAAGTTAGGAAGAAAGGAAAATTATTTGGGCAATAGGAAAAGTTATTTAGGAGAGATGAGGAACTCAGTTTCGATGCCATTGGTGCATTCCAAATAGATTTATCAATAAATCAATTAATAAATATGTATGAACATGACTGTGACTCCCTTGGTACTTGAACAGCTTCTTGAATGAAGTATATTTTTTTTCTTTGACATGGAAAGCTTTGGATTTTGTCTATAACATTCCTAGAACTTTTCCTGTTACAGCGCCTTTCCAGAAATTCTTTCTTCTTTCCTTTGCCCTCTGTTTCAAATATATCCTGGCAGTTCTCACTTGCGATTTCTTGAAATATTTATCAAAGTTTTTAGGGGGTCCAGTGAGTCTTAAATTATTACTCCTTGATCAGTTTTCCAGGTCACTTGGCTTTTTAAAATCAGATATCTAACTTTTTTCTTTTTTTCAAGATTATTTCGTTTATTATTTCTTGCTAACTTATGAATGCTTTGTCATTTTCATAGAAACTATTATTTGGATAATTTTATTTTCTAAGCTTTATATACTTTTGTTTGTTTTTTTCTCTCTAGAGTTTTATTTCATTTTTTATTTTGCTTCATTTATTTTAGGCAATTATATGGTCCTTATGAAAAATCTATTTTTTCTTTTAATTCTCTGTTAGCAGTTATTAAAATGATATTTTCAACTTCCAGGCAGGGATTAGAGGCATTTCAATATCTGTGATAGTTTCTTTTATATAAATTTGTATCTCCTTTAATTTATTCATATCTCTAGCTTTAGTTATTGACCTGAAACTTTGTGGCAGGCCTAGCCTTTGCTTTTGTTACATTATTGAAATGATTGTCTGGTCACTTGGGTCTTTGTACTAACCTCCACTTGATTATTTGATGTGGGAGAATCAAAGATGACTACAAAAAGCCTAGATATCTAGATGGTGAGTGAGGGAGATAGGAAAATTATGTGGGGAGAGGGGATGATTAGTTAAAAGAGATGGGAGGCTTGATTTTGGATATGTTGGTTTTTACTACCAGTGGTACATTCCAGGTGGATATATCAATAAATCAATCAATAGGCATTTATTAGACATCTGTAAATACTGTGCTATAGATTGGGGACACAAAAGCAAAAGCAAAACACGTGCCAATGAAACTACCAAAGAATTTTTATAGGGTTGGAAAAAATCATAGCAGAACTAATCTGGAGGGACAATAGATCAAGAATATTAAGGGAATCAATTTTTTTTAAAATGTGAAGGAAGACAGTCTAACAGTTCCAGATTACAAAGTGATAATTATCAAAACAATGTGTTAACTAGTTAAGAAACAGAGTGGTGAATCAGTGAATTAGATTATATATATACAGATATATATATATAGTAAATGACCACAGAAATCCAAAGATCCATGCTTTGGGAGCAAGAACTAATCAGGGGAAAAGTGGAAAGCAATTCACAGAAACAAAACAAAGCATAGATTAACATCTCACACTATGGACCAAAATAAGGGCCAAAAAGGTAAATGATTTAAACAAAAATGTTGATATCACAAGTAAATTAAGGTAGCATAAAAAAAATTTTTTTCAGATAGATAAGGGAAGAGTTTATGACCAAACAAAAATTAGAGAGGATCACAGGAAGTAAAATGGATAGCTTTGATTACATGAAAAAGGTTTTGTACAAACAAAACCAATATAACCAAAATCAGAAGAAAAGAAAGAAACTGAAAGAAAAAAATTTACAGCAAGTTCCTCTGATAAAGGCTTCATTTTTCAATTGTATAAAAAGAACTTATTCAAATGTATGAAAAATAAGATTCATTTCCTAGTTGCTAAAGTATCAAGGGAAATAAATAGGCTGTTTTCAGAAGAAATCAAAACTATAAATAGTCATATGAAAAATGCTCAAAATCACAACTGAATAGAGAAATGCAAATTAAAACAGCTCCTTGACTCCACCTCATACTTATCAGACTGACTTACATAACAGAAAAAGAAAATGATAAATGTAAACCAGTCCAGCTATTCTGGAGAACAATATAGAAGTATATCCAAAGCATAACAAAATTTTGCATACAATTTGATCCTGCAATAGCACTACTAGATCTATATCCTAAAAAGATTAAAGGAAAAATAAAAGAACTGTTTGCATACACACAAAAAAATGTTTATAGCAGCTCTTTTTATGATGACAAAGAATTGGAAATTGAGAGAATGCCCATCAATTAGAGAATGGCTGAACAAGTTGTGATATATTATTGGGATGGAATATTATTGTGCTACAAAACATGATAAGCATAAAGTTAAAAAAAAAAAACACTTGGAAAGACTTCTATAAACTAATACCAGAGAAATACCGTACATAGTATGAGCAATACTGTAACGATAATCAATTGTAAAAGACTTAACTACTCTTATTGAGGCAATAATCTGAAACAATTCCAAATGACCCATGGTGAAAAATGCTATCCAACTCCCGAAAGAAAACTGATGAATACTGGGAGCAGATCAACATATTTTTCTACTTTGTTTTTCTTCCTTTTTTTATTTTGCAATATGACTAATAGAGAAACATATTTTGCATGCCTTCACATATATAATCAATGCTATATTATTTGCCTTGTCAATGGATAGGGAGCAGGAGGGTGAAAGAAAATTTGGAACCCCAAAAATTTTTTTCTAATGAATGTTAAAAATAAATAAATAAAGGCAAAAAAATATTTAAATAAAATGTGTATTACAATGAGGGAGATAATGTGGAAACATCAATATATTAAATGGATAAGCAGTGTATATGTGGCCCAGATATTGAGATTAAAAAAAAAAAAAACACAGGAAAGACTTCATGAAAAAGGCTTGAGCTATATCTTAAGGAAATCTGAGATTTCAGCTGGTGGCAATGATAAGAGAATGTATTCCAGCCAACGCAAAGATTGATGAAGATGTCAGGGAATGGAATATTGTGTCTGTGAAACATTGGGTAGGTCAGTATGACTGTAATGCAGATAACAGCAAGAAAAACAATATATAACACGGCTGCAAAGAGCATTAAATGCAAAGCAGAGGAGTTTTATATTTAGTTCTACAGCTCTACAGTAGTTTTACAGAATTTGTTGAGTGTAATGGGGCCAAGAGAGAGGGACTGACATGTATCTTAGGAAAAATACAGTGGTAGGACACAAAAATATATAAATAGAGATACAGGGATGATACTGATGAGTATCATAGACAAAACTATATTTATTATTGTTTGATTTTGCTGATAAATGTTTAATAAAATGTGGCCCCTTTAGGATCCATCTCCTGACTCAGTTGCCTCTTTAGAAAATGCCACCAGTACCATAGCCTAATCTTGTTAGCCAACTGATTAACCAATGTCTAAACTGATCAATCTTGATTGAAGAAGTTTACACTCTAGAATGGTATCAGTTTCTATAACGCTTCTTTCTACTTATTTCAAGAATCTAAAAACCTCATTGTCTTTAGTGCCTGTGCCTTGGATTCTTTTAATTTGGTGTCCCTAGAGAAAATCAGTCAATCAGAAGTATCCTAATAAATTCTCCTACCTCCATCTCCCCACTACACAGATATTGCATAAAATAGCAGATATAAAGCAGTATAGGTGATGCATCTGTGTGAGAAGAAATCTACCAAAAGAAAATATAAAGGTTATACACAGAAAGAGATTGAAAGCTCAGCAATAATACATTACTTAATCCTCAGCTTTTAGAGATTCCTCTGTGATTTCATTTTATTACTGGGAAGAAGTCTAAGAACTGTAAATGATGGATGCAATTGCAAGCCCATGTGATAAGAAGATTATACCAAGAATTATGAGCATCAAATATTATTAGATCCCTTGACTAGATAGATTGGTAGGTAGAATGATACACACACATATGTATATATGCAGATATACATATGTGTGTGTATGTGTGTGCCTGTGTGTGTGTGTGTGTGTATGTGTGTTTCATCAGTTTCCCTAACTGGTATAGAAAAAAAAACTGAACCAAAAATAAAATTAATTTCTTCTGATTATAGTGTTCAGAATAAACAGAATAGAGCTCTATGTGTGAAGGAACATTAAATGATTTAATATAGGAAAGAAGTCAAATTGCAGCAAAGTTCTCCAAGAAACTGGTTAATCAAATTGCACATGTGATCCAGACAGAGCTATAACTAGAACAGGAAAACTTAGAATTTCCTTTTAAGGTGTCACAATCTATATAGCTTTGCTAATATTTGTACCCTGTCAGCATGCAAAGTCAATTAAACTTAGAACTTAATTAGCAACATTTTTTTTTATTTTTAACCAAAATTTTCCATAAGGAAACCCCAGTGAGGAAACCTCCTCTATCAATATTGATTGGGATCTATTTTCAGCTTTCAGAATTAGGAAGTTGACTGGAACATTGAGAGATCAAATCATCTAGCCAAGATCACATAATCAGTATGTGCCAGAGACAAGACCTGAAAAAGACCTGGAACTTCTATTTCCAAGGCCATCTTTCTATGTCATCATACTGACTGTTGTGGTGTTAAAAAAATATTATCAAATATGATACTAATGGGTGTTGTTCTTCCATCATGCCCTTTCCCTCTTTGCCTCCTCCCCCGTTGACATTTCTCTCAAAAGCAACAGTCTCTCAGTTTCCCAAGGTCTATTCCATATACAGTAGCATATATCTATCTTACTTGGCATCCTTTAAGGAAACATATCAGGAGACTACTAATAACCACTTTCTAAAAAGTTGACCCTACTACTTTTATTCCTTTAGAATATGCTTCTAAGATTGAAATAATCCATTGGAAAAAAATAATGGTTCTTAATTCAGAAGATTAGAGCTCAAATCCCACTTTTGACACCACAAAATCTATGTGGTCTCAAGAAAGTCATTTAAGCTCTACAGGTCTCAGTTTCCTCATCTCATTTGAAAAACAAGGTTGTTGGGCTGCATTGCTCTTGAGATGTCTTCCAATTCTAGAACTATCATCTTCTGACCTTCTGGAAGATCATATTCTAAGCTTTCTGACTTTTAAAGACCAGCTCACATACTGCCTCCCCAGGCAAGCAAGCTTCCACTTTTCTATCCCTCCACTTCCTTTACAAGGAAATGGGAAGTACAATATTGAGTTCTGTTGCTTATTGCTTCAGAACTGTACATTAAGGTTAAGAGCTGGAGAAGGGGCTTGGGGATTAGGAGGAGGTTGCTGACAAAGAGTACAACAATAGCCAGAAAATTGCTGAGTGACTCTCATTGTGTAGCCCTGCTAGAAAGGGGCAGACAGTGGTGGCAGAGGTAGTGAATGAACATTTTAGGAGTTGGGGGATTAGCTTTCACTGACAACAAAATTGTTATTGTTATGATAGAATGTGAAGATCACTACAATTACTTATCTCTTTTTTAAAAAACTTTTATTTTAGAAAGCTCTGAGAGGTCATAAGGGTCAAAGAATATGTCTAATCTTCTATCTTGTAGTCAACATGACATAGTACCTCCACTGAAGCAATTTATGATAACCCAATAGACATGTAGAATTTCTACTCATAAAAGTCTATTTCAATGATTTATCAATAAGAATTCAAAATCACTCACAACGTAACATTCTCACTCTTTTTGTTTTTTGCTCATTTTCTTTCCTTTTTGATCTGATTTTTTTTATGCAGCAAGAAAATCATATACATATGTTTACACATATTGGATTTAACATTTATTTTAACATGTATAATATATTGGATTGCTTGTCATTTAGGGAAGGGGGTGGGGGAAAGGAGGAAAAAAATATGAAACATAAGGCTATGTAAGGGTCAATGTTGAAAAATTATCTGTGCATATTTTTGGAAAATAAAAAACTTTAAAAATAAAGATAATTTAAAAATTAAAAAAAGAATTCAAAATCACAGGATTCATTAACCCAGAGCCACAAAAGTATGGATAAGGCTATGGGAAGAGGTATTCTTTATTGTAAGCTGGCGAGGCATGCCTGCCTGATAGGGAAAAAAACCTGCTTGACCCCTTGTATACTTACATATTATTAGAAATGGTCTGTTTAGGAAAATCACAGGGGAGAATAATGCCATTAAACTAATTTATCTTATCATAAAACAGTATCACATAGTTAAGATCAATATAAATCACAAGATATAGGAGACTCAATTAGAGTAATTAAGTGGGAAATTATGGAGTCAAGTAGAAAAGGACAGCATTTTCTCTGAAACAGATAAAATAAAAAATTTCCCAGTTGATTTTATACATGCCAAAAAACATTTCCTAAAAGAAACATTGCCCTGTTGTTTCATTTTTTGTGAAGTATGACACATAAATAATAAAGAAGTAGAAGACAGAACTCAAGAAATAATTTGCTTAGAGATATTCTTAAGGGCTAATATCCTGGTTACAATGCTTTCATAATACTTAGTATATATACATTATGTCTTTTATTACATATACTATACATCTTTAATTATGCATTTTTTCATTCCAATCTTTATTTACAAGAACCTTGTATATGAGGTAAGATGCAGTGTTGGTTTGCTTTGCTGAACTGCTTTTTTTTCCCTCATTAGCTTTTTTTTTTAATATTTTATTTTATTTTATTTAATAATAACTTTGTATTGACAGAATCCATGCCAGGGTAATTTTTTTACAACATTATCCCTTGCACTCGTTTCTGTTCCGATTTTTCCCCTCCCTCCCTCCACCCCCTCCCCTAGAGGGCAAGCAGTCCTATATATGTTAGATATGTTGCAGTATATCCTAGATACAATATATGTTTGCAGAACTGAACAGTTCTCTTGTTGCACAGGGAGAATTGGATTCTGAAGGTAGAAATAACCCGGGAAGAAAAACAAAAATGCAGATAGTTCACATTCGTTTCCCAGTGTTCTTTCTTTGGGTGTAGCTGCTTCTGGGCTTATATCCCAAAGAAATACTAAAGAAGAGAAAGGGACCTGTATGTGCCAAAATGTTTGTGGCAGCCCTGTTTGTAGTGGCTAGAAACTGGAAATTGAATGGATGCCCATCAATTGGAGAATGTCTGGGTAAATTGTGGTATATGAATGTTATGGAATATTATTGTTCTGTAAGAAATGACCAGCAGGATGAATACAGAGAGGCTTGGAGAGACCTACATGAACTGATGCTAAGTGAAATGAGCAGAACCAGGAGATCATTATACACTTCAACAACGATATTGTATGAGGATGCATTCTGATGGAAGTGGATTTCTTTGACAAAGAGACCTGAGTTTCAATTGATAAATGATGGACAGAAGCAGCTACACCCAAAGAAAGAACACTGGGGAACGAATGTGAACTATCTGCTGAACTGCTTTTTAAAAATTCTTTACATAAATTGCAAAAGAGGTATAAAATAAATGTAATTCTTTGCTTCTTTATCACTCTAATTTGATTATCTTATAGCACAGCAAGTCATTAGATGGTTGATTTGTCCATAGTGCATTCAATTTTTCCCTTCTGATCCATCATTAGAAGAGGCGCCTTTCAGTCTTATAGAAAAGCAATTCACCTAATGTGAGTCACCATGGCCAAAAGAGAAAGTTGAGCTACAGAGAGGATGAGATTCAGGATTTCTAGAAGCAAGACCTAACCAATAGATATACTGCAATTGATAGGTACAGCACTCGGACACCAAGGGAAGACACATTAGGGTCCAGCAAGGTCAAAAATGTAATTTGCCTTGTTCCCATGAGTTTACTGTATGTACTTCCCTATTAGTATACTCTATCATACTGTGTGTATCACAGCTTTATAAAGAAAATATTCTATGTTTATTGGTGAGAAATCATATCCTTTCAAGAACTGAGTTCTTCCAGAGCTGCCTCTTTTTTTTTCTTTTAATAATCATACTCCTCAGAGAAGATTCCTAGGATTATATATCACTTTTTAAAGGATAATACCAAAGGTATTACCAATCCCTAGTCAGCAAAGGAATATTTATCCTCTAATTTTTAATAGAAAATCTCTTCACATCTTATAAAGGGACAACCATTCTTCTTACTTTCTTAGCACATTCTTTTTTACTAATAACTTTTTTATTTTCAAAATACATGCAAGGATAGTTTTCAACTTTCACTCTTGCAAAACCTTGTGTTCCAAATTTTTCTTCCTCTACTCCTCCAGTAGACAGTAAGTTATCCAATATAAGTTAAACATGTGCAATTCTTCTCTACATATTTTCACATTTGTGATGCTGCACAAGAAAAACCAGATCAAAAAGGGAAAAAATGAGAAATAAAAAAACAAGCAAACAACAGCATGTGAAAATACTACAATGTAATCTACATTCAGATCCCAAAATCCTCTTTCTGAATGATCTTCAGGTTACAACCAAAATGTGATTTCTCAGGCCTTACTCTTACTAGTCTCACATGTCCAATCAGTTAACAAACTTAGTGTGTATCTCCACCACATTCCCCATATGTGTCCCCTTTCCACTACTCAAATAGTGTCAGCCTAGGTGCTAAACACTAGGCGCCAGTACTATTACAATAGTCTCCTACTTGGTCCATCTCTTCCCACTCCAATCTGTCAAAGTGAATTTTGCTAAAGAAATTGAATAAATGTTAGTTTCTTTTTCTCTCTATCTTACTGAGAACAAGGAGCTTTATGTAGAAGGACGATTGATCTGGGTTTTTTCCCCCCAAACAATGGAGAGAATGTGAATCTATTCAGACTGATAATTACAATTCAAATATGGCAGTGTCAAAACAACTTTCAAATTTCAGTGGCTAACAGTCCACTATGCTAATCAAAGACTATGAACCACTTGCAGAAAAGGATCTTT